>NC_071259.1:19878885-20188052 GCF_023375685.1 Ictalurus furcatus | reverse complement strand
TAACATGATTGGGTATAAAAAGAGCATCTTAGAGAGGCAGAGTGTTTCAGGAGTAAAGATGGGCAGAGGTTCACCAATCTGCGAAAAACTGCGTCTACAATTTGTGGAACAATTTCAGAATAATGTTCCTCAACATAAAATTGTGAAGACTATGAATATCTCATCATCTACAGTAGCCTACATAATATCATCAAAAGATTCAGAGAATCTGGAGAAATCTCTGTGCACAAGGGACAAGGGTGAAAATCAATATTGCATGCATGTGATCTTCGGGCCTTCAGGCGGCACTGCATTAAAAACAGGCATGATTCTGTAATGGAAATCACTGCATGGGCTCAGAAACACCTCCAGAACTCACTGTCTATAAACACAGTTCACCGTGCCATCCACAAATGCTGGTTAAATCTCTATCATGCAAAGAAGAAGCCACATGTGAACTTGATCCAGAAACGCCGCCATCTTATATGGGCCAAAGCTCATTTAAAATGAGGACTGAGGCAAAGTAGAAAACTCTTCGGTGGTCGGATGAATTGAAATTTGAAATTCTTTTTGGAAACCATGGACACCACGTCCTCTAAACTAAAGAGGACTAAAGAGCAGAGGGACCATCCGGCTTTTTATCAGTTCTCAGTTCAAAAACCTGCATCTGACATTAAGGGGGTGCATTAGTGCCTGTGGAATGGGCAGCTTGCACACCTGGAAAGGCAACATCAATGCTGAAAGGTATATACAGGTTTTAGAACAACATATGCTTCCATCCAGATTCCATCCCATCTTTACTTCTGAGAGACTGCCTCTCTAAGATACTCTTTTTATTCCCAGTCATGTTACTGACCTGTTGCCAATTAACCTAATCAGTTGCATAATGTTCCTCCAGCTGTTTCTTTTTAGTAACACTTACTTTTCCAGCCTTTTGTTGCCCCCGTCCCAACTTTTTTGAGACGTGTACTGTGAATAACATATGGACTTATGAGAATTGCAAATCACTGCATTCTGTTTTTATTTACATTTTACACAGCGTCCCAACTTTTTTGGAATTGGGGTTGTACATAACGGCATATTACCTATGCACACACAAAGACACACACATTCTGTCATGATTACCTATCACATAACAGATTACACAAGCATGCAAAGGGAATATAATTTGTTAAAGAACAGCTAAATAAACGCAGCTGTCTGCGTGTATGAGTACATTCAGGATTGACAATGTGTATTTCATTGATATTGCTCACCAAGCGCTTTGTTTGTTTGTAAACAAATGAACAATCCTACAAATACAATATTTCATCCAGGATAAAGGCTTCAAACAGAGTCAACTTCTTTGCTGGAGCAAACAGATTAAGAAATCAATCATTCACCAAACACAGTAACAAACTATATGATTTATAATGCAACATACAAATTAAAAACATTACAGTAAAAAATGTAGTCTTATATTATGCCCTGCTGAAAAAATAGAACAGAAACCATCACAGAAATTCTAATGGTTTCCACTACAAATATCATTACAAACCAACAGCTAACCATGAAACCTTTTACCATTACCATTAATAGTCCTTAATGGTTTCCAGACATAACATGGCACCAGCCATGAGAGAGACACGGGGGAAGTTACCGTTTCCATTAAAACCCAATACAATTCCCATTATAACCATTAAAACCATTGCAAACTCTATGAGGATTTCCATATATATATATATATATATATATATATATATATATATATATATATATATATATTATCAAGGTGATGAACATCATAGAACATCTGTGAATTATTGCAATTAAACCAAACTAGCTGTTATTTCCTAAATATTTTTTACCCGAGTATGTGGGGAAAAGACACGTTTTAAAAGACAAGAAATTAAAACACATGTTGGAAAGCACTCTTTAGCTAAATGCGTTTTCATATTTCCATAGCGCTTTTAGATAGATAGATAGATAGATAGATAGACGAAATTTTAGTCATGTGTCTGTTCAAACTGTCCAAAAAAAAAAAAAAGTTGGCAAATTTGTAATACAGAGCGATTTCAAATCAACTGGACTTCCTTAAAAACAATCCGCTCTGAGTCAGAATGCCTAGGCAAGGCTGTGTCTAAAAACCGCATTGCAACCTCAAAACACCAGCGGCAACGACATCTTTGGTGACATATTTACGGTTTTCGGACGTTGCCCAAGTTCGTCCTGTTAGTCTAATTACGCAGTGTATTCTGTTTGTGTGATGAAGCTTTGGTCATATCTAGGCTAGATTTCGAAGTGATGTGTCTGTTCTCGGTGTTTTGATGCACTCTTTACAGTGCGCGCGCAGTACTGATTCAAACAGGTGGATGAAGCGGCTATCCCGTCTAACGCAGAACGCTTTATCATCAACAAAGCTTTAATGCACAACACTTGACATCACAGAATAGACACTTTAGGATGATTTGGACACCCGGAGCGGGTTGTATCCCAGTGACGATGCGACGTCCTGGGCCGTCTGTGTGGAAAACAGAGCGTTAAATGCGGTTAAGCAGACGTTTTCCTTTCCAGCTTTACTTGGTTTCCTTTTCTTTGTTGTTTGGGCTTTTGCTGAACCACGCTACGGCTTTTCTCTCGCTCTGTTCATCTCGGTGATCGGTCAGGAGACCGTTTACGCACAGGTGGGAGATAACCTAACCCGTCTGTTAGGACAGCCCCTCCTCTCTCTCTCTCTCTCTCTCTCTCTCTCTCTCGCTCCCTCTCTCTCTCTCCCTCGCTCTCTGAGTGGTATGATGAGCGCGGGTGACATTTGCCGTTGCGGTCTGGGACGGTAGAGAGAAACAGGTGTGCGGCTTCCCGAAACGAGCACGCGCACGCCTTTTCTGTTCTTTTTTCTTTCTTTCTTTCTTCCCGGTTCGTTCTCCGAGGTGAAAATTCGCCCTCGTAATCATCTTCTAAGCGGGACAGGGAGAGGAGGGGGAGGGAGTGCTTTTGTCACTTCATTTTATTATAGTTTCGGCTGGGTTTTTTTTTTTTTTTTTAAAGCAAGCTTTTCTCTTTTGGAACAAGGGGGAGCCCGGCCGGCTCGCTCGTGAAGAGGAAGAGGAAGCTCATGGCCACCAAGAAGCCGTGCTCGGATTTAACAAAAAGGAGTCGAAGTCCGGTCGTGCTCGAGGCCGAGATGTTTAGTGAATTTCAGGAGTGGTGTCTCCGGACTTACGGCGACTCGGGCAAAACCAAGACAGTCACGCGCAGGAAATACAACAAAATCATGCAGACGCTTTTGCAGAACGAAGAGGCGGACGGTGTGTACGTGGACAACAGCCACATCAACGCCAAATTCAAATTCTGGGTGAAATCCAAAGGGTTCCAGGTCGGGAGCAACGTCCTGGGCGAGCACAACCAGAAAGGCACTCCAGCAAAGCCCGTGCTCTACGTCCCTGTCAAATCAACGGTAAAGTGCATTTTCTTTAATCTGACACTTGTTTGGGGTTTAGTCCCCTCACGCTGGCTCACTTCTCTGTGTGTGCTTTGTGACAACCTAAACTACCAGCCGAACATCTTAGGTACATCACCCGCGTAACTTTGCGCACATTCACCTCACCATCTCCATCATTTGACCGATCGAACGGCGATCACGTAGACCGGCCAGAACACAGACCCTAGCAGAGACCCTTGCTGCCATAGCAACGCCGGAGCAATACTCGGCTGCATGGGTAGTAGCGGTATCTCTCCACACACATGCACAAACGCACGCACGCGCGCGCCCCTCTTGACGGATAGCATCACGTTCGTCCTGCCAACGGGATGGCAAGGAAATCGAGAACATGGTCGCGTCTCTCACTAGCATCACAACGAGCAACAACACGTCAAGCTTTTTTATTATTATTATTTATTTAAAAAGATTTTTTTTTTTACCCCAAATGTAGGCGGTTTGTGATATCAAAAGCTGAACGCGTGCATGCACAGACGCGCGCGCAGAGGGGATATATGTGATATATAAACATTATGTAATGTGAAAATTCGTAGATGTTTATAGCTTGCACTTTTGTTACACACACGATAATACAAAAAACAAACAAACAAACAAAAAAGACAGAACACCTGTGCAACCACTTGCAGACATATGGACTGTTTGCGGGTTGAGTGTGCGGACAGGTCACACACCCTGCATCCTTTAGACCCGATCAAACCCGATTCAGCCCGATGAAGATACACTAGCTGCTTTCACATATATTGCTCGTTACAACGTCTGTTTGTTGACGCTCAGACTGTGTGTGTGTGTGTGTGTGTGTGTGTGTGTGTGTGAGAGAGAGAGAGAGATAGAGAGAGAGAGAGATTCAGCATTCGTGGTTTCTTTTTGTGGACACACACACACACACACAGCGCGCATTGTCCTGGTGGAGAAATGGGCGGAGCGGACGGTTGGCACTCGTTGCTCTGGTAACCTACCTGTTCCGCTTTCCATGTCTCCCGGGGAGGTTTTTCTTTCTCTCCATCCCAGGACTAGTGCTACATTCAGATGCACCCGAGATGCTCTAATCTATTTCTTGCGGTGCCATGATTACACAGTGCGTTCAAGTCGACGTTAATTGTGATAGGTTAGCTAGCCTGATATTTATTTATTTATTTATTTATTTATTACTGTGAAATGAGGCCCTACATAATACATCTGTTACCGCGTATGAAAAAAAAACGTGTCGGTTGCTTAATCAGTGATTACTAAAATCTAATTTGCATTTAAAGAAATAAAGAATTACTAACCATTGAAATCGTCCTTTTATCGGCCGTGATTAAAAGCCAGTAAACTCAGGTGTATCAATTATTTTCAAAGTGCTCACCTGTAATTAGGACTTGAAGAGAGTCATATTTACAATAATTAGCACATGAAGGCAGCATAGAATAGACTTCCTGGGGGAAAACACTAATGAGAGATCCACTTGATTCAGTTTGACACACGATTATAAGGGGGTTAAAGGGGAAAGGGGTTGTTCTTTTTCATTTGAAACTGGCCATAAGTTAAAAAAACAAAAAAACAAAATAAAACATTAATAAACAAATAAGTTACTCATAGTGGCTTATTGCCATCCCTTGACCCCGGAAGTGGCCTGCGTGTGTCCCAGTCTCCATATTCACCATGCATGTGTCGAAAAGAAGCTCCGTTTTGTGTTGGCCAGAGGGTGAGTTAGTAACAGGACTCTGTTAACTTCCCTGCCCCAGCCAATAATTTAGAGTCACACCCCCCCCCCCCCCCCCCCCCCCCAAAAAATATATATGATATCTTCAATTCAAATGGCTTTTTAAATACAGGCTGCCTACATGTGTGTGAGAAAAGTCCTTTTGTTCACTTTGTGTTACAGACCTCCATCTGTCATTCTCCCTTTTGGAAAATAAGCAAAAGTACATTAGCGTAGATAAAGCCTTGTTAGCAGATAATTGCTATGCGACCCTTTAACAGCTCCTCAGAGAGGTGGCTCCAGACGTGATTTTAATTTGTAAAAGACTCAAGGAGAAATGAGGCGTAACTGTGAACATAGTAACATTTACCATAGTTATCACTGCACAAAGGTGGAGTATCTGAACAGGTCAGAAGATGCAGTGTATGGCCACAGTGAGTGACTGTGTACCGCAGGTCCCCTAACCACAAATTATTCCCAAACCACAAACCATTTGATCCCAACCCTCTTCAGCCGCTTAATAAGAATGGATAATGCTGAATAACAAACGGGTTTTGTTGCTTGTGACATGTTCACTCCCTATTTCCTAAATAACCACACAAATGACTATAGTGTAATAAATTAAAAATGCATTTGTACACTTTGCATATCTGTTATTGCCACCAGTTGTGTAATTTCCACCTCTTCAGTCCTAGAAAAAGGGGTTTTCGTTGGTTCTTTGGATGGTTAACAATTCTATATTTCTGCAGTAACGCCCAAAGGATTCAAATGAACAACCAAGTGAAGAACCCTTTTACGGCATAGAGGGAACCCCTTTTTTAACGCCTGTGTACCACCCACTGAACCACATACACACACCTTTTTGTCTGTCTGCTCGACATGTTACTCCCTGAGCACATTCAGATCAGGGCCGAATATGGTGAACATACTGCTGTGTACACTACTGCCATTCACTGTTATTATTTAGCACTACTGAGACCTCCTTAATGCCCCAATTTGTTTAACACTTCATCAATCATTCTGTCCCTGTGCAGAGCCTCCATGTGACACAGTCTAATACAGCTTCCTGTCAGTGAATGATGCATAAGCTACATCTGAGCCATGAAAAAGCACCGTCAATCACAGAAGAGTATGTTAGTCAGCTGGGGAAAAGGCACAAGGACTAATGACAGAGACAATACCAGTAATAATACCAAACCAGTCAAATAGAAAGACTGTACAAACAATGTTGGAAATTACGCTGAATATGACGAACATTCATGATAACAAAAAAGTGTCTCAATGAAAGCATGAATCAGAAAACTCATGGTTCATTTTACTTCCTGTATTATGAAAAGGAAGTGAAGGGTTAGTCCAACAGAAGTGTTCCTCAAAAGGCCCACTGAGAGTGAAAAAGGGGAGTCCAGTATGCTAACTTCCTCTTTTACAGACAGGCCTGGCATATCAGCATTTCCTACCAATCAGCATGACTGTCACTCTATATAGGCCTTTCTGGAGGAAGTAAAACTATCCATGAAGAAATAAGAGTTTGTGCAGTTTTATTAGATCATTAATGACTAAACCAGTTGGTGATCCCCCCAACAAGCCCTGTTTGTGCAAATTAAATTACAAACAAAGAGACAGAACCAAATAATTGGAAAGCTACAGGGAACTAGATGTTACATAAAAAAGAGACAGGAAAGGTTTTTGGTCATGAAACGACCCTGTGCGTCGATTCAGTGGTCCCCATGTGAATGTATTCAACCTTTTAAAAAGTGATCTTGTATTTTGATTAATTCTGTATTTGCACAACGTGTGTCTAGTTTCTATTTGCTATCAGAACAGATGGGTGTGAGAATGTGTGCTTCCTGTTTCTGCTTTTAGCTAGTGGCAAAACGACACTTTGTATACAGTGAGTGCCAGATCACATTTCAGAGCTCTCGTTCTGTCTCTCGTTCCACCACACACACTATTCCATCCTTATCACCACAACATCTCCACATCAAAATGAAATACCAAACAGACTGCACATAGGTAACGCTAATTCCTTTCTGCCCTCACCCACTCAAGCATTACCACAACCCTCCATCTATGCCAATTTATTTCCCTTGACACCTGCCCTCATGTGAGGCCAGACTTATCCGCTCCCCTCTGCTCAGGGTGCGAGGCCTACAGGCGCCATGGTTTCAGATGAAGCTTCAGTGCTGTGTGGCACACAGCGAAATGGTAGAGTGTGATCTCTCATGCAGCTGCTCTTTGGGTGTGCCAAGTTTCACTGAAAGGGGAGGGGGCAGTACTGACAGCATGGGGTGCCACTGAGGCCAGAGTGGAGGATGGGTAATGGTGAGAGGGGGCAAAAAGGGCATCTGTGTGGTTTTTAACTACATGGAAAGGAAATGAAAAGAGAAAGAGAGTTATGTCTGGCACAGTGTTCATAAGAAATGGTATGGAAAAATAGAAAAAGATTGGAATAAAGAATCTTAGTAGTAGTAAAAGTGTCCCTTGTGAATTGAAGTTATTTATGTTTCTGCATGCGGACTTAGATCTTGTAGAGCAACTGAAGAAGGGAAACAGGTCGGAGGTAGAGAAATGGAGTGAGAGACCAAGAGACTAGAGGAGAAGTTGGTGGCAGCGGATTTGATATTCTGGCACCTCCTTGTGCATCAAACACAGAGAATGAATTGCAGATTACTCATAAAATGATAAAATATCTATTTATAATCAGTCTGATATATCATTGTATGGTACAAGTTTAGATTCTAGATTCACTCATTTTTTCTTATCTCTAAGAATGCTTATCTTCCTCACATTATCTGTTTTCTTCTTGAACACTATATTTTCTAGTATTTTCATTTGTATCCTTTTGTTTCTCTCTCTCTCTCTCTCTCTCTCTCTCTCTGCTATTGGGACTATTAAGAAGGAGCTTTCTGTTTCCAGTGAGGGGGTGCAACCTCATTTATCTCTCATTATGGCCTGATTAGAACAGAGAGAGAGGAGGACTATGGACACACGTGTATTTGCTCATGCAAACATGTACACACAACCACAATATAGATACATCTGTATACTGTTCAACAGACTCTTTGCATCTATGATGTTTATGCATAAATGCCACTGTTATTCATATTTAATGCTAGACTGCAGCATACATTCAAACTAAAGCTGCCCAAACTTTAGGGAAGCATCCATTCTCATATGTGATTTGTCCACAGAATTGTTCAACATGAAGGAGTTACAGATGAGGAGAGTGCACTCAAGCTTCCTGCTAACACCACTCTTAACACTAAATCACCCATCGACTTACTCATGCTACCTTTCATCCACCTCACTGCTGCTCCTTTGGAGCAGACTAAATACTGGAAAGGCGGCAAGTACCATTACTAACTCACAGTTCATAGGGTCCAGTTTGATCCTGAGCTTGGCTCCAGAAACAACGTTTTTTCCTAATACTTGGTAAACCATAACCGGTGTATTGATAATCTTAGCCCACTCTTCCACTGATGGTGCGCAATTCAGCTAGACTTTGTGGTGTTTCACCTGCTGTTCCAAATAATCCCTCAAGTTTTCTATGGAATTGAGGTTGGACGATTTTGCAGGCCAGTCAAATTGCCACAGGGTTCCATTGTGCGCATCGAACAAGTCACATGGCCCTATGCACCCTAGAGCACACAGTTTTGTGTTCTGCTTGGCCATGAAGGGAACATTAATATCTAACCATTAACTGACAATCCAGTTTTCTGCTAATTTACATTCATCTAGGTGCACAACATATTATCAGGAACTGCTATTGGTGGATATGATTACCTGTAAACCTTGTACTAACAAAAAAAAAAAATGGTAATCTGATCACAATAAATAAAAAAAAAAAACCAGATGTAAGCATGCACTGTGTTTAGAAATGTGATCTTATTATCTAGAGCATCTCTAGAGCATTTGGCAGTAGTTTGACTTGTGTTGTTATTAGATCTCTGGCAGGTGTAAATGCAACCTGTACAGTATGTTCACTTCTGGCTGGCATTAGGGAGAAAACACCTGCTCACAGGAGAGTAAAGATGCATGTGAAAAAGTTTTAATGAATTTTGCACAATAATATAATCTCCAGCAATCAAAAATTTGCTTATTTTATGTATAGTGCAGGAGAAATTACTAGGCTAGCAGGTCTGCCTCGCACCTCTGGGATTGGGTGTTCAAATCCTGCCTCTGCCCTCTTTGCACAGAGCTGGCATACTCTCCCCATGCTTCAGGGGTTTCCTCCCCCAGTCCAAAGACATGCAGTGTGGGCTGGTTGGCTTTTCCAAATTGTCCTTAGTGTGTGAATGTGTGCTCGATTGTGCCCTGTGATGGGTTGGCACCTCATCCAGGGTGTCCCTCGCCTTGTGCCCCAAGTTCCCTGGAATAGGCTCCCTGTGACCCTGTGTAGGATAAGCGTTACAGAAAATGGATGGATGGATAATAATAATTTAGACAAACAAATAAAAATTAAAATGATTTTAAAAGTGAATATTTTGAGTACTTGTTGAGTTTGTACATTGGAGCTCAATTCCACCTTTGGAGTACTGCTGTCAAATTAAGGTAAAATTATTCTTTTTTATTATTATTATTATTGCTGCCCTGCAGTGTTCTTTTGTTTTTATAGATTACTTATCTTTCTTCAGTTTAGTAGTACTACTTTTAACGTACATTAACATGATTGTAATCAACTCAGGGTCATTCTCTGTTAAAAGAAAAATGATTTGACTATCATTTGGGTGTGATGTCACAGAACACGTCACACGTATGCTGTTTAAAATCTCAGCACCCCATGTCTAAAACGCCTTCCTGTATCCCTGATACAGAATACAGGTGAGAAACATCCACGGCTGTTTGTTATCTAGGTCTATGATGTAATTCAATTCAATTCAATTGTATTTATATAGTGCTTTTTAACAATGGACATTGTCACAAAGCAGCTTCACAGAAACCCGGATATAAAATTAACATTTTTAAAAAAATTTATCCTAATGAACAAGCCAGAGGAGACGTTGGTAAGAAAAAAGAGATGACAAGAGGAAGAAACCTTAAGAAGAGCTAGACGCAGACACGATCACTGGGGGTGATATTAAACAGATCGATGTTAGTTAACTAATGTTTCTAATACCCTGGTGGACTAAACTTTGTAGCGCAGTTTGAACAGATGGTTAGTACGAATAGCATTGTGAAGCCAAAGAGCAATGTCTGCCTCCAAAGCTCAGGGTACAAACAGCTACAGTTCATGCAGTACACTACTCAGATCTCTCACATTTCTCTTTTATTCTTTAATCAGTGTCTCCCTTTCATTCTCCCTCTCTCTCTCTATCTCTTTCTCTCTCTCTCTCTCTCTCTCTCTCTCTCTCTCTACATATACATACAGTCTCCTCTGAAAGTATTGAAAGGTCAATTTTTGCTATACACTGAAGATATTTGGGTTTAAGATCAAAAGATGAATGTGAAAATATAGATCAGTATTTCAGATTTCATTTCCTAATATTTACATCGAGATGTGTTAAATATCTTAGAACATGGTACCTTTTGTTTCTGCACTCAAAGTCTTCTTCAAATAGTGGATTGTGATACCTTCACCCCTGCCCTGTGGAGGTTGTTGGTGATGACACTGTCTGTTGTTTTTGGGGTTTTTTATTTACAACTCTCACAATGTTGCTGTCATCAACTGCTGTTGTTTTCCTTGGCTGACCTGTTCCATGTTTGGTTGTTAGTAAACCAGTGGTTTCTTACTTTTTCAAGACATTTCAAATTGTTGCACTGGCTATGCCCAATGTTTGTGCAATGGCTCTAACTGATTTCCCCTATTTGCTCCCATAGACAGCTCTCTGGTCTTCATGTTGGTTTATCCTTTTTAACAACAAATGCAGGCTCAAACCAAGAGTAGACATTCAGAGCTATACATTTTTTTAAACAATCAATGCAACAGGGCACACCTGGGCAACAAGAAACAGCTGTCAGTCACATGTTCCAGTATTTTTCATCACTTGAAAAATGGTGGGTTCAAACAAAATGTGCCATGTTCTAAGTTGTTTACCACATCTAGATGTAAATATCAGGAAATGTTAGCATTAGAGTCCATTATGTTAAAAAAAGGACTCGTTATAATACGTATATAATCATATTAGTGTGTATATTTACAGTGTGGTAAAGTGTAGGTAAATGTCAAAATGCCATGCTGTACACAGAATAAACAGGATACTTAGTGTTTCTCATTGTCCTTTTATTTAACAATCATTTGCATTAAAGCTAGCAGTTTTGCATGTTGCTTTTCCAACAGCAGGACAGTATAAGTATTAGACATCATTGACTGCAGCAACAGATTAAGCCATGTGCTATGTGACAAGCAAGACTGTAAAAAGTTCTATCAACTAATGTTTCCCATAATTTCCTGTGAGCATATTATATCTAATAATTTCCCTCACAGGATCAGTAAAGTCTGTCTGTCTGTCTGTCTATCTATCTGTCTATCTATCTATCTATCTATCTATCTATCCACCTTCAGTGTGTAAATGTGATCTTACATTATAAATAATGTGGCAATGAATTCATTAGCAACCCCCAAATATTGATTCAGCAAACTGTTTTCTTTTTGAGAAGGTCAGTGCCATGCTAGTGCCCCGTCCTGTGATGCCGGATTCCTTAGATAGCCCAGGGATATAGAACAAACACTTCTTTAGCAGGAGCAGTGTAAGTACCTGTTGCAGCAGGGTATATCTTAGTTCAAGCTGACAGAGTTTGTGGACAAATATTCTAATCAAAGTTTATTTAACTATCTGTTCTGAGATAAGAGAATTAAACATATAAGGTACACTGTATATTTTTGTATTTTAAGTATTGGTATTTACCACAAAAGGAAAATATAAGTGGATATTACTATCCAAGTGAGGACCATCCATTGACATCATTATTCATGCAGCTAAACTTAATCTTATATATTAACAAAATGGAAACATTTCGGCTCTTTTATTTGTATTTGGGTTTTTTTTGTTGTTTTTTTTTTGTTTCGTTTTGTTTAGTTTATTTATTCTTATTTTTTGTGGGGGAAAAGGCAGTTTTCCTAATGGGGACCATGAGATATTCCTATCCTTGTGATGGACATTTGATCTGATAAAGTACACACACACACACACATGCGCACACACACACAGAGCTTGATTGACCCACTTCAGTCTCATCTTTTGTAAGTGAGCAGCTTCCTGCTTGAGAAAGTGGTTAGAGTTTTACTGTAGGTGATCTGATCATGGGTAATCTCTCCTCTCCTCTCCTCTCCTCGATTTGTACCATCTGAAGCAGCAGGGCCAAGCAAGTGTTCATTCAGTGTGTATACTTCCAGAATGGATGAGGAAGCTGTGTTGATGTGGGCGGAAGAATAAGAGAATGTGCCATTCAAGGTGCATGAAAAAACAAGGTTCTGAAAATTTATTAATGACTATACCATGATAATCCTTTCCTGCGTATGTTGCTCCGGGATGCATTTCTGTCTTTAAGTCCTGTGTGTGTGTGTGTGTGTGTGTGTGTGTGTGTGTGTGTGTGAGTGTGAGAGAGAGAGAGAGAGAGAGGTACTGAGAGAGGGTCGCTGCTCTGGTTTTCCTCCCTTCAGCACCCTATCTCTGTTGCCATGGAGAGACAGTTCCTGTCTCCCATAGGAGGAGAAATTAACACCATTTTTAACTGGCTCCAGGGCCTCCCCCCTGCCAGGAAGAGAAGGCACTCTGCTCCACATACACAATCCTACACACATGCACACACAACAAAAACACACACACCGGGGCTTGTTCCATATGTGCACCTACACCGATTATCAAACACACAGTCCCAGTTCGAACTGCCAGCTTATGGTTGGTCATGCTGAGCAGATCAGCCTGTGTGTTTTTGTATGCATGACAAAGACAGAGAGGAAATAAAAACCTTCTCCATGTCTTCTTCGCTATTCTGGGAGCATGCTGCAGTGGGACAAAAGAGTATCTCACTCCCTTGCTACCCGTCCTACCCCCATGGCTCTCTCACTCCGATCTCTCCATCTCTCCCTCATCGTCCTCTGTGTATAATTAGCCTCTGCAGTCTCTCATTAGCGTTGTGGACCTGTCTGTCTCTCTGATTGTCCGTTCCCCCTGCAATTATTCCATGACACCAGGGCCACAACGCTAACATCTCAGCACGTGCTGTTAACATTACAAAGATGGAGACAGCTTACAACAAATGCCAAAAAAATAAAAACTCTTTTATGATTAATTAACAGACATTTTTGCATTTGCTTGAGTATACGGGATATTCTGGTGATAATTCCTGTACAGCTAATAGAGGTATACTCTAGATATTTATTCATTGGATTCTAGATGTTTAGTAATTCCTTATATCAGGATATCAATAAAGTAGAACTGGTGCAAAATATAAAATGTAAATCAATGCTAGCTTGTAACTTTGACAATGAGCTGTGATGACAGTTTGGGTTAGACAGGTTTGCTTTCGCCATTACTAAGAAAAATATACAGTGTACAGTAATTTAACACGTATTCATTTGTTCAGCTACAGTAGCACCCTGGTAGGAATGGATGGCACATAGACGTTAGCATCAACAAGACAACATTAAGCTGCGTGTGTAGAAGAATAAAATTATTTTTAATGACATTTGATATTTTTATAAGTAAGCAATGCATACACAAAGGGCGGTATGGTGACACAGAGGGTAGCTTTGCCGCCTCACAGCTCCCAGGTTCAATCCTGAGCATTGGGTATAGTTTCTTTGTGGTTTTTTCCTGCTCTTCTGGTTCTCCAATTTCCTCCCACCTTCCCCAAACAGGCCAGTAAGTGAATTTGCTGCTCTAAATTGTCCCTAGGTCTGAATGAGTTTGTGAATGTATGTTTGATGCCCTGCAATGGACTGGCATCCCATCCAGGGTTTATTCCTGCTTTGCACCTGGCATAGGCTCTGCATCCACTGCAACTGTGACCAGGATAAAGCAGTTACTGAAAATGCATGAATGATTTGGGGTTTTTTTTAAACACTGATAGGTGGTCATGGTATAAGGAAGATGTGTCTACACACCCCTGTTAAAATTGTAGGTTTTAACCAAGATAAATCATGTCAGACCTTTTTTCCACCTTTAATGTTGTATAGCTTCCAACAGATTTCAACTGAAAAACACAATTTTTAACTTTTTAAGGTGAAAAAGGAAAAAAAAAAACTTGCAATATTCTGGTTGCATAGGGTTGCACACCCCTTACCTTGTTAAAGCACATTTGCTCAGTGTTTTTTTGGGTAAGACTAATAACATCTTGATTTGATAATTGCACTTTTCCTTGCAAAAATGCTCCAGGTCTATCTAACTGCAAGGGCCCTCTTTAAGTCATTCCACAGGTTTTGATAGGATTTAGATCTGGGCTCTGACTGGGCCATTCCAAAAAGTTGATCACCTTCTTCTGAAGCAGTTCCTTTGTTGACTTGGATTTGTGCTTTGGTTCATTATCATGGGGGAAGATTAAGTTTTTCTTCATCTTCAGCTGTCTAACAGAGACCTGCAGATTTTGTGCCAAAATAGATATTTGGCACCATCGATGATTCCCTCTAGCTTGAATAGAGCTCCAGTCACAGCTGAAGAGAAACAGGCCGATAGCATGATGCTATGTTCTACCTTGGTCCCATCAGACCATAGCACATTTTAAAAACACACTTTTTTTGGTGAGAAAATGCTTTCGTCTAGCCCTATAGCCCAGATAAGAGAAGAATTCGAGAGATTGTTGTCACTTGCAGGGAGTGACCAGTACTTTCCAGATATTCCTGCAGCTCTTTTAATGTTACTGTAGGTCTCCTGGCAGCCTCCCTGATATGTATTCATCTTGTCCTTTCACCAATTTTGGAGGGACGTCCTGTTCTTGGTAATGACACTGTGGTGCCCCATTTTCTCCACTTGTTGATGATGGCCTTCACGGTGTTCCATGGTACATCTAATGTTTTGGAAACGCTTTGTACCCATCTCCTGATCAATACCTTTTGACAACGAGATCTCGTACATGCTTTGTGGACCATGGCTTCAGCAGTCAGATAAAACCAAGAAAATCCTACAGAAACAGCTGATCTTTATTTGTGGTTAATCAGAATAATTTCACTGATGACAGCTGTATTATAATCGCTTTTGAACATGCGTTTGAATGTGATTGGTTCATTCTAAGCACAGTCACATGTCCCATTATATAAAGGTGCGCACACTTGTGCCACCACGTTATTGTGTTTTTTTCCTTTTTTTTTTTGCTTAAATGTTCCTATTTTTTTCACTTAAATTTTTACTGGTTTCTACATCACATTCAATGTGGGAAAAGATCTGACGTGATTTAGCTCGGTTTCTTTTTTTTTCAACATGAGAAAAACTTTCAAGTTTACAGTAATAGCGGTGTGTAGATGTTTTATATTCGATATAAACAAGATATAAAGTCAACTGCAGTGTCCTGATGTCTGGGGATATCAGAACACCACTTAGTTTGTGCTGTTTTTGAACCTTTGGTTTGTCTGTTATTTAATTATTTAAGAACTCTTTGTTGGGCATTATCTCTTACACATAACAAGAAAATATACATAACATATATAACAACACAGTACCATTAACCGTTTAGAATCAGCGCTTATTATTAAATTAACTATGTAAAATTAAATTTAAATGTATTTATGCGTGAGGAATGTAAGTCTAGATCCTTGTGATTAAGTGGTTAAAAAAAGATTAATTGCCCCTGAAGATGAATGTTACAGTAAGATGATAATGACAATAGGGAACAAAGCGATAGTTGGGGCGGAAAGTGAGTGTTCGTGTTGCTGTGATAATGATAATTTTTACTAGAATGAAATGAAGATAGTAATATGGGGAATGGGAAATATGGGTGGTGTTGAGGGTCCTGTGAATTTGTGATATCCACAACATCTAAACATTTTACACAGGGATAGAGAGAGAGTCAGGTGGGGGGGGGGGGGATAATAAAAGAGGGTTATAGAGAGACGTGGAAGTGGGAGGGACAACAGAGACAGTGAGTGAGCGAGACAGAGGTGTAATGTGGATTTAATGAAGGGGCTTTATGAACTAACAGGGAAAGGGAGGAGGAGGGAGACCCGAGGATAGGGGAGGAGAGGAAAAGAAAAAAAAACAGTTTACGCTCATCTTTCCCTGCCTCACGCTTTCTCTGCTCCCCACTGTGGACAGGAGAGCTTTTCAGTTTTGCTCCATTTCCGTGCTGATGGGCTGACTAGGGAAGATTGGACTTTAAGAGGTGACCTGTTGCTATATTTGCAGGAGCTAATCAGAATGCAACGCTGAATTCAGTCCCACTCCCCGACACATCTGCTTCACACGTCATAACCCAGCACCTTCTTCAAACATGCATTACATACCTGTCAGCCCCCTCTCTGATTCATTCCCAGCTGCTTCAACCCAGCGCCTGCGGTTTGATGTTGCATGTTATGACTCAAAAACAAAAACAAATTGAATTACTGATGTCTAGGCATATAATGATTCATGTTTTAGGCATTACTTTCTGAAGTTAATAAAAAAAGACTACAAACTTAATAGATAAAATGAATAAATGACAACAACTGTGTGCAAATGTTACAGGTTTGGATGGTCTAACAAAATTGTTTTGAGGGAAAAAAAATAAAGAGTTGGTAAGTGCACATCTAGGTATAAATATTTGTGGTTTTGCTTATTATAGGGCAGCATAGTTTAAGGATCACTTCAGCATTTTTTTCTTTTTCAGATTAGTACATATGACATGCATGAGAAAAGAATGGATACACTTATAATGGGAGTCTATGAGCGTTTGTTTGGCCAATCAGTTTCAAAATATTTCAAATACCCAACTACGGAACGGGGAGTCAAAACCATAACCTTTACACTCTAACTATAAAGAGAGAGAGAATGTCTTATTAAAGCCCCACACAACCATGTTAGAAAGTCAACACCATGAATTCTGCCCACTGTTTCCAAAAGAATAAACTCCTCAGATTTAGAGCTTTATTTACCTTTGCTGGAGGAATTTATATAAGTGTTTTACAAGAAAAACATGTTTCCTGTAAACATTTATTGACAGGATTTAACAACAACTCTTAGACTTCCATTATGGACGTGTTTTTAGTAAACGGGTTTTCGGTTCTTTTCTCAGTACAGGGATATTACTGTTCATGGTAATTTCACATACACGGCACTAGGGATGGTTGATATCTTATCGTTTGCGATATACCGGTAACAATTCTCCCCTCAATAAGAAGTCTTCCCATGATATTAATTATAAAGCCTAATTGATGACGTATTTGTGTGCGACGGCCTGCGACCCATTCTCAGCTCACGTGCAGAGCGAAAACAAATACGTGAAGCTGAGGAGGAGTTTATCGCTAAACAAGGAGCTACCTCTACAATCTGGAACTGGGTTTGATTACAGAAAATCAGTTTTACTTTTAGATCAATGTTTGTGTTTCTGAGGCTCTCAAGATCACAGCGATCACTTGCAGCCAAATATCAGTGGTGCATGGTACTATATTTATATTGTCACTGATATCGTTATCGCAATAAATACCAGAAAACATTGTGATATAGTTTTAAGTCCATATCGCCAATCCTTACACTGCAGAGGCAGAAAATAGAGGTTAAGGTGAAAAAGTGCAGTTGGTTTTATTAATTGTTATAGCCTATTATTAACCGTTGGATTTATCTTGTATGTGGCTGCAGTGCGTGTTTCTTTAATAATGCCTGGATTGTTGTATGATTTCATATGATCTGTTGTGTGTTGAGAATGTTTTTTGCATGAGGTTTCTATTACTGTCAGGATGGTTACAGGAGCTGAGTATTGTTCCATGCTGTGGGATGCTTTGCTGCTTTCATGTCCTCTCAGCATGAAATGTTTTGCCCTTTTCGACTTAAATATTAGAATATTAGCCAAACATCTTCTTTCAGTGCCCTGGGTGTGTGATTGTGTGCATCATATCTTGGCAGGGAAGAAATGTCCCCACAAGAACAGGAATATCTGACAGACATTTGGCTAGTCCCCACAAGGGAAAAGTGCTTTTTCTAAACATATATAACAGATTCATTTAAAAAAAACAAACATTATAGAGATAAAAGGTTTCCTTTTGGTTACTGAGGTTGAAGTTAGGGTTAGATTTAGGTGTAGCATAACATTAATTAGCTGCATTAATAATTATGTCAATGGAAGGTCCTCACAAGAATAGTAAGACAACTGTGTGTGTGTGTGTGTGTGTGAGTGAGTGAGTGAGTGAGTGAGTGAGTAAGTGAGTGTGACCCAGCTGCTTCCTCACTGTGGCCCCTGTCTCTATTACCTCGGTGTGTAGGACCGTTCAGCAAGTCAGTGCACTGTGTGTGTACATGTGTGAGACTGCCAGAGGGGGGTGGGGGGTCGGAGCCGGCCGCTTGCCCAATCATCTCCACCAGTATCCTAGCAACAGAGCTGTTTGGAGCAGGACAGGGAGAACGAGAGAGAGAGAGAAATGTAGAAAAAAGAATAGGAGGTATAGAGAGAGCAGGATAGGGGATAGAAGGGATGAATAATATGGCACATCTGGAGAAAGCACGGTTTAAAAGGAAAGTGGTGGGAAGAGGGATGAGTAGAGACGACAGCATGAGAGAGAGAGAGAGGGAGAGAGAGAGAGATGGGAAGAAGGAAGACGCGAGAGAGCTTTAGCATGAAAATGCTGATTGCTGCTGCTGACATTTCATGGGGCTTCTTTAAAATGATGTGACAGTGACGAAACCACACACTCACTGGCCCACTAAAGCAGCTGCTTATCCTCTGAGACACAGATACACACATGCACACTCACACATGTACCATGTGCCACAATACTACAGTTTAATGATCAAACATTCATACACACATGTAGTTATATGACACAGAAATAATAACCTTTGAGTCTAACCACAGTGTGTAGATCATTTCTAGTGATACTGCCTGTTCAGCTAGCCCGTATGTCTGCTTGTGCTCATGGCAAGATTACTAGAAAACTCCAAGATATGCCCTGGGATACATGCTGCAGCCATGGGTTATTTACCATGCTAGAGAAAGCGACAGCGCCCGTAATGTTCAAGGCACTGACAAATAATGCTCTGCTTGGAAAGAAGGAGGTAATATTTGTGTAGGAGGATAAAATTGTGTTTTCTTTGAAAATTGTGAATTCTTTTGATATGCATTGTTTAGCATTTGAAACATCTTCTGCATTTTGAAATACTGGCCCTAATGGTACATATAAGCATGCGATATAATATTAGGCCATGTTAAACTGTTAGAAAATCTTGTACCAAAATTAGCACATCACTTAGTCAGTATGTGTTTGTCAAGCGGGCATTTAAGTTCAAGATCAGGTTAGTATTGGTTGTGGCAGGCATGAACCCGAGGTGTCAACTTCCCCGGCCTAGTTTCATCACCCACACTCTCATAGCGTCTCACTCTCATAGTGATAGCGCCCTCAGATTGAGGAAACAGGTGTGTGTGTATGTATGTTTGTATGTGTGTGTGTGTGTGTGTGTGTGTGTGTGTTTAGACAACCGGAATGGAGGAATTAAGTTGAGATGGGGATGTTTGTAGGACAGAGGGAGTCAGAGCTTAGGGCTGAAACACACACACACACACACACACACACTATTTGCTTGTAGCTAAAGCTATGGTTTTCTTCTCAAAGGAACAGAAGTCTGCATCACATCATGTCCTAGAGGGGTTATTTCTGAAACAGTTTCTTGTAGCCGAGAGAGAGAGAGCACATGCGAGAGAGAGAGAGAGAGAGAGAGCGCATTTGAGAGAGAGAGTGAGCGGAAGAGAGAGGGAGGGAGGGAGGGAGCGAAACAACGAGCGCACAAGAGAGTGAAAGAGAGCAAATGAGCACTAAACCAGGACGGGACCCCATAAACCCACGCAATATGTACATCACATTTTGTCCTGCTGTGCTGAACACTGTGTTAAAGCCAATGGCAATCACATATATTTTCACTGATAGGAACATAATAACGGTGCTAATTATTATTCGGAGTAAAAGCACATGCACGGGAGAATGACTAGAGAAGGCCGGATTAAAGCGAACCCACTCTGCACACTGGTTTTAGTTGCCATAGGAACGTTCATTACCTGGCACTTGGGAGAGAGGAGCAAGAGAGAGAAAGAGAGGGAAGAGGTACTGGGACAGACAAAGAGAGAGATGGATAGAGAGGAATGAGCAAAGAGGGGAAGAAAATATCTGGTAGAGAGGCATGAAGAAGGAGGAGAGCGAGAAAGAACAAAGGTGGGATGAGGGAAGGATGGATGGAAGGAAGGAAGAAAGAAAGAAAGAAAGAAAGAAGGAAAGAAAGAAAGAAACTGCTCTTCATGCATCCTCTTACACCGGATAATCACACAGACACACACACAAACACACACACACACACACACACCTGCTGCAAGTCTCTCAAAAAAAAGGAATGCAACACACAGGCGCACAGGCATCCTTCCTCTAAGTAAGCATCTATCATTCTCGAATCCAGCATTGAAATAATATATGTCTGAGAAACTGTACACTGAGTTGAAAGGACAACACACAAATGACTTAAAAGCATAACATAGACACATGTGGGCCTAAATGTCAATTATTTGAGACCTCAAAGTAAATACACAGCCGTGAATTAGACTTCAAAAGGATTTGGGACAAAAATTCGATCCGAGGAAACAAAGGACTAAAACAAAGAAAGCACGACCATGAGGGGGAAAAAATACGCAGAAGTGCAAGCAGGTGACAATGTAGCCCGTGTGGGACGGAGGTGCCAGGCACTTGTTGTAGCAATCAGAGTTTCATCAGGCATCACATGACCCGCTGCCCCACACACCTGCCTGAAAGAGTGCCAGCAGTTGCCATAGCAACTAATTCAGGTATTTAAAGGGGGTCTGTGGCAGGAGGTAGGGCAGTGGGTGAGTGTGCCACACAATGGTGTTATTTTTAAAATGCAATAGGCAATACATTCAAAACCACACTCCTCTCACTCTCGTTCTTTTTCTCCGTCTGAGTGGATTGCATAGTTCAGCAACCCCTCTTCTCGAGACCTTTGTGTTAGAGAGGCAAGTTTGACTCAGGGATATGTTCAGGGAATTCATCACTGACTCAGTGTTGCAGTCTGTAGTCATTTTTATTCTTAGATACATAAAACACCTCTAATTATGTCACTGGTTCAGTATCTCAGGGTTAGCATCTCAGAGTTAGGGTCTATTGTGATTAAGGCCATAAAGAAATGCATTTCTGCATAGAGATTAATATTTGCGAATTAAAAGTTCTAGCAAAACATTCCACCTTATATTGTCCTGTTTATCAAAATCTACTGGTCCCAGTGAGAAATCCCAAAGTCATGATGATATATAAACCTCTTTGGATGTTTCTGGTTGTATCTTAGAAATAACCGCATTTATTTGGCATATAATAAAGGTACAATATTTACGTAGATAGATGTAAAATAGAGTTCTCCTGCAGTCTAGCACTTAACATATAACCTTCTATTTAAATGACCTGCGGATTGTGCAAGGAAATATGTTAGCTTGCAGTATATTTTCATTCTGGATAGCAGGTCTTAGCAGCATCAATATTCATCCTTATGGAGATCCTAATGTCCCCATTTGTCTTCTGTCTTCATCTTTGGCCTGCAGTGCTCTGACGGCGGACAGACACAGGACAGTTCTCTGAAGCGTGTTGCAGTGGTGGAGGATTTCTTCGATATCATCTATGCCATGCACGTGGAGATGGGCGCAGACCCAGGAAGAGCACCCAAACACGCCGGCCAGAAAAAGACCTACAAAGCGGTAAAGCAGAGTTCCACAGTTTCTAACACTAACTCACACTGAAGTACACAGGAAACACAAAGTAAGATAGGGGCCGAAAGCATAAACTTGGTCTGTTGTCATTTATTTGGGCGTATAGGTTATAAAAGTAAAAAGTTATTAAAGGAATATTCTATTAATCTTTAATACTGTTAATACTGAAAGAAAGTTAGTAATCTTAAGGCAAATTTTAGTTTGTGTTTGTTGATTTAGACACCCAGTTATAGTTTCAGTATGACTTTCAAATGAGAAAGAAATACACATTATTGACTAAATAATTCTCCCAATTTCATGATTATAGAGAGATGTGCAATTATGTTAATCTCCCTTAACCAATTCTCGCACCATTCTCATTTTAGCTGACAGTATTTTTTTCAATCTTGGATAATATGGCTGTGTGTGTGTGTGATATAATTACAGTGCTGTGAAAAAGTATTTGCCCTGATTTCCTCTGCTTTTGTGTATATCTCATACTAAATTGTTTCAGAAATGAAAACAAAATCTAAGATAAAACAAAGGCAACCTGAGTAAACAGCAAGATTGAAAAGTTCCAGAAATGATGAGGAAGAAGGTGTTTGAAATATTATTTCAAAGGCTCTGGGACTCAAAAAACCACAGTGAGAGCCATTATCTCCAGGTGGAAAATACCCAGCACAGTACTGAACCTTCCCAGAAGTGGCCGACCTTCCAATATTCCTCCAAGAGCACAACAACTACTCATCCAGCAAGTCACAAAAGAACCAAGGACAACAACAAAGGACCTACAGGCCTCTCATGCATCAATAAAGGTCACTGTTCATGTGACTCCACTATCAGAAAGACACTGGGCAAAAATGGCATCCATGGAAGAGTGGCGAGGTGAAAACCACTGCTAACTCAGAACAACATTAAGGCTCGTCTGAATTTTGCCAAAACACACCTTGATGATCCTCAAACCTTTTGGGAGAATTTTCTGTGGATTGATGAGTCGAAAGTGGAACTGTTTGGAAGACCAGGACAACCCCAATTCCAAAAAAGTTGGGACGCTGTGTAAAATGTAAATAAATGTAAATAATAACAGAATACAATGATTTGCAAATCTCATAAACCCCTATGTTATTCACAATAGAACATAGAAAACATATCAAATGTTTAAACTGAGGAAATGTACAATTTTAAGAAAAAATAAGGTAATTTTGAATTTGATGGCCGTAGCAAGTCTGAAAAAAGTTGGGACAGGGGCAACAAAAGGCTGGAAAAGTAAGTGTTACTAAAAAGAAACAGCAGGAGGAACATTTTCAAACTAATTAGGTTAATTGGCAACAGGTGAGTAACATGATTTTACTGATGACCTTACATATTTCCCAAATGCACACGCATCACCATCATAGAATGTGTGCCTTTAATCTCAATTTCTAACTATTGATATCCTTCCTAAAGATCTAAATGCTAATTTAAGCTCCTGCCATCCATGCCCTAAATGTAGCTTCTTTTAAAGCCACATATTTTGAGATAGAAGTCCTTCATCATTTAGAAAATATTCATGTCCTTGCATATTTTTATAAATTGTAAACCTATATGTTGCCTGATAATTTATATATTTACAACCCAACCTTTTTGTTCTTGTCACAGATTTTATATATATATATATATATATATATATATATATATATATATATATATATATATGAATATAATATACTGTATTTAAACAAGTCACATAGTCAAGTTAAGTTACAGATGCTTAAAAGTGTTGTTCCTCCTGGAAGATGGTGTAATGCACAACACATTAAGAAGCATAGAACAAAATATAGAGTGTCACACCAAAAATGTGTGACAAATGCGGCACAATACAGTAAATAAGTTGATCAACCCGATTAATAACACAAAAACGCAGTACAAACCGCACAGAGCAGAAGTATGTTGAGGATTAATTGGCATAACCGTGCGTTCACTGAGCAAAACTATGCAATTTATTTCAAATTGTAAACCATATGTAGCACACAACATCTGGATTACTGTTCGGAAGATGACACTGTAAAGTGTGTGTGTGTGTGTGTAACTGCTCAGTATGCTGTCTGCAACATATATACAGATATGTAAGTAATATATTTAGTCATCTTGTATCTGCTGATTGAGGATTAGTTTTCCGTTGCTACTACGGTCATATGGAGAAATGCCAAAAAAAGATACCGTGAAAATGTTCAGTAGTCTCTGAGCTATGATCCCGCAACGTGTGAAAGCAGGTGTCAGGTTTCCGCCCCCATCAAGCTCTTTGCTAATCACCTAATTAAAACTATTAGCCACCTGATAGGCTTATTTTTGACATTTGGCACACCAAGTCCCACAGAGACCAGCTCAACTGTCCATCACTAACACTATGCTATCTCCTTGTCCTTAACGTTTGTTGATTGGCTGTGACTTTTAAAATGAGGTGTGAATGGGAGAGATGCTCTGTGATAGGTGTGATTTGTTGTGGTCGGACAGACTTTGATTGGCTGTAATCAGCCATGACTGATGCTGATAGGTTGTTTACCACAACTCCACCTCTGGCCAGAGATACTAAAGGAAAAGACTAGCTGTTTTAGAAAGACTTGCTTTAATGTAATTATGTTTGGGAGTTTAAATGCTTTGTTGAGACTGTGTATGTCTAAACACTTTGCATGTATGAGTTTAAAATTATTTATTATAATCTGCAATATTTGCTGAAATTAGATATGATTTGGGCTAAATCTAAAGATGCAGTGCAGACAAACAGGAATCAGCACTTCTGCTATGAGACAGTACAAATTCAAGACTTGTCCCTTTGACCCGCTGTCTTGTCTGTGAACTCTGCCCTCTTGTGGTGATATTATGTTGCTGTGGTAATTTATCTTGTTTTAAACTACCAGCGTACAGGTTTGGATGTAAGGCTGTCCGTGGAAGGACTAGATTTGTGCAGAACTGATATGCTTGTTCTGTGTTTGAGGGATCATATCAATATGTATTACAAAATTCTGAGAAAAGACAAATGAAAATGTGTCTCAAAACCAAGGTGAGGAATGTACTGAGAGAGAGAGAGACAGAGAGAGTCAGAGATGTGTGTGTGTGTGTATGTGTGTGTGTGGGACTTGGGGTTCATCTCCTTTCCTCATCCTCTCGCCTGGAGAGAACTGCTGTCAGGTCTTATAGCATGGCAGTCCCTGTGAGTCCAGCACAGCCACACTGTGAAGGGAGGGCTGTCTTGGGCCGTGGCATTCTGGGAAGTGCATGTGTTTGTTCCCTGGGTGGCCTTTTCCTTTTGCGCAGCCTGAGGCAGGAACAGGGGAACCAAGCATCCCTGATGAGCCTCCTGCTTCTGCTCTCTTTCTCTCCCCCTTCTCTAGCTCCATGTTTTCATGAAGGTCGCACACAAAACAGCTGCAGCAGGAGAGGGCCAGAGAGGGGATATGTAAAAAAAGGCCAGGCCTAGGATAGCATAGGATAACCGGTTCTGCTGTGACATGGGATGCAATTGTTCAGACAGTCAAATAAATCAAATATTAAAATCAAATATTGCAGCTGTCTTTTCCCTTCAGCTTATATCAACACCATTCCCCATAAAGATGCCTCTAATCCCCTCCATCCTCTCATCTTGTCTCCTTAACCCCCATTTCTCTTTCCTTCTGTGGTTGCCAGATTGCAGAGACATACGCTTTCCTTCCCCGCGAGGCTGTGACCCGCTTCCTGATGAGCTGTGGGGAATGCCAGAAGAGGATGCACATCAACCCCAGCACTGCGGAGTTCAAAGGTCAGACTCTTCATTCTCACCCCTGAGCAAACAAAAGTTTTTGATTATTAAAACAAGAAGATAAAGATTCACTCATTCAGATTTAGGTTTAGTCTTCCTTCCTGGTATAATTCGTGGGCAATTGTGTTTTTCGTAATGTGCTTTATTAGGCTATGATTAACCCCTTAAACTCATCAGAGAGTCCAGACTCTTATCACACTAGTTCATGATTAAGGAGTTAAATCAGTAGTTAAATAAAGGAGGTAATAATTCTATCCCATATAGAGCATACAATTTACAAGAATACAATTTGGGTGCAGTAAAAACTGGTGCATGGATACCAATTTGTAATGACTAAATATTATGAATTATATGTATTTATAATTAGAAAATATACAAAACTGAAACAGTACAAATTTAGCCAGTGCTCAGCACTATAAAAACACAAGTTCTTGAGAAGAGATCTCTGTTCTAAAATCTTCTAAAACCGTATTTTCTTTTACGTGAACTAAATCATAGTTAATGAACTATGAATACATCTTATCCTGTTACAGTAGACTGTGATATTTTTTTGTGATGGACTTAGTTTTGTTTTCAGATTACATGTATGATGTATATTGTCATATTACCATGCAGTACATATAGTATATTTTAGTCCCTTTACCACAGAGAAATGACACCTGTCTGCTGTTAGTCATTAGGAAGTGACTAATACACTTTCTGTGAGGTTTTATTTCTAAATGCTCTAATGCTGCAATTGAAGTGAAATTTCTGACTTGTCTCCTTTTGAGTGTAGCCCAGATGAAGCAAACATTGGATGGGGATGTTTAAATGAAATAGTGGCAAACCGGTCCCCTCACATACTTTCCACATTTCAGACGGTAGACAGATTTGTGTTATGTCTGTTTGACAGCGTAAGCAGACGCTCTAGAGTCAACAGACTTGTATGAAACAAAGACAACTCAGTGGTTATTGTGTTTGAACAAAGACCCAAGATATTTTCAGGAATTTCGGTACTGCTGATTCTCAACATTGCCCTCCAGTGGACAGGCTGGGGACTGTTTAGAAAACAGCTTCTCATGGAGCACTCACCTGGTCCACCTGTGGATTTTTGCTAAAAGGATGTATCTTATACTGTGTATTGGAATAGACTCAATAATGTGTATATAATGTTATTTGTAGAAACCTTTCTTCCCTCATAATATACTGCTTTAATATATAATGTTGATATACTCGGGACTATAATGGCCTCTTTAATGATGTCTCCTGCTTATCACTCAGCTACCCAATTTGTGAGTGAATTATTATTTTTCTTTAAGCAAATCACGAATTCTAAAAGACTAAAGCTGATTTCACCCCCCACAGAAAATGACCGACCCACCTCATTGGTCCCAGACCTCATCGACTACAACATGCCTCTTACTGCCACCTACCTGAAACAGATGAAACTGCAGTGCATGAATACCAATGAGCAGGTAAGCACACAGGGGTTGTGCAGTTCACTTACATGAGAGAGGAACACACAGTTTCATTGCAGTAAAAAAAGAAAAAAATATATATTTTCACTTCTTTAAAAAAAAAGCCATATTCTAAAACAACTTGAAAAAGTGTATGTGGTCACACCTGGCTAAAAACCATTTCTTTAATTTGTACATTGCGCAGTAGACTCAAAGGGGAAAGTACAAAAAGTTATACAAAAATACTTATGATTAATTAACTAATTGTTTAGACTTTGGTACCATATGACAGCCACACACTATAGGCTTCTTGTGCAATTATACACTATGTATAGTATAGAAACAGTGTCTGTATTCACAACCCCCAATTCCAAAAAAGTTGGGACACTGTGTAAAATGTAAATAAAAACAGAATGCAATGATTTGCAAATCTTATAAACCCGTCTGTTATTCACAATAGAAGATAGAAAACATCAAATGTTTACACTGAGTAACCATTTTAAGAAAAGAATAAGGTAATTATGAATTTCATGGCTGCAACAGGTCTCAAAAAAGTTGGGACGGGGCAACAAAAGGCTGGAAAAGTAAGTGTTACTTAAAAGAAACAGCTGGAGGTTAATTGGCAACAGGTCAGTAACATGATTGGGTATAAAAAGAGTATCTTGGAGAGGCAGAGTCTTTCAGAAGTAAAGATGGGCAGAGGTTCACCAATCTGCGAAAAACTGCATCTACAATTTGTGGAACAATTTCAGAATAATGTTCCTCAATGTAGAATTGCGAAGACTATGAATATCTCATCATCTACAGTACATAATATCATCAAAAGATTCGAAGAATCTGGAGAAATCTCTGTGAGGTAGGAACAAGGATGAAAATCAATATTGCATGCACGTATCTTCAGGCCTTCAGGCGGCACTGCATTAAAAACAGGCATGATTCTGTAATGGAAATCACTGCATGGGCTCAGAAACACCTCATTGTCATTGTCTGTGAACACAGTTCACCGTGCCATCCACAAATGCTGATTAAAGCTCTATCATGCAAAGAAGAAGCCACATGTGAAAATGTTCCAGAAATGCCGCCATCTTCTCTGGGCCAAAGCTTTTAAAGTGGAAAACTGAGTGGAAAACTGTTCTGTGGTCAGGAGAATCGAAATTTGAAATTCTTTTTGGTTAACCGTGGATGCCGCATCCTCTAAATTAAAGAGGACTAAAGAGGAGAGGGACCGTCCGGCTTTTTATCAGCGCCCAGTTCAAAAGCCTGCATCTGCAGCTTTCACATCTGGAAAGGCACCATCAATGCTGAAAGGTATATACAGGTTTTAGAGCAACATATGCGTTCATCCAGATTCCATCCCATCTTTACTTCTAAGAGTTTTTGAGCAATTGCCTCTCTAAAATACTCTTTTTATACCCAATCATGTTACTGACCCATTTCCAATTAACCTAATTAGTTGCAAAATGTTCCTCCAGCTGTTTCATTTTAGTAACACTTACTTTTCCAGCCTTTTGTTGTCCCCGTCCCAACTTTTTCTGAGACGTGTTGTGGCCATCAAATTCAAAATTACCTTATTTTTTTCTTAAAATGGTACATTTCCTGAGTTTAAACGTTTGATATCTTTTCTATGTTCTATTGTGAATAACATATGGGTTGATAAGATTTGCAAATCATTGCATTGTTTTTATTTACATTTTACACTGTGTCCCAACTTTTTTGGAATTAGGGTTGTAAATCTTATCAGTCCTTATTTGTTCAAATATCCTTTCTCTTTTTCTAAACAACTTTCTGTTGATTTATTACATTTATTGTCCCTAAAAGGAGCGTTCAGTTTGCTGGCATAAAAAAAATTATATTGGCTGAAATCCCAATACTAATCCAACACTGATATACTCTACTAACTGGGACAACTCTGGAATGATGATGTCTTGCTTAAGGCTAGTTGTATGCTTATGTTCGATGCAAGAAAATTACATGTCAGCCAAATTACGTGCATTTATGTCATAAAATACTATGTGTCCGTGGATTGGAAAATAGGTTAAATGAAATCTAGTTCTGAATTAACAATTTGGTGTTACTTCAGCTTTATCTGTATATTGGATATTTGTGACACAACAGTGCAGCAATGCAGAAATTGTAATATTATTTAGAAAAAATAGAAATTATATGCTTGGTGTTTAGTTCTGCCATCTTTAAACAAATACTTTCTTGCATATAATATTTGTGTACTAAAGTGTATTATAAAAAAAAATTAAAAATAAACATTTTTATTACTTTTGCATGGGGAGATATTATAGAGGTATCCAATGGTGTGAAAAGATTGGGTATTTGCTGGCCAGTGCTGGCCAAATGCCAGTTCACTACCTGTATATTCACTACTTATATTTCACTACCTGTTCATACCATAGCCTATGAGATTTACCTGAGGCATCGTTATTGTGAGAAAAACCTTACTTCATTTAAAATGTATTATTATTATTATTATTATTATTATTATTATTATACATGGAATAATGATTTACATACATAATACACATATTACATAAGGCCAAAACAAGTCATATAGATGTCGGCTACAAAATTCTGCTGAAGGTAAAAACCATACAGTTCAGTACATTTTACCACAGGAGCACTGTGTACAACAACTGCTGCTGGGTCATAATTTGCAGGACGTGGTTGTCAAGGTAAACGTCTATAGCTTTGGTTGCCTCAGCAACAGTATATACCTGTGTGCCTGGAATAGCAGTTCATGGGTTACTAATATACCTCTGTGTGTAGTTTATACACAAAAAAGCAGTGTTTTACAGTTTGTGACAACTGGTTACTATAGAGCTCGTCCTAGACACATACTTCATAAACAGTTATAAAGTATGATTTGGAGTTAGGCCAGAATGCATTGTATACCATAAATTTGAAAGTGTATGGCAAAATTATTATTATTATTATTTGATTATTTGTTGTTGCTGTTTAAGTTGTTTGGTTGCATCCTGTGTAATCTGTCTGCTTATAAAATTCTATTACAGCATTTTAACACCAGAGAGCAGTGTTCACCTATTCTGAGAGCACATATCGTATAAAAAAGAATATATTTTTAATCAGCACAAAATTTCAACAAGTTCTAAGTATGTTTTATGATTAATACGCATCAGACAATGTGAACAAAAGTACTCCATATAACATACATTGTTTTCTGAGTCATGAGAGTCTATTGTAACGATTACATTATGTATTTTAAAACTCTCTCACACACACACACAAATCATTCCACTGCCTTCTCTGTGTAAAAGAGATTACTCTGATGAGTCTAGACAATCATTCCTCATACCTACATAGGTACAGTAGTTGGACGATGATTCATAGTAGCCCATTCATAATATGATTAAGGATGAATATCTGTTTAATAAACTGGGACATTATAGTGTTACTTTAGAGAAGTGGAAGTTAACCCTACTGCCTAAGCGGTGCTAAATTTGGCTCAGCGTGCAATTAAACAAGAACACCGGAGTGGATGCGCAGGAAGGTGGGAAGGCTCCCGGCTGTCAATCATTCTAGATCAGGCTGCTCTGTGACTGTGACTGGGCGTGGCTTAACAGTGAGTGATGACCCCGCCCCCTCGCTGTGAGTCCGCACGAGCGTGATTCTCACAGGCAGGATGGCACAGCATTCACCGGCACTGTGAGGGAAAACACACGAAGACAAACGGGTAAATAACCCTCTAATAGGGGAATTCAAGCGAAAATATTGGAGGTGTTAAAGAAAGGTAGGAGATAAACGGATTTATACACTTCATTAATCATGAAGAAGTACATAGTTAGGCCATTGCCTGTAGCGCAGCACATGCTAACCTTTCTGACAGACTTCAAGTTACGCCGTTATGCCTTTGACCCTCAGATAGCTGAGTGAGCGTTACAGTACTGACCCATTTACCCGAGTATATACTAGGCATTTTATTACATTTCCGAGAGCTTTTAGTGTAATAGCTTATAGTTTGGATAACTGTTTACATTTTTAAATCACATGGCAGGACCGTTTCCAGCCTGTACTCTTAACGAACCTCTCTTAAACGAACATCACCTTAAAGTGAGGACTTAATATTGGAATTTAAATTTTTTATGTCTTATGTCTCTCTCTCTCTCTCTCTCTCCCTATATATATATATATATATATATATATATATATAATGTGTGTGTGTGTAAAATTAAGTATGTACAGTATTCTGTCTTCTCTGCTGCAGTGGGTTAAAAGGTTCTTCTAAAAGCGAAAGGTTGCAACTTTCATTCTTCAGCTGGGGACTTGGATGAGAAATGATCTTTATATATATATATATATATATATATATATATATATATATATATATATATATATATATATATATTCAAAACAGCTTAATGTGATATTGTATCTTTTTCAACACAGAGAGAGAGAGAGAGAGAAAATGATATTATTCCTGCCTTCCCATCACTGCAGATATCGGTATGCCTGCACTGCTGTTAAGCACCAGGAGAGCATGTTGTGCACTACTCTGGGATACTGATACATGCTGGGTGCAATATCAAAATCAATAGATCCTGTGAGTGCATGTATACGAGTAAAGAAATAACATGTGCAGGACAACATATATTTCACATACTAAGGATGCACAAACCCCCAACCTCCCCCGCCTTCTTATTTTTGTAACAGTACCTACATCAAAACTCAATGTTGGTCCAATATTACCTTTCTCCCAGTCACACCGCCGACTTTCTGCAAGCTTCTGTTGCCAAGTTATGTGAAACCGCAGAGGTGTGATGGCACCGTGCATCAGCATCCCGTGTTCACATGCCAGATCTGTGATTTTTTCAGTTAACATCATATGCTTTCACAGCATTAAATGTTTTGTTTTAATCCAATACAGCATTGTTTTTTTTTTTTTGCTCTGAAGAATTATTGATCCAAATGTAAATATAAAATATTATTACCTATAATATAGTTAGATAGATAGATATATTCACATATTCACAAAATTCACATAATATAATACATGTTTGTAAACAGCTTATTGTAATATTCTGCAACAATATCCCATGAAAAACATTTTTATAATAATTCATCTAAGAATCAAGTATGTGATATTAGGGCTGGACGATATATCGATATACTATCGATATCATGATAAATGATTACGCGGTACAGTTTTCTGAGATATCGTTGGTATGGTGATGTATTTTTTTTGGTGTTTTTAATAATTACAGATTAAATGGTACTGAACGGATGTGGTTGATTTGATGTAAATGAAAAAAACAACAAATTAATCTTCTTTGCCTTTGTAGGCATTAAAAAAGTTTAATCAAACTTAGTTTAACTGGTGATTTTTAACTGTTTTACAGACAATTTGTTAGCTAAATTATATATTGTGATACGCATTGTGTATTGTAGAAATATCCTCAATTATAGTGATATAATGTTTTTGTCATATCACCAAGCACTGTGTGATAAGCAGTGGTAGTTTGGTGGTTAAGGTGTAATGGTCTGCGCTTCAGAAGGTTGTGAGGTCAAATCCCAGCACTGCCAAGTTGCCACTTGAGCAAGGCCCTTACCCCTCAGATGCATAAATGAGATAAATGCAAGTTGCTCTGGATAAGAGCGTCTGCTAAATGCCCTAAATGAAAATATGCATTAATCTCATTATGTATTTTATTTTTTTTAACCTCAAAGCATGATTTCTTTGATGCAAATTTTATTAAGTGTGTACTGTGTACTCACAGTGAATTACTTGTACTGAGTTCAGAATATTTCGTAGACAGTCGTCGTTCAGCATGTGTTAGTGGTTCCTAAAGTCTTTATTAACCTAGTGAAAAGTAGAATGAAGTATGAGGACCAAGTCACGGTAGCAGTGGCTTAAAATCCTTTGTTTAATCCTTTTACCAGCATGCTGGAATGACTAGACTCCCTCTCTTACTCCCTTGATCCTTGTCTGTGTCTCTCCTTATCCCCCATCCTGTGAGGCCAGAAGCAGCTGGACAGCAGCCCTCAGCACTAAATCCTCTCTCAACTCATTAGAACATTTACCAGAAGCTCCCTTCTTCCTCTCTAAATCTGTTTGTGGCGCTATCCCTTCACCCCCTTGTTCAGCGTCTTGATGGCTGTTTCTGTTTCTCTATTCTGTGACAACACTTTTAATTCAATTTAAATCAGTTTCATTCAGTGAGCTTCATTGGTACGAACGTTAATAAAGTTACAGTGTTACCACTGGAGAAATATACATCTTTTTGAAAAGTAAGAAATGACATATAGGCTAAGCTGTAAATTTTGTTTCTGCATCTCATGTGTGATTGGATGAGGTGTATGGTATGCCATGATCATCGATCATGTTAGTGTGAGTTTTGTGTGGAGTGTGGAGTTCATCCATTTCTTGTCTCTTTTCACTTGTAACTTTATTTTACATTCTTCCTAAAGCACGAAGCACGTCCTGCCTCTAAACTTCACATGGAGCGCTACGTCTGACTATGACGTGGCTGTATGAACAGGCTAGCTTTTATGTGATGTTTGAGTGTGTAAACGTGTAAGAGGGCACAGGAAGGTAATAGTGAACGTGCTTGTGTTTGAAGCACTTCTATGTAACAGTGATTAGCAAAGCTCTGTCTCAAAGCTTTAACATCACAACCCAAGTTTGCAGTATGCAACATCCGTCAGTCAAGTCTTAAACATAAAATGAAATGCAGAGACAGTTTGTAGCTTATGTGTCAAGCTGCACATTTCAAAAAGACACGAGAGAGAGTGAACGTAACACTTGCTTCCTTGAAGTCCATAACTGTGAGTCTGAATGTTATGAATTCAGTGTTTTCAGACCTAATAGAATGGCTGTAGATAAAGTGATGTCTCGCTGTTGAGGTATCACCTAGCCAATGACAAATCATTTCATGTACTGTAGACATGACTGAAATCGTTGAGCTGTCAATTATGTTTGAGAAATCACCATGTGGCAACTTTTACTTGAGCTGAGAGTTTTCAGGACTCGTCTCCTAGCAATGGGGAGCCGTGTCAGTCAGCTTTTTTCTTAAGTGCTTTGTCGCATTACATTAGAAGCTTTCGTGAGGTATCTCACTAAAGGGGGTGTGTGTTGTGATAATAGGCACAAATGCCAATAAGTGTGCATCCATACGTCTATCGTTGTATTTTTTCTCCCGAACATGCCTCTATATTCAATGCACACTCATACACCCTTCGCTTTCTACAGCTCCACTTCACGTCCGCCTGTTACTATGGGAATTGATAAATTGAGACAGAGGGGCAGATATGGTAAAGTGTAGGTACAAGACTCATTCATATTCATACTGAAGATGAAATTGGTATAACCATTATCTATCATCTCTAGGCGTTGTTTGATGGGAACAGCAGAGGATGGAGTACTGACGGAAAAGGTTGAGGGGGTGGTTGGGGGGTATGCGTAGAGAGACTGCCAGTGGTCTTTTGGGTGAGGGTGTTGGTGGGGGGTTGGGATGTTGGATTAGATGTTCACTACACGTTAAAACAAGCTGATATGTTGGTGTATATAGTGTGTGCTTGTAGTAGACATGTGAATGAGTAAGAGCGGGACATGGGGAATGTGTGTGTGTGTCTGTGTTTGTGTGTGTGTGTTAGGGGATGGCGGGAATGTTATGGAGGATTGCACATGCATGTGTTGTTAAGTCGGTGGCTTGGGAATACTAGCAGCAGTGGCTATTATGTGTATACACACACTAAAGCACATATCAGATATATATTGTGTAGAGGTTAATGTGCTTTCTTTGGAAGGCTGTTCTTTGAGGAGGGTTTTTCATATTCACACTGAATAAGTTGATTTTAAGGTTTTTGAACCATATGGGTAAAGGAAGGTTTCCGGCCAAGAGTGAAGTACAAATGCTAATATTAGCATTGCCAGATGGCGGAGCTTGTCTGAAGCTCCGGAAGTATCTCTGAACCAAAATCTCTAACCATTCTGACCAAAAATCATTTGGTCATTTGATCTCCATCAAGATATAAAAATGTACCCCCACATACACATGGTAAAATCAAGTCAAGGTGACTTTGTAAGTTTTTTATACTGTAAATAAGTTTGTTATTTTTTGTTTTTGTTCCAGAGCTCCCCCCCCCCCAGCCCCTTCTTGCCTTGGCATTCGTCCCCATCCACTCATCTCCATGTCATGATAACATAAGCATCTTTGGGGGAAAGTTAAAAATAGCACTTCTCAGAAACGCTCATTATTTGACACACAGCCATTCGTTTCACTTTTCTTCCTTTCATTTCCAGAATGTGAAGCAAGGAAGGTATGTACTGTTGGACGAGTGGCACAGCCATTTGTATGGATTGGTTCAGATTTTATTTATTTTTTTATTATTTATTATTTATAGTCATAATTGTCATATTTAGTCTAGATCAGTGGGAAAAGTGCCCCAGTGTTTTTATTTCACTTTGTATACCTCTGCAGTTGCTATAAAGGTAGCATTGAATTACAAATTATTGAAGGCAAGCTTGTATAAATTAGACCAATATTAGGTCTGTTGCTTTAAAGTAGCTTTTGCACATGAGGTTTTCATTGAAGAGAAATTCCATGAATTAATTTTTGGGGATGTTTTTTAAGCAGTCATTTTCTTCCTTTGTCTTTTCCTCATACACCTTTTCCTCTTCCTCTCTTTTGCCTTCCACCTGCCCGCCTCATCTATTCCCTCTGCGCTTTTCTCCATCTGTTCCACCCTGTTAGGATGAGAGTTCGGTGAGCAGTGAAGACCTGGATATGGCTGAGCCTGCATGGGGCTCTACTGAGCGCGCTCCGGCAGCAGCGCCCAGCGGCACTCCTGAGCCACGACCAGAGAGGAAAGCCACGCCCCCACAACCCAGCATCAAAGAGGAGGAAGGTTAGACAGTGCTCTCCATCAATCCTCTCATTTCCTCTTTCTGTCCCGTAAGGTTTCACTGCCAACTCTGGTCTGCCTCAGCACAACAGAGCATGCCATTATAGACTTCAATTTAAAAACACAAACACAAAATGGCTTTGCCTGTGTTCTCATACAACCCCAGTTCCAAAAAAGTTGGGACACTGTGTAAAATGTAAATAGAAACAATACAATGATTTGCAAATCTCATAAACCCATATGTTATTCACAATAGAAGATAGAAAACATATCAAATGTTTAAACTCGGGAAATGTACCATTTTAAGGAAAAAATAAGGAAATTTTTAATTTGATGGCCACAACACATCTCAAAAAAGTTGGGACGGGGCAACAAAAGGTTAGAAAGATAAATGTTACTAAAAAGAAACCGCTAGAGGTTAATTGGCAACAGGTCAGCAACCCGATTTGGTATAAAAAGACTATCTTAGAAAGGCAGAGTCTCTTAGAAGTAAAGATGGGTTGGAATCTTTTTTGGAATTGGGGTTGTACTCTGACAACGACAATAAAGTTGAACTGAACCTAACTTTAATCATTTGTCCGGGCTACTAAGATTTTTTTTTCTTGAATGAACTCTGTTAGCAAAGTAACTAGTTACCTTATGCACAGGATGATGAATGGTCATGGAGGAAAAATCATTTTAAACTACTAGTGACATGTTTTGATATGTTTTATTTAATAAATAAAAAAATAGAAACATTCACATGCAACTTATCTGTAGCACCTTCTATATCAATATCAACTTTCTGTCATAAGCATACTTTGCATGTCAGTGTATTAAACATTCACTCAAATACTCACATTCTGCACCAAGCTCACCTCTACCACTACTGCATGCTACTTGAATAACATGAATATGTAATAAACAGTTTTCTTTCTGATGCACAGATATTTTTGAGCATGTGAAACTTTAAAATGAAGAGAGGTAATAAAATATTTTCATTCACAACCAACGACACTTGCCACACATCATTTATCAAAAACCAATAGAAAATTTGACTCAATTGAAACATGTTAAGAATGGCTTAATTAAAATGGTACAGAAATGGTTCAAATATGTCTACCTCTTAATACTATTTGTTTAAAATATATATATATTTTTTTGTAAAATGTTTAAGTTTTTTTAAGTGTTAATATTTGCAATCTCTTAACAGATAATGCCACCTATGTTTCATGCATTATTATTGCAACTGTGTTCAATAATACAACATTTTGTATTTATATTAATATGGTATGATATAATCTTGATTAAAAAATATAACGATAAAATTGCGTTAGTCTGGACTCAGACTTTTGGACCTTACTCCATGAGTTAAGATTGTTAAAAGTCAGGTAAGTGCCTTGTGAAGATAATTTTTGATGGCTAGTCCATTACAACCTATTTTCAGTGCATTGCTCTAACACTTGTCCATTATACACTGAATGGGTGCTTTTTAAATGGATGCCAGAGTTATCTAGAACCATTAAGAGAAGATTGAAGGCTTTCAGAAGCTTCTTGCTATACCACTTAGGCTAGTTTGGACTTGCTGTTTAAAATTATAACGCAGTCTGCTTCAGGCTCACTGATGATTTAAATGAATGCAATCTAATTGGCATGTATACACTGATTTATTTGGGTGACCATGATATTTTATTTTTACATAATTGCACCTTCATTTATTTATTGCACGTAAGCTCTTGGTGCTCAAAACAATTTCCAATTTTCCACTGCCTACAGAAATCTCAATTTCCACAAGTATATTTGTTCCGTTTGCCTTTTTTTTTTTTTTCTTTCAAAAATACACTACACATACAGGATTCAATCCCCCTATTTCATTTTGTGTGTATGTGTCTCTGTCTCTTGTGGCTCCATTCTGTTCTGTGCTTGGACTGATTGCAGCAGAGTCGAGGGTTTTCTAAAATGGCCGCTTGGGGAGGGGCTGGTGGGTCACTCAGAGACAGGTCGGGGAGAGGAAGAGCAGCTTGCACTTCTGAGTTTGTGGGTTAATACTGTGCAACCAGGGATGGGGAAAGAGGAGGAAGAGCAGAGCATAGGGCTCAGGCTGTCTTGCCCTTGACATAGAGCTGTGGAGGTTCCGAGGGGAATTATCTTAAAGAGAGATGAGTGTTAGGAAGAATGGTCAAGGGTCAGCACCAGGTCAGCAGGTTACCCTCATCTACTGTAACTGCATGGAACGGCCTATTTCCTCTTGGTTTCAGGAAGCTGTCTTAAAGGTCACTAATCCCTGCCCACATACCCACATAGCAATACTACAGCAAGCATTGCACTAATCATCTGCTACTTTATTCTTTTGTAATGTTTTTTCCCCTTTAAACCCCCATTTATTTGTAAATCATTAGTCTGCTTAGGGTGCTTAAGACTTTTGCACAGTAATGTATATACAGTATATCTGTATATATTGTATATTCAGATGCACAAGTTGTTTTAAAAAACGCATACCAGATTTTTGAAAGATGCATACCAAATTCCACATTTTCATTCGCCTTTTAGTAATATTTCTCGTATTTCTCTAACATCCTATGCTCCTTACCACTTCTCCTACACATACTTTTAAGTGTGTGTTTGTATGTGCTCTAAATTAACAATACAACAAGGTCAGTGGATGGAGAAGATGTGAATGATGTATTAAATGCTTCAGACCACAGAATAAAATTCTGTTCACATATTAACACAGACATTTTGAGGTGCACTCATTCACAATATATGGACAAAGCGATAGTAGTCTGTGAGACATTGCCTACTGATTCAATACTGATTCAGGTTTGTATTAAAACTGTCTTTTCATGGAGCACTGTGAATTGAACTGGACAAGGTTATGCTGATAATGTTCTGGATTCATGTAGCGAGTAGAGTTTTATTTAAGATCATGTTCTCAAGAATTTCCTTTGGAGGAGTAAAAGAGTTTGTGGAGAACAAATATACAGTGGATTATGAATTGATAGCTGTAAATCAACAGTCCTCCAGTCCTGACCATCATGGTGAAGCCATTTATAAGATTTACTGGGATTTAGTTCAGTGTTGAGGTTTAATATTGGCCTTGACAATTTGTTTTTACCTTCTAGAAAATAACAGACAATGTTTTAGCTAAATTGTATGATTTTTGCACATGTTCATTTGACCCAAAATATTTTTAAAGAGATATGTGGCTGTAGGCAAAAATTGCTCTGTTTAAACTTATTTAACCAGAGATATTGTTTTTCAGACTTGTTAATATGGGGGACGAGGTAGGCAGTGCTTTGAATGAATACAAGCCACTATAAGACTATATCATCAATTTTTGTGGTTATAACTGTGAGACAGATGTATACAAATTTTAGACAGATGAAGATCCTGATCATCACTTCTTCCCTTTGGTCAACCCTTAAATATTTTACTACAGAGCATTGCCCATTTAAAAAAGAAGAGAAAGCTGGAACCTTTGAACCATTCTTTTTTCTAAGAGTGTATTCATGCATTAGTGGATAGTCAACACGCAAAGTGGTGAAACACTTAATTTACAGAAAGATGTACTACATTATAGGATACATACACACAGTGGCAGTTATTTATGGGAACTTAGGAAGATCTGCACAGTTAAGGACTATTGGACTATTATTTTTTTTCCACAAGTCTAAACATAGACACATGATTTGGTTGTCAAAAAAAATCAGTGAAGAAATACAGATATATATATATATATATATATATATATATATATATAAAATCTCCAATATATAGAACATCCGATGTATTATGTGTAAGAATCAGGGGGAAGCCTTGGACTGGATGTTGTTTTGACACATACTGATCGAACAAATGCCTCAAACATATTATGCCCGAAAAACTAAATATAAGTATAAACCACATAATATAAGTATAAACCACAGAATTATAGAATATAAATGACAGTTTATTGTTAATCGTGGGCAGCTTTGGATATGTTCAGATTTACTGCATGTGGACTGTAGACACCGTTGTACTGCTCCATTTCAGCCACTGTAGTGAATATGGCTATTTAGATGAGGTGGCACTGAATCAGTGAACTGAAATAAGTTTTTATGTGATTTCTGTGCTTGACTCCTTTCATTAATGTGTATGATTGTATGGTTCACCCCAGTGTTTTTCACACTATATTTTTCAGTAGAATCTAATGCATAGAATACATTTTTTTTCTCTGTGAAATAAAGACAAAAATACATACTTTTCAAATGGAAGTCACATAATTAGATGGGGGTTACAAGAAAATTATAAAAAAATTACCAGTGTCCATCTTCTAACTAAATGTAACAAAGTATGTATCTATACCAGACAAAGAAAGATGGTCTTAGAAAGTGTCTGTGTGTGATTGCTGTATTATTTTGGGTACCATAGTCTCCGGAGGGTGTGTGTGTGTGTAAAGAGAAAGGCACTGATGGTTTTGTCTCCTGGGGGAGTTCCTGTTGGGTGGGGGAGAGAATGTTGGCCACCTTTCTGAAAGCGGGGGGGGGGGGGGGGGGGGCATATAGCCAGGGGGTTTTTTTGGAAAGGGGAAGCTTTTAGTGCACAACCTGCTATACTTTTTAAAAATCTGAAATGCTATATTGTTTAAGTTAAAGGTTAAAACAGTTAATGGTTAGTGTGCATTATCTTTTTGATAAGTGCTCTTCCTCCATTGCCTTTTCTTTTGATACAGGGAGATACATGGGTGCTTTTGCTCTCCTTGTCCTTCCCCATCCACTTTTCTGTGCATCAACTTGGTCTTCCCCCATCCGCTGTTCTTTTTGTTTCTGTAAGCCTTGTTCTAATACACCTCTCTGATGAAGGCTCCAGATCCTCTCCAGCCCCACCCCCCTCTCTTCCGGTAATCTAACCCTGAACTGACTCTCCCTCTGTACATATACATGCACTGACCTAAACACATTGACAAAATAGAACATTGACCACTACCCACACTCATACAAGCACAGATACACATATGCGTACACTCATGCTCTCATACAACATGCTTAGACATGTTGGACTAATGAATGGACATGTTCTGCTTCATATCAATCAAGAACATCCTAAAGGAATTGAATTAATTGGAATTTTGATCATTCTAACATGGTTAGAGGAGTACACTTTTATGTTGTTTGTTATTTGTTGGCCAAAGTTTTCCATTATTATATTAGTAAGGTTGGCTAGTTGGTAACAGTGGATATGTGAGGGGGGAAAAAAACATTACTAAAATTTCTTCCATTTTTCTCCTTCCCTTCTTCCTTTCGCTTACGCTATCCTCTCACAGATGAATCCTCCTCTGAGAGTGCCAGCACTAATGGGCTCCCTTCCCTCGCACCTCCCACCAGTGCTGCTGCGGTGACTGGAGGCATTTCTGTGACAGATGGCGTGATTCCATTTGAAGAGGTGAATAGCAATGGAACCACAGCACCATTGGACTTCAGTACCACCTCATCCTCCTCATCCTCAGAGGAAGGCCAACAGCCCCTCAACCTGAGTGATAGATTGTTGCCAGGGGTTACTCCCACACTTGCACCATACCCTGCTGACCCAAGCAGGAAATACATAATCAAAACAGAGTACGGCAACAAGGTGAGGGAGAAAACGTTTCTCTTAACTTACAGAATATTCATCATATAGGCTATGCATTGTTTCTAAATGCCACATTACCTGCTGTGGTGCACTGTGCGGTTTCAAGAGTGTGCTGCATATTGTCCACTATGTTTTCAGTAGACATAGAAGTAACAACTACATTACAGGAGTTCGAAATACACATACTCCTGAAATATTGCTCTGAGGAAATGAGGATTGACTCCAGTTTGTGTTTTCTGTATATGAAGATAAACGAATTTATTTGGTTTTTTTCTGATATGTGTGTGAATCCAGTCTCCTCAGTACAGCTCAGGAAGCTATGACTCGGTAAAGACTGAAGTGAGCATGTGTGCCGAACACTTAAATACAACACGCACTCAGGTCATGGATGACGACGATGATGATCATGATGATCATGACGACAGCGACAAGATTAATGACACAGAAGGTCTAGACCCCGAGAGACTCAAAGCTTTCAACGTGAGACATGTTTTTTTCTCACATCTTTTCTTGATTACATATATTTTTGCAGTTTCTCCATTTATGCATCACTGTTGGATTTCCTGTATTTGACCCTTTATGCTTTTACATCTTTCAATCAGTAACACAGTCCCTTTTTTTCCTTTCATTCTTCCCACTGCGAAATGTTTGTGCAATTTTTTTTAAAGATGGTTAAGAAGCTGGGTTCCAATTTTCTTTTCATTTTTACTCAATTTCATCCACTTTCCTGCTTGATTTTCCATCTGCAATTTCTTTCTGTCTCTCATTTGTCTCTCAATTACTCAAATTTACTGCCATTTACCCTCTCACTCCCAGATGTTTGTACGGTTATTTGTGGATGAGAATCTGGACAGGATGGTGCCCATCTCCAAGCAGCCAAAAGAGAAGATCCAGGCCATCATTGAGTCCTGCAGCCGCCAGTTTCCAGAGTTCCAGGAGCGAGCTCGTAAACGCATTCGCACCTACCTCAAATCCTGCAGACGCATGAAGAAAGGAGGCTTTGAGGTATAGAATTTTTTTTTTTTTTTTTTTTTTTAACAGATATTTGTACAGCATTAAAAATATAAACACACTTGTATTTTAAGCTCATGTAGGATTTATAAAGGATTCATAATGTTGAGGTTTCTATTTCACTGACTAGTATCTGATATCAGGCTGGTAGATGCTGCTTTGTGTTGTAACCATCAATTTTTGGCCAAATTCAAAATGAATCCTTGATGAGAACGCTCCTGTCAGGTTACTCTTAACCCGCTTTTTGTGAGGTTTAAAGGATGTTGTGCACAGGCATAGAAATTCTGAGAAATACTGAGGTTTTCAGATCTATTCATGATGTATTGGACCAAACATGAACATGTCTAAAGAGCTCAGTTACTATCTACTCACTGTGAATGTAAAGTTAAAGAACACCTCTACACTTTTTTTTCTGTGTTGTATGGATTGCCCTGGAAATGCAGCATTGCAGTGTGTATCATCCTTGGTGTGTTGACTGTCCTTTTACTTTTTACCAACTTCTGCTCAGACACGGCCCACCCCACCACACCTCACCTCCGCCATGGCTGAAAACATCCTGGCAGCTGCCTGTGAGAGCGAGACACGCAATGCTGCCAAGAGAATGCGCCTTGACATCTACCAGAACCATGTGAGTGGACGTGTATTTGTGTGAGAGAGACAGAGAGATGGAGACACATAGGTGGGAAAAGAAATGACACGGAATTTTGCAAGACTCACTTAAAAAATAGAAGCAAGCTGGCAGGAATAAAGAATGATAATTTTCTTTCCCCTGTAACTCCTGACTGAACACCCACATTACAGCTAATACAGCACATGGATAACTAAATTGTAACAACAAAAAAGTATTAAATAAACATTTAATTCCAGAGTACCTTACACTTTTAAACTTAAGCAGATAAAGAATGCTTTGAGGAAAAAATGCTTCAAGATTTGAACTGTATTCCTGTAGATTTGAACTCTATACAATTTGTAGAAAATAAACTGTATTTACACAATGTACAAAGTGTTTAATGGTTCTCTTTTCCGCTGCTGCCCTCTGTAGGATGAGTCAATTACTGCAGAAAAACCCAACTCCAGAGACCCAGCCGCTGTGGCCCACTCAGGCTTCTCATTGGCTGCTTCAGCCTACTCCCAGGACCAGCTGTACACCAATGGGGGGCTCAATTACAGTTTCCGTGGTTACGGAGCTCTAGGCAACAGCCTGCAAAGCAGTGCGACAGCACAGAGCAATGGTTAGTGGCTAAGTGCTTTAGAGGCAAAGTATTTTCAGCTAAAAGACATAAACCTCATCTCTCCTTTTGTATTTTTTTTCTTTCTCTCTCTCGCAGGTCCCACTGACTTGAGTATGAAGTCTGTGGGCTCCAGCTCCTCCTCCACTAGCTCTAACAGTCACGGTCAGGGCGGTGGAGGCGGAGGAGCGTCAGCTCAGCTCAGCCCTCCCGAAGTCACGGCAGTGCGGCAGCTCATTGCCGGCTATCGTGAGTCCGCCGCCTTCCTGCTCCGCTCAGCTGACGAGCTTGAAAACCTCATTCTACAGCAGAACTGAAACTCCACACACGGTCTCACACACACATGTGCTTATGCACCTATACACAGACATACACTCAAAAAACACATGAGCAGATCTGCACAGATGTGCAGCGTACATGAATTGGGATATGCACACAGCACATTACAATGTATATGTAGCTACATGGCCACAAGCAGATGCACAGATGTACTACAAATACACACACACACACACACACACACACACACACACACACACATGCACACACACATGCACAGAGTCCCCTTTCTTTATAGAGCTACCTACAGCATTCTTCATGATAGCCTTATTGTCATTATAGTGTCTTTGCCCTATTCCCTTTGCCCTCAATTAGATTTATAACAACTCTCTGTACAAGGCTTCGATAAACTACTTTTCTCTTAATGCCAAAGGCCATGATCTGAGAAGGCCTGGTGTGTGAGGCTGTGCAGCTAGCTGTGTTAGTTGACCAACGCAGGTTTGATTTTAAAATGATGTCACTGTACAGAGCCAATCCATGATGCAAAAGCCATCCAACGGGTGACTACTGAGAAACACTGCAGCACTTGTGGGGAAATAGATTTACACGATTCTACACAATCAGTTTGGTATAACCCAGTATTGTGAGTGTGACTAGAGCAAACAGATGATGTCATTTCCTGTGCATCATGTTTAGATCATCACCATTCCACTGTCACTGACCATTATTTTCACAGCTGGAGTGTTTATAGGGTTTGGGGTCCTTAGCAGCCACATAGAGAGTTGCAGCATACGTGTGATGTGTAAATGTAATAGAATTTCATTTAATGAAAATTCAAGGGACACCTACTATAGGTCCAAGCAGAACATTCTCCTAAAATTTCATAGTGCTCAATGGTAAGCCAAATCTTTTCTTGTTCCAATCTGCTCTCAGTCAGCTATGCGACAAGTACAAACTGGGTCAAATGACTGGAAAATCAGCCACACCATCCCAATCTGGTTTTGCCCAGCTAGACGCATGGGTACAAAACGAATTTTCCCAACAGCTGCTGGTGCACTGTCTGCATATTCAAGCCCTAGTTAGATTCTTAAAACTTTAAACCAGGGGTGTATTTTGGGTTATGGGTTACAGTACATTAAGTCCAATGTCAGGTGGGCCAGACCAAAAAAATCACTTCAGTAGACCAATAACACATTAATAACTCATCTTATATGTGTCTATATCCTATTTGTCTGCAACTATTTAAAAGTCGCATATAGATTGAACGTTATCACTTATATAACAGATGGACAGACGTCAATTCATTACCCCCGAAAAAACAAAATTATTTTACAATTTTGGTTTTACCATACAGTATCTTGCATAACTATTCACCACTCTTAAACATTTCCACATTTTGTAGTGAAGAATTCCCTATCGTTCACACTTTTTAATATTTCCACATTTTGTCCCAAATTTGATCATCTACCAATTCCCACCTGCCGGTCAGCTTTCCCTATCATACTGTACAACAGCTATCAACCAGGGAGGGTGAAGGCTAACGTGTTTCCTCAGAGACACGTAAAGCCAACCAACTGCATCTTTTTGAACTGTTGCTGCTCATTCTGCGTCACATGAGAGCATAATAGTCTTGGAGGAAAGCACTATCTGCTCCCTGCCACATGCATGAGCTCACAGACCATCACGATTCACCAGTGTCACTGTGATTGACAGGGGGTGTACAGTAATGCTGTCCCTTCCACCCAGAGCACACAGGCAATACTGCTCCCTTGACCCTGGGCTTGGTCGGCTATGGCATTGGTGGGATTTGTACTCCCAATCTCCTGACTCATTAGCTTATTTTTGATCTATTTTTCCCCTAGTGGAATAACAGAGACTAGCTCTTTTTCATATTTCAGTTCAATTATGGTCCACAAGACCATTTTAATTCAGCACATGCATTCTAAGTTCACTTGGTGGGCTGGATTAGAACATTCATTGGCCCAGTCACAACCCAAATGCCGTATATATTTGGCACCGTTGTTTTAAATGTTTAAAATAGCATATCTGGTAGAAAAAATCTTAGCCAATAAGTATGTGAAGTTGCCATAGAGACAAACCCATAGTATACACTATGGAGATACCATCAAAGATGCAGGGGTTGAGAACTTGTAAGATATCTAATATTTGATTAATGCTACTGTGGTTGGGGATAAGGTGCAATGTATATGATAATATTTTTAGTGTATTGTCTGAAAATTTAACATAGACACACTTTTTTTTTGACATAGTTCCATTCTTTACATACATTTATTCTTTCTCATATATAAAAAGAAAACCTACAAACAAAAAAAATCTATTTAATAATTTGATTGATTTTGACTACTACAGATGTTTAAATTCTGTCAAATGGGCATGTTAGACTGTTGGACATTATGCAAATGAAGCTGCGCTGAGATACTTAAAACCCTACTCTCAACCCCTCCTCCACACCCCATTGCCTTTGCAACCCTTTATCCTCAGCACTGCAATGACTTCTGGGAAATGCGTTCACAGAAAAGAAATTTAAAAAATAAAAATTTGAAGGACTGCACTTCCCATGCTGCATTGCAAACAAATTTTGTTAAGTTGTGAATGCTGCTCTTGTTTTCTAACCTCATGACTATGTCACTTTCATACCGCACGGGGACCAATCAGAATCATCAGAGGGACTTATTTATGTACATATGCATACATGTTTAAGCGAAGCGACCTAATTTTCAGTGGAAATAGGCCAAAGCTTAAAAAAAAAACCTCCATACTACTTATGTCATAATTTATGTGATGTCAGTCTTACCAGATAATGGTTTTTAATTGGCTGGACACCTCAGTGATTTTCAGAACAATTGGAGGTGTAACACTTACATCTCGTATTCCTGTCATGGAAATTCAGTTCGATGATGTAGTGCACAAAGCTATTTCACACTGCACACTATGACGCTGAGCTCCCTTTTGCTTGTCTCGTGCCCCCATGTTAATTTCAAACATGTCACCAAATTCAGGCCTCACACAAAAAGGCACTGTATAAAAAAAAAAGCAGAAGACAATCCTGGAGAAGTTGATTTAAACAGTGTAAAGTTACGTGAGCTGTGTGCCTCAAGCCTTTAAGTGGTATAGCAACCTTCCAAGTGTTGTAGCCATAACCACAAAATTACGATGAACCAGAAAACTATTCCTACTGGGGGTGTCAGGTAAGGGGAGCAATGCATTTCCACTAGTTAACTGTACCCACTTATTTTAATCTGATGTTTATGTGTATTTTATATTCTTTTAGATTATTTTCATTACTTTATATGTCTGCAAGGTTAATAAAGTTCTTTATTTATGCCTCTAAAGGGAACTGTCACCTTGTATAGAAACAAAACCAAACTTTAGCCAATTTGGAGATCCACAGGAGAATAATCTGATAAAGGCTGGACAGGAATGATCATTTGGGTTCACATCAGATTACATCTTAAATTAAATTAAGATGAAATATTGTAGCACTTTATGGCTTGGTTAATTTAATAAATGTCTTAAATCTGGAATCATAACAAATTATAACATTGGGGGGAAAAAAGTATATGTTACTATATTCAGGCCATATGTTTAGAGTAATTTATTTATTTGATGAACATTTATTTAACACAGAGAAGGCGAAATGTCCTTATTTCTGAAAGACGCACTTGTTTCGTTGAGACCTGCATCCAAACATAACATGGACTCAGTCCATTCTTAGACGCTGTGAGGAACAATTTGATGAGGGAATGAGTTTGATTTCCCATGAGTACTTAAAAAGGAGTGTAAGGTAGAGTGGTTCAAACACACGACCGTGCTAGTATGTCCGCTTGCTCTACATTATAGTTTTGTTTTGTTCTGTTTTCTTTAGTAAGATTTCATGTGAAATGACTTTAGTAATGTGTTTATGTTCATATTTGTTTGAAAACAAGGTCTGCGAGCTGTGTAACTCTTCACACGGAAAAATGCAAGACACACATATAAACACGAACATGCTCACAAACACACAGTGAAAAATAAAATGTTGGAGGTAAAAAAGAAAAAAGAAATACCATGACTTATTTTTTTATAAGTGCAGCAGAGGTCTGCAATCAAAATGTGGTAACAACCATTGCCTGTGTTCTTTTCATTTGTGGTGCTTTGTAAGATTATTGTTATTGTTATTACTATGATTATTGTATTTGATTTGTTTCTACTCCTGTACTTGCCTGGAAACTCTAGGCTGAAGCCTGGTTTCTCTTTGTATACCAATGTGAAGCTTTGTATTATTTCTTTCTGGTTCTGACTCAGTGGAAGTGTGTGATGTTTACATGTACAGAGGAATAGATTCTTTTTTTGTTGTTGGTTTATTTTTTTTTTTATTTAATTTTTTGTTGTCGTCGTTGTTGTTGTTGTTGTTGAAGACCCACATATCCAGCCTCAGTTTGTGACATTAAGTTGTTTCTTTAATCTTGTGCATGGAGGGGCAATGTTATGTTAGAAAGTTATAGAGACTTGGATAAACCACTGTTAAGGTCCTTGCACACTTATAATGCATAAAGTGAATCTTTGTGACTGTCATTTGTCCACGGTGGTTCATGTTATTGTCCCAGAACATGAGAAGACTTTCATTGTGCTTTTGTTCCTCAGACATGAGTCTAGTACAACTGTTATAGCAGCCTGTTTTCATTTGCAGGTGTGTGTTACCTCTCTGTTAAACACTGTTCAGTTTTTGCACTTGAGAAGTGTGTTACTTCCTCAGCATTAGTTCAGAACGAATCAGGGTTGGGATCCATGTGCAAGGGCCTTGAGAGGCGACATTTCAGTCACTGATTGTGGATGAAGGTGCTGGATCAGAAAAAAAAGCAGAGAGAGAGAGCTTCTTATCAGCTCAAAGTGCAACACCAATTGTCCTCCCCATAATGTTACACAATGGATCTGGTTAATGGTCAATGAGATTCAAATGATTTTTTTTTATTACTACTTTCACAAAGACTTGAAACAAATATTTTACAAGTAAAGCCAGTGATATAGGGGAAAGCGTAGCCTCCCTCCAACTGGTCCAGTTAACTAAAGATTTCCAATGTGATTAAAGCCTGCTATGTTTGAATTTGCACTTTGACCTTTTGTAGAAGCTTCTCAGTGATTTTAAAAGCCATTCCCCTCATGTTGTTTGCCCATATGGGGAACATAGGAACCTCAGGAACTGTTGAATCTCTGAGTTTTTTTTTGTTTTGTTTTTTTTTTTAAATCCAGGCCAATATGTCCTGACTGACCAGTCCTCATGCTCTCTCTCAGCTACCACATCATTTATATCGAATTTGCTATATATCCTTTTTATATTTATTATTGTGATTTAAAAGTGAATCTTCTTTTCAGTACATGTGGCTGAATATTTTAATTCTTTAGAAAAGTGTTGATAAATATAAATATATATCTGAATATATGTGAAGCAACTAAAAGATGGAAAACATGGCAGGTAATTCCATTTATGTTTGTTTCATGCAAAAACAAAGAAGATGAAGAAAAAAAAAAAGACTCGGGTGGGAGAGTTTCCCACCTTTTACATATCACTTTGATGAGAGACTCATTATTGTCTGAAAAAGACTCTTTTTACATTTTCAATGTGGTGTCGATGTTACAGTCTGAAAAACTGTCGGGTTTTCCACCTGCTGCAAAGTTGCTAGTTCCTTTCTTTCAGAGGTGTGTGTCACTGAGTTGCTGAATAAAACAGTGAGCTGCACAGTGGTCTTGGTTGTTTTTTTTGACACATATGCACCATTAGTCTATACCTACACACACACACACACACACATATATATATATATATAAAACGCATGATATGAATTTATCAAGGTCATCACATAAATTACATATTCAGAAATTAAAAATGAAAGATAAATTTGGAATCGGGATCTTATCCTTAGATTGCTGACTCTAGAGGTCACAAGAACACTACTAGTCATTGCATTACAACATGGCAAGATTTCCCTTACCTAGATTTGCCTATTTTGGCCACGCTTTCCAGGGATCAGCACATTTGATCCAACATACAGTCAAGGTGTAAAAACAGCACTACAGTTTCCTGTAACATTTTTGCTAATATTAAAGGTCTCATACAGTCTTAATTTCCTAACTTAGCTAAAGTTGTTTTTAAACCAACATTTTCATGTATAAATAATAAAATAGCTGTGCTAAAAAAGGGTACTTAGGTGCAAGACACATAAGCCATCTCCACAAGTCAGTGATAAAGATGGTTTTTTGTTGCTTGGCCATAGGACATAAGCTTTCCTTTGTAGTCCTAGAAATATCTCTATAAGGTTAAATAGTGGTGAGTGGGACAAGGAATAGGGACAGATAGTTGCACAAAATGTTCAAACTCAATTAAGTAGAAATGGCAGGAGAATTATCAATTAGTAATACATCAATTTGACATTTTCTTCAGGTGTTAAGTAGGCTATGCCATTCCCCAGTGATGCAAGATGCTCATTCTCTGTTATTCACTAGTCAAAGATTGAGTTTAGCTGATGGGAATGTATAATGTGCTCTTTTTTGGTTGGTATTTTTGGATACTAAATCGCTTTGAGACCCAGAAATTGCTTTTGGCGCCATGTAATGGGGTCGCTGTGTTCCTGGGTGTTCACTGGTGAGGGATCTACTGGTCAGCTCACTACTAAGGCAAACTGCTGTGACCAGTGCATGTCATCAGCCACAGACCATTCTACAATACATTTGTTTACTGGTCTTTTAACAAGTGTTTTCATTTGTTCATGTGCTTATCTAAATATTTCTGTATTTATTCATATATTAATAATCTAACAGAAACCTAAAACACACACAAGGTAGCACGATTCGTCTTCCAAGGGTTGCACATCCGAAAGAATATTCTAATTACTTTGCATATTTGAGAAAGTTCACTTAGGTTGTTCACTTGGGTTAATAAGTGAGCTTGGTTAGTGAGAATGTAAATAGCAATAAGAGTAAGTGTATGTTTGTATGTGCTTGTGTAGGTTTGCTATCAAGACATAAATGCTATTTTACATTTTCATATGAGCACCTGTTTAGCATCTTAGCATCTGTGTTAAGCCTTAATTATTCATTTATGCATTTTCTATGGTTGATGACATCAGAAACCTGCAACACTGTACTGCAGTATTTGAAATAGCTCCTATATATAAAACATTTCCCAAAAAAGCATTAAGTGTTATAATATTAACTACATATTATAGTTGATACCAATTGCCATTGAACTGCCATTTGCTACAGCTACCATCCTGGTACACCAGAGAGCAGCAGTGTGCCTGGATAATCAGCAGCTGCTTGGGATATCCTGACAAGTGCTTTTAGGCCTGGCTTCCCATGTAGTCTTAAAGCAATCATCTCTGTTAGGCTTCTATTTCTTATATGCTGCTAGAGGCAGTCTAAAGATTTGGGACATATTGTGAATTACTGGTTGTGGCACATAACCTAGCTGTCAGAGGAGGACGACTGGGGAGTTTTCCTGGACCCAGGCCTTGTGTAGGCCCAGGGGATTAAGCAAAGTATTCACTAAACATATTTTATCAATGCACTAATCAAAAACAGATCTATACCAGGTTCAGGAAACACTCCTGAATGTAAAAGCCCCTAGCAACTAGCCCCTAGCAGCTGTTTTGAGAATGGAGTGCACCTCATCAGCTTACTTAAGGGACTGCCAGATGCTCGTATCCAGATCTCTAACAGTAAATACACCTCAATACAGGTTCTCTTGGTCATGCACTAAGAGTACTTTTGGTTTTAAAAAACCTGTTGGGGAGGTTGTAAAGTATGAAAATCACACAAGACAACACGTCTTAGGTCATACACGTAAAGGTGTATGTAGCAGCCTTTGCAGTGTCAATACAGCCATGTAATGGCATCTTTCTGGGGGCTCATAGGCTTGTTATAGCCTTTCTAACGCACCTCTATTTGCCATGATCCCCTAAGAGCTCATTATGAGATCTCCCTTATGCTTCGGTCTCTGTAGGCCATTTAAATTATGCAGGATTACAAACTGAAGTGGGTTTCACTTAAGTTTGCTCTCATGATCAGTTTGCCTTGCATGTGTTGTTGGCCAGATGACTAAAGCATGACCTTGTGGCTGACACCAGGATTTATGCCCGTGGTCATATCACCCAGCATTGTCAATCAATAGGTTGACCTACCAGCCTTCAGTAAGGGTGAGTCTGCACAGTATTTCCTTGTTGTGCTTAATGTAATCCTTATATTATCTTTTTTGGCTATCCGCACCTCAGACCAACTGTTCATCTATCATGGAGGAAAGACACAGGGACTCCCTTGTCTAAGTAGAGACTGGCTCACTATGTGGTGGACGTTAGCACCATGGCCTACATATGGCTTTATGCCAAGCTCCTAACATGCCATTCCACTGTACATGGAGGATCTCCTCCTAATGCACATTATTTAGAGATGTGTTACTCCAGCTGCTGCGACCTGGGCATAACTGTGCACGTTCTACAAAGTTAATATCACCTCTCTCAGTGGGGCGACTGTGGCAGTCGTCTCTGAGCACCTTTCTGGTTAGTTCTAAAGTGAGCCCCATTCCTCTAGACATTGTTGGCATCACCACTAGCAGTTAAGAGGGATGAAATAGAACACTGGTTTGAGATAACTGCCAGAGTCAGTTGGAACTGGCAGTAACTCAGTTGCAGGGAAAGTTGGGTATATGACCGTGGTATTTATTGCAGTGATTGCTTCATATGTCACTATATGACTGTGTTGGAAGGTTCTGGCATGCATGTGCAAGTTTTCCAGGTGGTTCTCACTGTCCCTGGTGTTTATGCAGGGTTCAGAGAACCACAGTTACATACATAACTAAACTTTGCAATAGCACCATCATTTAAAGTCAATCTGTGACCTTTTATCTGTAGAATGGTTTCATGTGCAATAGGCTATGTGAGTAACTGGCTTCATTTTGTCATGCAAATGTTAACAAGTTTGAATTGAATGGTAACCTGACTGTTAGTGAGAGAAAATGTCCAGCACTTTATGAGAAAATCTTTATTGGCAGTGGTTCCAAACCACTTACACTCACTGTCCACTTTAGGAACACCTATTAGGAACACCTATACAACTGCACATGGCAGTAAAATAATGAAAAAAATAATGCAGACAGGTCATGGGCTTCAACATCAGAATGAAGAAGAAGTGTGATCTTTGTGACTTTAACCGGGGCATGAATGTTGGTGCCAGATGGGCTGGTTTTGAATATTTCAGAAACTATTAATCTTATGGGATTTTCACACAAAACAATCTCTAGAGTTTATACAGAATGGTGCAAAAAAAAAAAAAAAAAAAAAAAAGGAATGAGCAAAAATTTTATGAAGGAAATTGTTCTGTTTCCATGCAAGGAAAAAACAAAGCCATTCCAGTAAGCAAAAATATTGTTTTAATAATTCCCAATCTATTAGATATCATGACAATAACTTTATATAACTCTATTATAGGCGTACCTTTTCATTTATGTAGTTTCGTGTTTAAGTTGTTGTATGTAGGCTATAGCCATCTCCTACTTTTCAGATCATATTCACTCCTGATGTTGATGTTACATGTAGTACATCTGTCCCAGATGTTGTATAGGCCTACACTGTGTGATTTTCCTTAAGCTTAGCAGGGTCAGTCAGCCAGTTAATTAGAGCTACTGACCATCCTTGGCCAGCCTATTTGAGGAGACACCAAAAAGGAACAGGACACCCTAAACCAACTCTTGCTTTATTAAGTAAGTGCTGGTTGTGTAGAATTATATCCATAGTTACCCTCTTGTAGGTGAGATGTCTTGCTCAGACTGCAGAAGAAGGGTCACAGAAAAATTTAGTGGAAGCCTTCACAAAAGAATTTATTCTAAAGGGAAAAAAAAGGGAGGGGTGTTCAAAAACTTCCAACTTCCAACCTCAATTCAGGCCACAGAATCTGTCACTATCTTCAAAAAACAGTTAAAGACCCACCTCTGCCGTGAACATGTAACCAACCCCTAATTTAAAAAAAAAAAACAAAAAAACAAAACTCTGGCACTTACACCTCTACTCTGCACACTTTGCTTCTTCTATAACTTAATTAATAGATCTTGTATGGTAGCACTACTTGTATTGTTCTCTGCTTGATATATTGCTTTGCTTGTATTTTCTCATTTGTAAGTCGCTTTAGATAAAAGTGTCTGCTAAATGAATAAATGTAAATATAAATGCAAAAAGGACATATGGGAGTGAAGGTCAGGTGTCCACATAATATGTAATATAGTGTATGTAATACATTATTTTATACATAGTGTATAGTGTATGTAATACATTTATCTGTGAACCTTCTAGAGCAAGCATGTTTCACTTTCAAGAGGGTATTTGTGGATATAATTTTATCCAACCAGCACTTACTTAATAAAGCAACAGCTGGTTTTGGATGTCCCGTTCCAGTGCAGCTGGATTACAGAGCAGTACTTTGCTGCTATGGAAAAGAATAGACAACATTAAATGCTATCTAACAGGACTGTTAGTGAGAGAAAATGTCCAGAACTTTATGAAAAAAAATCTTTATTGACAATGGTCCCAAACCACACTCACCGTCTACTTTATAAGGAACACCTGTTCAACTGCACATTTATGCAGTTATCTGATCAGCCAGTCATGTAGCAGCAGCACAGTATATAATTTCATGCAGATGTAGGTCAAGAGCTTTAGTTAGTGCTCACATTAATCATCAGAATGGCGAAAAAGTGTGACCTCAGTGACTTTAACTGTGACATGGTTGTTGGTGACAGATGTACTGGTTTTAGTATTTCAGAAACTGTTGATCTCCAGGGATTTTCACACACAACAGTCATTGGAGTTTACACAGAATGGGTAACACTGAATAAGCAACAGTTCTGTGAGAAGAAACACCTTGTTGATAAGAGAGATTAGAGTAAAATGGCCAGGTTGGTTCGAGCTGCTAGGAAGGATATAGTAACTCAAATAAGCACTCTTTACATCCGTGGTGAGCAGAAAAGCATCTCAGCATGCACAAAACTTCGAACCTTGAGGTGGATGAGCTTCAAGAGCAGAGGATCACACTGGGTTCCACTCCTGCCAGCCAAGAACAGGAAACTGATGCTATCATTGGTGCAGGTTCACCCGAACTGGACAACTGAAGAATAGAAAAAAAAATCACCTGATCTTCTTCCAGTCTTCACTGTCCAGTTTGGGTGAGTCTGAGTCCATGATAGCCTCAGATTCTTGTTCCTGGCTGATGGGAGTGGAATCTGATGTGATCTTCTGCTGTTGTAGCTCATTCACCCTAAAGTTTGATGTGTTGTGCATTCTGAGATGTTTTTCTGCTTTTACCATGGATGTAAAGAGTGTTTATTTGAGTTACTATAGACTTCCTGTCATCTGAAACCAGTCTGGTTATTCTCCTCTGATCTCTCTCAACAAGGTGTTTCAGCCTGGAGACCCTCCACATACAGATTTTTTCCCCCCACACCATTCTGTGTAAACTCTAGAGACTGTGAAAATCCCAGGACATCAAAAGTTTCTGAAATACTCAAACTAGCCCATCTGGCATCAACAACCATGCCATGTTGAAAGTCACAGAGATCACACTTTTTCACCATTCTGATATTTGATATGAACATTATCTGAAGCTCTTGACCTGTATCTGCATGATGTTATGCATTGTGCTGCTGCCACATGATTGGCTGATTAGATAAATGCATGAATTTGCAGCTGTTCAGGTGTTCCTAATAAAGTGGTCGGTAAGAATATACAGTTAGGGAAATAAGTATTGAAGGTGTCAATATTTTTTTCAGTAAATATATTTCCAATGAGGCTATTCACATGATGTTTTCACCAGTATTAACTCAAGAAATCCGGAAATATAAAGAATTCACAACATTAAAGGCCATAAATAAAGTTGTGTGTAATAAAGTGGAATGACACAGGGAAAAAGTATTGAAAACGCTAAGAAAAAGCAGTTCTCCAAGGCAAGGTAAGGCAAGGAACCAGCTGAAATCCATAAGTAATTATACCCTCCTATCTGTGCAAATTAATGTCAGCTGGGTTAGTAAATTGATGGGCTATAAAAAGGCTTTTCGTTACCAAGGTGTCTTACAAGAAACATCTCATGATGGGTAAAAGCAAAGAGCTCTCCCAAGACCTTCGCAACCTTATTGTTGCAAAACATATTGATGGAATCGGATACAGACTTATTTCAAAACTTCTGAAACCTCCAGTAAGCACCATTGGGGCCATTATCCACAAGCGGAAGCAACATCACGCAAGGTTTCTGACCAGGGAGTCAGAAGAATAGTCAGAAGAGTAGCCCAAGAGCCAAGGACCACTTGGAAAGAGCTCCAGAAACACTTGGAGGCAGCAGGTACCATCGTCACAGAGAAAACAATAGGCAATGCACTTCACTGCTCATGCTCACCCCACAAGACTCCTTTACTAAAGAAAAGGCATGTCAAAGCTCGTTTAAAGTTTACTACAACTCATTTGGACAAGCCTATGAAATACTGGGCGAGTGTAGTCTGATCAGACGAGAGCAAAATTGAACTTTTTGGCTGTCATACTACACACCATGTTTGGAGAAGACCTGGCACTGCACATCACCCTAAAAACACTATTCCAACAGTAAAGTTTGGAGGTGGAAGCATCATGGTGTGGAGTTGTTTTTCATCACATCGTACTGGCAAACTTCATATAATTGAAGGAATGATGAACGGAGCCCTTTACCTCTGCCGCCATCCACCAGGATGATGTGGGTGGACCTTCCAGAAGGATAACGATCCAAAGCACACAACAAAGGAAACTCTCAATTGGTTTCAGAGGAAAAAATCAAGGTGTTAGAATGGTCCAGTCAATCACCTAACTTGAATCCAACTGAACAAGATTTAAAGACAATATGTTTAGAAGAATGGGCCAAAACCACACCTGAATTCTGCAGCCAATTAATTTCTTCATACAGGAAACGTCTTGAAGCTGTCATTACAAACAAAGGTTTCTCCATTAAGTATTAAATAAATTTCAGTTGGCGTATTCAATACTTTTTTCCTGTGGCATTCCACTTTAATACACATAACTTTATTTATGGACTTTAATGCTGTGACTTCTTTATATTTCCAAATTTCTTGAGCTAATACTGATGTATGGTGAAAATTTCATGTGAATAGCCTCATTGGAAATATATTTACTGAAATAAATTTTGACACGTCCAATATCCCCCCCCACTGTATTTTGTGGTGCCCACAATTCACTGTCTTGTGAAATGGACATTCATGGGTATGAACAAATGGATAATGCTTAAGGGGAGGCCAGGTTTTTCCCCATGAGGTAACCTCATGCACTTTCACCCACTTTCCAGCTGTTATTTGTCCATAATCATTCATGTCATACTTAATGTGAAAGTGTATTGCTGTCCTTTAAACCTGTCAACTGTCAACAGAAGCAATGGAAGTAGGTCAAGGTTTATGTATATATATCTCCACATGATGTATGCAAGTATAAGGCATGCAATCGCTTAGACATTGTGACTGATTACAGAGTCTGTGCTGTCTAATCCCTTATACACAATCCCCAGCCAGGCTTTCTACTCACCATATATTTTTATACCAGCTGCACAAACTTGATGATTAGCTATATTATTGACTGTGTCTCCTATGAAGGGCAGTGCAGGACAGATTAGCCAACTTCCTATAGTTAGACCACAAACACAGGCAAAATTAGACTTAATTTCAAATCAAATTCCACGTTATGGTTATTAATCAGCAACATTTTAGCAGTTTCAATAAGCAATACTTTGAGGAGTAACATTTTGAGTTTTGGAATAGGTGTGATCAAACAACCATGTCCTGTTACCAAATTAAACACATCACAACATTTCTCCAAGGACATTAAACATGGCTAGCATGCTTGGCCTGAGTCAGTTCACCTTTGTACACAGTAAACTCAGTAGTCGGGAACTAAAAGCATGCTTGGTGTATTCAGGACGTGTGGTGTTTATACATCTGTTGCTAGCCTGTAGCGGGCTCATATTCAGTGAGAAAGGATGAAATGGCAAGTGAAAGGTGCAATAACTAGGGTGACCATATTCTGTTTTTTCAAAAAGAGGACACCTTTTTTTTAATAGCATTTAAAAGCACTTAAATTGGTTTCACTCTGCCCACGTTTAAAAAATTTTTCCTATATTCTTTTGAATGTCCATGGAATAAAATAAAATATTAGATGCCACGAGTGAACCTTCTACCGTCATTTAACCATTTGAATGGCCATGAAATACGAAGTAATGTGATAACTGGAAATGAAAGATGACCTTACATGGCCATGGGCATTGTTTCGACTCAGAACATCTTCATTTGCTGCTATTGTCAAGCAGTTGTTTGATGCTGTACATAACAACGCTTCGCCTTCGAATGTTCTCTGAGAGTAGGCTAATGTTTGAGAGGCAGGAATTTTCCAATAGTTGCTGCAAGCCTTTTATAATCATCCGAGTGGTGTGCGAGAAGGTGGGAATTATGGAGAGGGGTTAAAGCAATGCAAATATGTGCACACATGAAGCAGTATTAGACCATAAGCACATCATAATTAAACTAAAGCCGAGTCCCGGACATTTTCTCAAATTTAGAAATCACAGCCGGACACTTTTTTGTCCGAAAAAGAGGACATGTCTGGGAAAAAGAGGACATGTCTGGGAAAGAGAGGACATGTGGTCACCCTAGTAATATCACAGTAGCACATGGCTTGAATTTCAAACCGTGATTCTTGAATTTTTGCATTTACAGGTTTGAGAATCTAAGACGTAATTTTTGTAAATTAACAAAAATAGGACGCACAGCCTTCTATTTTTAGAATTGAAAGTGTAAAATTGGGCAGCACTGCTATACCATGTACAGCATAAATGAAAACATTGTTATAATTAAACATTAATTTACAGAATTTATACATGTGGCCTAGAACAACCGCTCTGCAGCTGAATTCTGGAAAATGGAACATGCATTAATTAAAGACATGAAGCAAATATGTAAACTCAATGTGTTTTATTTGGGCAAATCCAAGAATCATAGTTGGTGCGGGACAAAGCACAGACAGACAACACTTAACTAGAGTAATCCATAATTGAATTCACGTTGCAGCCATAAATGATAACCAAAAAAAGCTGTGTGCACAGTGATCAGTCGAGTGAAGATGAGGCTTTTGTTTGTGGAATGCTGTGACTGACATAGCTCAAGTGATTAGACTAGAAAGACTGGAGCTCATCAGGTGTGTTTTGCTGACCTGGCACCATATGTCTTCAGTAGAAGTCTGTCCTGATTCTATTTTTCCAAACAGGTGCTGTTATATAAGCAGCATTAGCTGTGGCTGTCTTAGCTCACTTATTTTAATGAGACTGAAGCCTGCTTAATCCTGACCTCTATGTTCTTAGGCAGGGTTAGGGCCAGAGGACACAAAAATACATGGCTGTGAGGAATCATAGGTTTAAATCTTGGTATGAAAGTCGGGGTATGGGTGTGAAATACAGTGAGGAAATAAGTATTTGAACGCTTTTAATTGATATGCCTCCAGTGCATATGTCCACTTTAGGTTTACACACATTTTAAAGTCTTTTGACTTTGTACTTGTAAATTCATAAGCATAAGGAAAAAGTATTTGGACATTGGACATAAGTATTAGTACTTTGTTGCAAAGCTGGAAATTTCAGCTTTGACATTTCTACTGTAAGAAGAAACTGGCTTTTTGTAGCATTGTGGTTACATTTTGGCCTATTTCTCTTGGCATATTGTCTTTAATTTCCAAAAGGTTACAAGCTGCATTTTCAAAATCTGCCATGAATTTTCAATGGGATTCAAGTCAGACTATGCATGGCCTTCTTCAGTTATTCTGTATGTTTGGGCTCTTCTCTTGTTGAAACATCCATCTTCTCCCCAAATTCAGTTTCTTGTCCAATGAGACTACATTTTCCTATAATATGTCCCAATACATCGCTCCTTTGATGGCATGTAATGCCAGTGTACCCTTTGCAGAGAAGCAGCCCCACATCATGATGCTCCCACCTCTGTACTTCACTGTGGGTATGGTGATCTGATCAGAGTATATTGTTCCAAAAAAATTCTAATATGTCTAAATGCTTTTAGACATGCATCTCTTTTTTACAGTGGAGTTTTGTATGGAGTTTAGGAAAGATGATGATTGTGGTGCAATTGATGCGGCGATTGTTCTCTGTATAACTGCTGTTCCTGCTGCTTTCAGGTCATCCTTCAACTCTTTTAAAGTGACTGCTGGCTTCTCTCCTATCTTTCTTATCATTATTTTGAGAGCATGTTGTGAAATCTTGCATGGCGTACCTGTCAGGGAAGGATTAGTTGTGGTTCCACGAACTTTTCACCTGCATATTATCAAACCAATCGTAGTGACATGGCTGTTTAAGCTTTTTGCTGTGGCTCTGTAGCTTTGTCCATTTGAATTCTGTTTACTAATGTTGTCCCTGAGCACTTGAAGTGTAGCATTGAGTTCCCTTCTCTGGAACTAAGGGGCCCCAACCTGTTTCAGCATGACAATACCCCTGTGCACAAAGCAAGGTATATAAATACATGGTGTGCCATAGTTGGTGTGGAAGAACTCGACTAGCCTGTACAGAGCCCTGACCTCAATCAAACTGATCACTTTTGGGATAAATTGGAAAGCTGACTGCATACCAGGCCTCTTTGCCCAACATCAATGCCTGACTTCACTAATGCTCTTGGATGGAATGGACACAAAACTCCACAGCCATTCTCCAAAATTTACATCTAGGATAGGATGTTCAAAAAGCACATTTGAGTGGAACTGGTCAGGTGTCCACATACTTTTGGCTATATAATGTATTTATTGGAAGCACAAAAAGAGGCACTACTAAATACTAGGGCTGGAGCTGGAGTAGTGCTTCAAAAATAAGCAATCCATTACCTTTGTAGGTAACAGTACAGCATAAAAGAACATACCAAAATACACATCCATCCATCCATCAATCCATCTTCTATACCGCTTATCCTCTTCTGGGTCATTGGGAAACCTGGAGCCTATCCCAGGGAGCATCGGGCACAAGGAGGGGTACACCCTGGACAGGGTGCCAAACCTAAATTACACATACACTCATACTTTTCCAGTAGTGGGTCCATTATAATGTCCTCCACGTGCCAGGGAATAATTGAGCAGAATATAAGGCCATCTAATCCATCACATTTCAGTGCATCATGGTGACCCAAATACAGTAATGAGGGAACTGGGTGCTGAACAGCAGAAAGAGCACAGAGATTGCATCAAAGAATAGCTTGCAGATACATGCGCATTATAGCACATTTGTGCATATCAGGTCACAAATACCAAGATGAACATTTACTACCGTTCATTCGACACTTTTACTACACATTTACTACTCACTATTTTTCACTCGCTAGAATTTTTCTTCTCATTGTATAGTTCTCTCATTTTATTGTCTTTTTTTTTTTCGTAAATATTCCGGTTTTGTCAAATTGTTTTATTTTTGATATGTTGATGTGCACATGAACATCTGCACAATATATTTCTCTCTTAGGAGTGACTAACAGTCTCTCAAACTGTAACTTTATATGGCGCCAAGCACATCCTTCTCTGAAGGGGTGGGGTAGTGGCTATTGTATCAGCACTGTGTCCCTAAACAAGGCTCCTACCACCTATAACCTCAGGAACATGGCCATGTGTAACTGTAAATACAATTATGACTATGAAGGCATTTCAAAAGAGCATATTGCATTATAGTACATGGAGAAGATCTTAGCAAATAATGAAAAAATTGTTGGTTTAGGTGGTTTGCATCGGTTTCACTTTCAAATGTTATTAAGAAACTATCACTTAAACCTCTTAGTTACAGATAATCTTGCTGTAGCTGATTAGAATTTACATAGCCATATGCTGTAAATTCAGACACATGTAAATGAGCTGAATGAGCTACAGAAGACATGAAGCCATAGGCTGCAGCCTTTTATTCAAAGGGCATACAATAACAAAAGTGGTCAAAAAGTATTATTATTATATAATTTTTTTTAATGAAACTTTTTTTGGTCAAATGTAAAAAAGCAGCCTGAGCAAGATAAAAAGCAATCTAACAAGTCAAAGGAAAGTGGGTTGTCTACCCATGGATCTGATTTTGTGTAACAAAGTAGTTTTAAAATTGGTGGCTGTATGGATTGTGAATTTATGAAGCAGGGGGAGTGCTGGGCTCGGGATTTCCTTGCTCACTGCTTTCACTCATCTTTCTCTTCTGCAGCATTTCCTTGGCAATGCAAGTCACCTGGCCATTAGTTACAGTGTAAGTCCCAGCCCTGCCACAGAAACCACAAAGAAACCACAGTTAAACACTAGTAAAGATGTGAAAGGGATGCATGTCTTCGTCTGATTTAGCTCGAAGTCTGGGTTGCTCTTAGACTCACTTGGCCTGGGTATCATGTCCATTAGGTGTACTCTGCTTCCCAAAGAAAAAACTGGCCCACCAGTGGCCTGAGTCTTGTCTGGGTAGACCTGTGATTAAATGGTGCTAATCAGGATTTACAGCCCATTGCTTATGCAAGAGATCTGTATGCAATTGGAAAGACTTTGGAATTGAATAATATATAATATACTGAAAAAAAAAAAAGAATGTGTTTTTGTTTGTACCTGGGTGGTGTGGAATAACTTCCCCAGTATAATCCGAACTGCCACAGGAACTGTTGCTGGAAGTGGATCCTATACGCCCTGAAACGTTTGTATGTACAACATCAAATTAGAAGGAATAAGAGGATAGGAGATAAAACTATCATGGTAATTGTAACAGCGATAATATTAATGGCAAATGCAACATAGTATCGCTGAATAGATTTGTAAGGAGTGGTGCTCACGTCGGTAGTAGTCATGGGTAGCAACAAGAGAGCCACTGGATGGAATTGCTGCCATTTTTGAGGACTGCTGTGCATTAACTGTGTAAAAGATGTAAATCCCGCAATGGCTGCAGTAAATCAGAGAAGACACACACAAGTTAATGCTCACTCTGCAAGGTTGCAGAATGACATGGCCTTTCCCAGCATTTCAACACAGATCACAAAGCATCCAACAGACATCGTCCAACAAATGTCTGCACTATTTTCAGCCTAGACCTTAGAAAAGTGGAAACATTGAACTGTGAGTAAAACTAGGTGATGTACTGATTTATTTAAGAGACTGGAAAATACCCTAATTTAAGTCAGCTTGAATTAGACCACGATAAATTACAAAGGAATATATTTGAGAGCATTACTAAAACTGTAACCATATCTACAAACGTGTTTCAAAGACTAGTTACATGCCCTGACAACTGTTGGCAGTAGAGTTGGATTTCCATATCCAGATATCTACTTGGCATACATTATGTGACGAGCACGGGCTCCGGGCAAAGCCAGAGTCTGTGTACAAAGGCACAGCTGAGTGTCCATGTTAAGTACTGGATTTGCTTTACTGCTAGGACTCAGTGAATTTGCATTTACACAAAGACGTATAGAGCAATCATATTACCATTAATTACACCATGTACAGTAATTGTGGCAGACGGACTTCATTAACTTGTTCTAGAAGCAACTGTCAAAACATGATTTACTTTTTAATACAGATTTGCATAGAAACCACAAGTCTGACATCTGCACAAATGAAGGTCATTTTGAAACATTGAAAAAAACAAAAACAAACCATACACACAATAACAAGTTTTGTTTTGATTTAATTGCACCTGGGCACTTCCTTCTATCTCACTCTAGCGAAGCCTACTGTGTGTACATAGTGGGTTAGTTATCCCAAGGTTAAAGCAACTGTGTCAGCCAGATGGAGCAAAGACGCCATGAAATTTGATCAAGCAACATTTGGCAAACTCAAGTAAGACTAGAACAGAGCAAGCCATTTTGAAACTTACCTCTCTATCACAACAACCTAGTGGCGAATGAGGAAATTTGCCTTGATATTATTAGCTGGATGGTCTTCATACTATGAATGAACACTGTAGAAAAGATCAAATCAAACAGATTTCAGGCTATAGGGCAGCTGAGCCCAAATCTAATTAGTACAGTATATAAATATACGCATGCACGAGCTATATTAACACGTTTCACGATCATAATCAGCCTAGAACGTTGTTTTCTTACCTTTAATATTTTGAGGCTGACGATTTTCAGACAGCAGAGATAGAGATGGTTGATGTTAATCGATTAAGCAAACGCTAGGCAATGAAACCCATTTGTATTTTTATATTTTTTGGGGGGGAGGGGTTGTTATACCAAACCAAATCCTTTAGTCATAGCACCGACCTGTCGTCGAGCTTGGATTACTGAGCTTTTATTATCTGAAACGCGTCACCCATAAGCTCCTCCCTGGGGCGGGGTTTGTTCTGACGTGTCTGTGCATGACACCAGTGCATGCTGCATGCACAAACCAGTCATTGGCACACACAGATTAGTGACGGGGGCAGTGGGTTTTTCCAGCGTGTCAGAGCAATGGGATCAGCTCACTGATAAGAACTGGCTCTTGGCTGCCAAACAGCTTAGCAAAATAACATTACATTGCATTTGTTATCAAATTTCTTTAAATAGACTACCATATTTTCAAGCCTCAATATACACTATGTGTATGGCCAAAAGTTTTTGGACCTCTGAACATCCTGTTCCAGATTTAGCCTTCCTTTGCAGCTGTAATAACCTTCACTCTTCTGGGAAGGCTTTCCATTAGATTTTGGAGCATTCAGCATGTTAGGTGAGGAGGCCTGGGACGCAGTCAGCATCCTTTTTTATCCCACAGGTGTTCAGTGGGTTTGAGGTCAAGGCTCTGTGCAGGCCGCTCCAATTCTTCCACCAACCATGGACTTAACTTTGTGCACAGGGGCATTGTTATGCTGGAATATGTTTAGTAAAAGTAAAACACAACAAGCAGAATACAAAAAAGTGGAGTAAAAGTAACACACGACAAACAAGCTCGGCATGGGGCAAGAATAGATAAATAAATAAGCAGTAGGAAGTATTTTGCACAATCCCAGGTGTAATATGTATTGTGCAGTACAATGGATAAATAGTCCAATGTGTAATGTATTGCACAGTCCCGCATGTAATATGTATTACACAGTCCCTTAAATAATTAGGAGTTTAATTCTTTTATGGCACTTGGATAAAAACTGTTCATAAATCTAGAGGTACTAGCCTGAATGGACCTATAGCGCCTCCCAGAAGGCAGCAGTGTGAACAGACTATATGACACAGGCATCTGGCGCTGTAGGGAAGCTGTGTCCTTATAATGTTCTGTGCTGACTTCCTGACTCTCTCCAGAGCCTTTTTATCAGCCATAGTGCAGCTTTTAAACCACACCAGGATGTCATGGGTGATGATACTCTGCACAGAATAGAGAGAACAAAAGACAGCAGCAGTTCCTGGGATAGATTGACTCTCCTCAGTGACCTCAAAAAGTACAGTCGCTGCTGTGCTTTTTTCACAATTGGTGTTAACACACCATGTGAGGTACTGAGAGATCCTGAGAGATGTATATTCCCAGGAATTTAAAGTTACTGACCCTCTCCACAATGTTCCCTTTGATGTAATGAGGGACAGGTTTCTCCCTCTTCCTCCTAAATTCTATCACCAACTCCTTTGTTTTTGAGGAGTTAAGTGCCAGATTGTTGTGAGAGCACCAGGCAGTGAGGTTTTTTTTTGTTGTTGTTTTTTTTTACAGTGAGTTTGTTTACAACAGAAACATTAAACAATCGACAGTAATATCCAGGGATGCAAACTTTTACGTGATTCATGTAATGTAATGTGTTATTGTCAATGTGACGAGACAAGAAACATTAACAGAGCTGTTTTCAGTATATTAGCAGAAGATGGACAATGAATGTGTGCAGATTGTGAATGAATGTAATGAACGTGGTTACCTGACTTTACTGGTAGACTTTCAGTAAATCCACTTATCTAAGAAAGTGATTCATAACACTAAAAGTGGGAGAGTTATCATCCTCAGATTTAAACTAGAACGTGATAAAACGTTTGTATTTGACTCAAGTGTGTTTTTAGGTTGTGTTTAGGACAAAGTCATGTATTTAAAAAATATATATATATATTTTGGAAATCTAGTTCTATAATTATTTTTTTAGTCCTTTAATTCTCTTTTCTGGACAATAAACCCCCAAGTGTCTGCAAGCACTGTATTTTTATGTTAATTTGTATGTCCTTGTCAGATCTGTGCTCAAAAAGTTAAAGGTATAGTTCACCTAAAAAAGAAAATTCTGTTATCATTTCCTTACCCATATGTCATTCCAAAACCAAATGCTGTTACTTTTAATAACATAAAAGATTATCCACCCCCACACACTCTTTTCCACTCTATTACAGCTCTTTTCCATAAAATGGCAGAAGATAGTGATCATGAGCTTTAAAAGTACACTATAAAGGCACCATAAAAACAATACTCCAAGTGGCCATATGAGAGCTTTGTGTCATATGGACTGCTTTTCTGTATAGCTGTGTAAACATTCTTCAAAATTTTCCTTGAGGGTGAGTAAATAATTTAGTGTATTTATTTAGTGTAAGTAATTTTGATCTGCTCACACAATCATGTCGTTTTACAGAGACATTATGTCAAGGATGAAAAGACAATAATGAAAATACAGTCAAATGATTTTTTTTTTTGTTCTTTGGGACAGCAGAAAAAAGGGGTAAGCTGACAGTAACAGGAAAAAAGTTAGCAGTATATATACATAGTGCAAGTTTTGTAATTCATTTTTGGGCTGCTCTACTGCTTGGAACATATTATTCACTATATCTGTGCATAATAAGATGAAAGGCCTGCCTGGGGGTAGAGAGTGAGTACATCTGAAATATAATAAACCATATAATCTAACTTGTTTTTGTATTGTATACACACTGACGTTACTGTAGTTATTTTGGTCCTAAATATAAAGGTCTTGCATTGTATATATAAATAATAGATTTAAAAAAATTAAAACCAAAAACACATTAGAGACAGACCAGCACAAACCAGTACATCCCTGGTGGTCTAGTGGTTAGGATTCGGCGCTCTCACCGCCGCGGCCCGGGTTCGATTCCCGGTCAGGGAATGAAACTTTTTCCTTCCCCCAAATAAACAAGTTTTCGATGGTAAATGAGAAAACGCTACACAGAGCAAAACATGGACGTTAGCAGTGCGATTGCAGTGAATATAGGTCTACGATATCGATTTCCCAGAAACAATGTCGATAAAACATTACCTGCTAAGGTTGGAGGTCAGCTTATCTGCAGCATGCAGCACCCCCTAGCGCCAGGGCCCTTGTATTGTTTCATGCTGCACATGTTTTGTGCCTTGAGTTTAAGCCTTTGGTTTAAGTTACCTTTTCTGAAGTCTCTTTACATGCAAATATTAACCTACGTGTCATGTAAGGAGAGAGTGTTCAAGAACTTGATAATGAATTTAGATCAGACCTGAGACAAGAATAATTTACATGTTAGACCTCAAATCATCCTCTGCCTGCCAGAATCAGGCTAATCAAAGCTGCATGTAAACACCACTGAGGTTTATTAGACTTGGGCACCTTAATCATTAAGAACTGTTACCAGTGGGTTTAAAGAGTAAGAGAGATTAAAATACCAATTATAAAATGTGCTGTTATAATCTCTGTGCAGCATTATTTGCCCATTTATTTCTCAGCTGAGTGATGCTCAACCCAAAGAAAGTGATGTTCAGTTGGCATACGTGTCTGCCATCACAACCACACATAAACATTTAACATTTAAGAAAAGTCATAATACTTTATATATTTTAGAGATTCAGTAAAATTATTTCAACACATTTATCTTTTTAGTTAGTTTGACATTTTTAGATACGTAAGGTTCCAGGGATCCATGTTTTCTCACAACCCTTTATCAAAGGTATTACAATTATTAGTGACTTCTTATAGTTATTACCCAGTTCGACCGGTCATTTGAATTGATTGGGTTTCATCAGAGCTGGACTATAATTTTTAGGTGGGCTAGGTGGGGCTGAAGCCCCGAGCCTGAGCTCGGAGGGGGGCCCTGGTTGGCTGTCATTCGTGTCAGTTGATGATTGACATTAAAGAAGTCCACCCGAGCAAACAGTGAGGGCCCGATGTAGACACCCACCCCACATTGGGGCACTGGGGTTTGCATATCAGTAAAACATTGGCTCCACAACATTGGCTCAGTGTGGGGGAAAAAACACAGTGGTCCCACGTGGGATTCGTGTGAGCATGCCAGAGTATGGGCTGCCCACAGAAAACCTGTGTTGGACCAAAGTAGGATTTGGATGGGCTAGCACTGGCTACACTACCAACAACTTGCTTGTAAAGAGCCGATGTGGGCATGTTTGCTGGGGCGTAGTGTCTATATAAAAATATTGATCTGCTTTCTGCACATAACAAGATTTATAAATAATTTCAGGCACTCAGGCAAAATATTTTTCCAAAGGTGGATTTAGCCCTACATCACATTCCCTTTTACAAAGCACATGATCCTCATTACACTTAACATTTCCATTCTACGCCACATCATAGACTTGGAACTTCAACTGGACCATGTTTTCCTGATGAGGGAATCTGATGAATTATAACAGAGGGAACAATTAATTAGCAGCAAACATTAGCAGTAGCATTTCACTAACAGACAAGGCCAAGACATTTCACTAACAGAACATACCAAAACACAACAGTGTTTACAAACAAGAGTTAACGTTCTCTGAATGTAACTAATTGACTAGCTAGGAAACTAAATAACAATGTGTTGCTTTCTAGCACGTGTTATCATCAGTCCTATGGAATTTAGCTAGCTTTGCAAGGTAGAAAACACAAGGAATAGTGTTTTCTACATAACAATAGGTCTCAATGTAACGCAATAATGATTAAGCATTCTAATTCTTGCTGAGCTGCTTTGCATGTCAAACTGTTTTTAGAAGACAGCTAGCGTACTAATCGCATAATGATAAGCATACCCAGTAGTACCCAGTAGCTAAAACAAGATAGCTAATCTAGTTGGTTTACTATTTAATTATTTAACTGGCTAAGCCTCAGTCAGCAGAGGCCACACTGATTGTGCTGTTAGAAAATTGTAAGTCTCTGGGCCCCTCTTCACTACTCCTTACCTTTCTCTCCCTTTTCCCTGCCATTTTGAGTGTTTTTATTTTTAGTGTAAACTAACAACTCAACTAGGCTCATCACATTCAATCACACGGACCATGGACAGTGGAATAAAGAATAATTGGGAGGGGGTGTTATTGGTGGGGAAATGAAAACTTATTTTATTGTGTAGTTTTACTTCAGTTTCGTTTCAGTTAGTACAATGTTTATAATTCATGGAACCCTTCAGTCAGAGAAAGGAGGACTAATGGACTAATGAAACCCATATAACACAAATAGAAAACTGAACTAAAGATTAAATTGTGAAGGGGGTTGTTCTTATTGTTTAAACATTAAAGCATTTGAGAACAAGTAATAAAAGGTAATTACTTTTTAAGGTTGCACCTGACCTTCAAGGTAAGCTGTTATGATTATGCAGTTGGGTTTTTATATTTTAATTTTGGCATATTGTAACAAAATGCATTAAGAATATATGAAGTGGTGGAACATTGGAAAAATAGATGAAGCTTAGTGAGTATGCCTAAATGCTTAAATACTTGCAGGCTATGCTTGTAGGAGAACATATATCAGAAGAGCTGAATGGCTCAGACAATGCATCTGAAACTGCACCAGTGTTTTATATATTTCCTAAGAACACAGGCCAAATGATTAAAAATAAAAAGGCTATCATGATTAACCGGTAATGTGTGACAGATAAAAAGAAACAATCACTGTAGATTATATAATAATATATGCACAAGGTTAAGTCAAATGAAAACCTTATTTTTTATTTTGCCTTGTTTATTGCAAATAGTTTATAGAAATTTATCATTTATCAAAATTATTAACTTCATTGTCATGTATAATTTTACACAACAGAAACGAAATTCATTCTCTCACTTCATTTCATTTTCACTTTGTTTTCATTTTACTCACCCTCATATATTATATACTAATATTCACAGCCAATTGGCAACCAACAATGACTGAAACTGCTCTTAGCAATAGCCTTTATTTATACACCTGTTCTGAACTGTACAGGCATGATTTTAATTAAACACTTAGCTTATACTGTATGCTTTAACTGTCTACTGCAGGGCTGTCAGATCCATTTTGGGTAAATGTGGGAATTCATTACAATTTTTTTTTTTTAAAGTTATGGTTCTGTTTCACTCCCTCTAACTCTCAGGGGTGGTGTTTCAACACCTTGGATATCTTCTTGCATGTCAAGACCTTTTGACACTAAGTCTTGTGGTGACCATACTATGAAAAAGCCATCTTTAATGGCAAACATTCACTTTTTTTTTCTCACGTCATGCACATCAAGCATTTTGAACTATCAGCACAAAAGACTATGGCTATGGTCAGAGCTACAAGGCAACATATCTACCATGGGTGGTGTGTTTATTAATTTATTTAAAATGTTAACTTGTTATTGTTGCAACAGAAAAGGCTTGGTCACCATTACACTTCATCCAAGTCTGCAGAAAAGGTAGCTGGTTAAAAGATCATAAAGTGCTTGTGTTATAATAATAATAATTATTATGGTTTGTGTTTATGGGTGCTTGTGTGCATAGTTTAATTCCTCTTTTTATTGTACGTTTCAAATTACTTTCATTTTTATTCTATTTTATTATATAATTCACTTTATTCTATCCCATTTTACACTTTTTTGATAATTGAAATGTGCTACATATACTGTATATAAAGGTTGAATTAATTTACTTTCTTGAGGTATTGTACAGCGGTCAGATATATAAATTGGTGCTAAGCCAAGAAAAATGCCATGCAAAATAATAATAATAATAATAATAATAATAATAATAATAATAATAATAATCTGTATTTGACTGGCATCCTGTGAAGGGGTAGGACAAAAGAGACACTTTCCCTCTTTTTGGTGTTGGTGAGGAGCCAAGCAGCTGCACTTCTGACCAGTTGAAGACAGGATAGGGTTCTCTACAAGTTCAGTGTGGAGAGAATAACAATAATCAATGTGGGAGCAATATTTGAAATATTTGAAAAATGCTTCCTCTCACAACTGATTTCACCTGCTTTTTTAATTTTATGTCAAAAATAACACCAAGATTTTTTTGCATAGCTTTTTTTTTTTTTGCATGTTGTCTAATATTCGTGCAACACAGCAACCTTGTGATTACCCTATCTGCATTCCCTGCCTTACGTGCAGCATGTATGTTTGCGCATTTTATTATGCTTTTCAATACTACCCGATTCTTCCCACTGTCTAAAAACATGTCAGTAGGTGGATTGGCTAATATAAATTGCCTTTAGGTGATTCTGAGTGTGTACATGGCATTTACATGCCCTATAAGAGGAATGACTTACGTATGTTCTATATCCATTTCCCTCTGCTCCTCTACAAGTCCTTTCATTCTGACTCCACTTTTCCATATGTTGCACAGTTGATCATTTGTTGAGTCCTCTGTATTGAGTATCTGTAGATCTGGCATCAGATATGTGACAGTTTCTGGTCAGCCACATTCCAACACATTCCATTTTATTTAAATAAACTTTTGGTGGGAAAAGACCATTCACTTTATTATAGCATGATTTAATTAGACATATCTAACATGCTTAAGCATTATGAAACACAACGGAGTTATTAGGGCTGCAACTAACGATTATTTTCATAATCGATTAGTTGGCCGGTTATTTATTTAAATTTAAATAATTTATTTAAAAATTATTTTTTTGATTAATCAATTAATCGGATTGGGGGGGGGGGGGGGGGGGGGGCATACTTCCAGTACCATTTTTTCATTTATTTAAAATAAAATCCTCAAACTGAGTGATATATATATATATATATATATATATATATATATATATATATATATGTGGAGGCACAAAAAGCACAGAATTCTACAGTCCTAGCAATCCCTGGTTGATTGGTAGCACCTGTCATTCCCCAGGGATTGGTTCAAATACCAGGTTCAATTACATTTTATTGTTGGTGCGACATTTAATTTGACTCTCTGAATTATCTTTTGTTTATTTTATCCATCAATGCGACACTTGAACTTGTCTACCACTCATAGGTAAAAATAGTTAGATAAAAGTATTATTGGGGACAAGTAAAAAAAAAAGAAAGAAAGAAAGAAAGTGAAATACAACTGAATAAAAAGGGTAATAGAATTCATCAACGAGATTGTAAGTAGGAGATTGAATATATGGATACACATACATGCAGTGACAAGAAAGTGGGATATGAAATGAATTAAATAAAATGAAACCTTATACTGTCATTGCATGAACTGTTTTGAAGACCGTGCCATAATATAGGTAATACTATAACGTTTGCTAAATTTATGTGTGTATAGATATGTTTTTAAGACCTTGGTGGGGACCAATTGTCCCAAGTATCGGAATATCTGAGAGTTTTGACCTTGTGGGGACATTTGGCTGGTCCTAAATAAATAAATAAATAAATAAATAAATAAAAGCAAAAGTTTTCCTTTTGATATCTGAGTTTAAGGTCAGGGTTAGGTTTAGGTGTGTGCATAGCATTAGCTGCATTAATTATTATGTTATAAAAAGTCCTCACAAGTATATTAAGACAAACGTGGCGTGTGTGTGTGTGTGTGTGTGAGAGAGAGAGAGAGAGCAGCGTTTTCCCCTGCTGCTACGTCACTGTCATGTTCCGGAAGTGTGAATCTCAAGCGAATATATCTACACGTCAACAGTCTGCTTACTAGCTGTGCTCGTCATATAAAACTACTGAACAGTTTATAACGCGTTAAATATTAAACAACCTTTTCCAGTTGAGATGGACGCTGAGGGCAGAGGTAAGATTTCTGAGATATTAGCTGTATACAGACCCGGAGAACAGGTGTGTTTATGCGCCCTGACGGCTGTCCGCTAGCAGCTGAGTTCCTCAGTAGTGAGCAGTTTGTCTGGTTGCTAGGGTTAGATTTAGGTTCTCCAATTTCTGCAAAAACAAAAACAAAAACATGTTTTCGAAGAAGATAGTTACGCGTCTCATATTAAATGCGTCTCAAAACTAATGTTTTGTCGGCTGTTTAGCTACCTTGCTAACTAAGTGACCTTCCTTAGGGATTAACATCATTCTAGTTAACTTTAATCTCGATGTCCAGGCTGAAACACGATCTACTTCATACAAAGTGTCGAGATCTGTTTTGTGAAGTCATTAAGTCAGGCCAGTAGTTCATGATATGAGCTCTAACCCGAGTTTCTCGTTTGTTTTGTCTGGAGGTTCCTTCAGTGAGGGTGGAGCAAGTGGGAGAAGTTTGCCACCAGGCTTGACGGAGGAGGAAGCTGTGGAACTGGAGCTGGAGCTTACTAGGGTACTGTGTTCTCCTAAACATGTTCTCCATACCTCAGTTGATCTGCACCCCCCCTTTAAGAAGTGGAAAAGAAATGAAAAATAATTAACAGTACTGGAAAGGTCTGGAAAAATCAGGAAACATTTTGGAAAATGAACAGATATTCGGTTGATAAAGTAACATAGACTGAAGGTTTCTGACCTGTTGTTGTTTTTAGACATTTCCTTATTTCTCCCCAAATACAGCCTCCTTAAAGCACAGCACATTTCAGATTTTCCTTTTCAATTTTAATGACCATTTAAAGAATAGCAAGGATATATGTTTGGACAAAAGGGCGAAAACACTTGCCAGCAGTCCCAAACAACATGTAAGATCTGCAAACCTGCAGTGCATTTTGCTATCTAACTAAACAGTCTTGTTTGGCTTCTGCTTTTTGCAGGTGGAGGATGAAATTCAGACTCTGAGGCATGTTCTGACATCCAAAGAGAGGCATGCTGGGGAACTGAGGAGGAGGTTGGGTATAAGCCCTCTGGCTGAGTTAAAAGGCAGCCTCACCAAAGGCTGGCAGGAAGTCCAGACTTCTAATGCGTGAGTACTCCCAGGTTTATGTGAATCAATGTCACCTCTGGTGCTCCTGTTTCATCTCATGCTTCACTACAGTACACTTATGCCATTTAGCTGGTTATAGAGATGTGGTTTGGTGGTGAACTGTGCAGATTCCTCTTTCGCTGCTTATCCCTTTTTCCATCATAATGATTTGTCTGTATATACTTTTCTTCACCAGTTTTTCACTCATTTCTGCTTCTAGTTATATGAAAACCTCACAGACTCTTGGGGATTTGAATCAAAGAATTACATCATCTAACGTGTGAGTTTTCTCTCTCACATCCTTTCTCTGTCTTCTCCTATGTTTCTGGGGTTTTTTGTGCTTTATTTGACTTGTCTGTCTTTCTGTTTGCTTTCTATTTCCAAATTTCCCTTCACCCGAAGGATCTAAAACCTTAGGGGATTTAGGAGTTAGCTTGTCTGATGTCTATTTTGGCTAGAATTATTGCCTACACTACGAACGCCACTGCTTAACTGAATTAGTGGCAATTTAAGAATGAAACGAGTAACAAAACTATACTGAAGACTTTAAGGCTCTCAGACAGGGGTGGACAAATCATAAATTCATTGGACAGACCACTGGACAACTAAGGTCCAATGTCACACAGAACCCTAACTTGGCTAAAAAGTGGTAGCTAATGTAATATAGCATACTTTATTATATAGTATAGCCAGCTAGTTAGTGAAGTGCATTAAGATAGCCTAAGGGAAACACAAGAGGATCCCCAGGGAAGGGACGAGCCAGTGTAGCCAGTCATTACACTTTTCTCGAAAAGTTACTATTATACAACAGTTAGTACCTGTTCCACTAATTTGTTTGGTCAAATGGCGTTCCAGGAGTGCTTATATTTCTTATAACCGCACTAGGACGTTCACTGTGTGCATCACTTCCACTTCCTAGTTTGAAATGGGTACTACAGTAGTCTTAGCAACGTTATATGCAGACATGACAAACGAGACTTTTCAGGATATAAGTTTTGACTTTAAACATGAAAGCTTGTTATATGAAGATGAAAAGAAAGCAGATTTTACCAGCTGCACCCTTAACTGGAATGTACAAATCAGCGAGCTAGCCAACGTGCTGTAAAGTGAGCATGGCTTCTTTGGGATCTATTTCCGCTAGCGGAGGAGAAATAAAAATAAATAAATTTGGCCATATTGTATCCGAAACGTCACTTACTCAATATTAATTTCTTGTTTCTAGAACTGTTGTATAAAAGCAATATCGCACTCGCAGTTATGCGGGTATATTGAATATCGGCACGGCTGTGATTTCCTACGCCGCTCATCCTGCGGCCTTCTACCTACAGCCAAATCACAGCCGTACTGATATTCAGTGTAATTACACTCTTGATCATGCAGTATTGCTTAAATATATCGCATTGTGTTTTCACCTTCAGCAGGTTGTTGGTCCAGTGTCTCTGCTGATTCTGAAAAGCATCCATGTCATCCGTGCATGATAATTAATCTGCATAGTAAAACTTATTCTGTCTATGTACTGCAACAGGTGCTGGAATTTAGAACGAATAAGGTCACTATGAAGTGCGTTATGTAGAGATAATCCATGGATAGGTGTGCATTACGTAAGGAATAATTGAATTATTATAAAATAATGCACACCCGAGGTGGTAATACTGCCACAACGTGAAGCAGAGGGTTGTCTTAAGTGTATTAAAATCATGTAACGCACACATAACCAGGGACTGTCCCGCTTATACCATGGTCACTTGCCAGCACTGACAAGTTAAAGATGTCATTGATGTTTGCAGTGCAAAATTTAACTGAAAAGATAAAAATAACAGTTAATTTTTGTTAGTTGTTTTATATACGGGTTGCTAGAGCTAGAATTTTGCCCACTCTAAATCATACACAGATATAAAGTAGTGCGATAAGAATACATTTATTTGTATGAATTATAATAAATTATTATCAGCGAGAGAGAGATTGTGCGTGTGTGAATTACCTGCATCTGTGTCACATCTCTACTAATAATGAAGCAATGAGTTTAACTACTGTAGTTGTTTATAGGCAGCGCATTAATTTAGAACGGTGATTAAAGGGACTCGAGTAGTTGAGAATAGAGTATTCAGACAGACCATGGTATAAAAATTCTCAAGTCTGATTAGTCAGAAGGTACTGATTAATTAAACATCTTCCTTCACAAGATATGTTTGACCGAGGACTTCTCAGTAATGAGAAGTTGGTGAGGGAATGACTGTTTATAATTTATATAACGTAAGTGATAGCAGGAACAAAATATTTTGTGGATGTTCCACTACATTAAACATAACTATAATCAAATCAGAAATATGACATTTCATTATTTAATAAATAAAAAAGGGGGCACATTTCTGTGTTACAGGAGGAATAAAACACTTCGGGATGTGCTGTTGTTGTTGGAAAAAAATCAAGTTTGTGGTGGTAACGCATCACACCACCGTGTCGTGTGTTATTTCTTACTTACCAAATTGAAACATTAGTTTTGTGACAGTCAGTAAGGATTAGGGGGTTTCTGTCTCAGGTTGCACAAGAGATGAAAAAAATGCCAGTGGCCGCTACATCAGCAACCTACTTAACTTGTTAGCTAGGCACCTACGAATAAACAACAAATACCCTGGAATTATAATTTGCTGGTGCCCTTGAATTATGTTGTTTAAAAAAATGACTAAAAAAATAAGCTTGAAAGTAAATGGTAAATTGCGCACTTATATAGCGCTTATATCCAAAGCGCTTTACACTGTGTCTCATTCACCCATTCACACACACATTCGCACACCAATGGTAGCAGAGCTGCCATGCAAGGCACTAACTTGCCATCGAGAGCAACTTGGGGTTTAGTGTCTTGCCCAAGGACACTTTGGCAAGTGTGGAGTCATGTGGGCCGGGAATCGAACCGGCAACCCTATGATTAGTGGACAACCCGCTCTACCACCTGAACCACAGCCACCCCCCACCTGTAGTATGCCTATGAAAGTAGTATGCCTTGTAGTAATACTACTATCAATAAATATCATACACTGTATATTTCTGCCAGAAAGACACCTCAAAACTTGCATATTGAACTATATTTTAAATGACACTGAATAAAATCTCAACAGAATACTAGAAATTATGTTACACGACAGCAGTGATCTCATGAGAGGCCGTGTCCTAGTGTTTCCTGTTTACTCAGCTTGGCCTGGTTTATATGGGACTCTAATGAGCTCTTTTAGCGATTTTGAAAAATCAAACCACACTTTCCTATGATGTTAAATGTTACAGATTTCTGCTCCTGCAGTTAGACACCTCTCGGTGGTGAACGGAAACCTGCACTGTTGCTTTATTTGGCCGAGGGACCAATCTAGAATGTTTCCAATGAACAGGTGTTGACTGTTTCAATGTTCAGCATTTTTGTTTCACTTCAAAGAATAAAACACAATTAGAAGAGAAACAGCGTTTGTGTTCGTTACTGAAACTTGTTTATTTTATAACCATAGAAGTACCATAGAAATAAAACACATTTTTAACAGTGGAGCATAGATCTAAAGGAGAACTATTCATGACAACAAATGGCCAAGAAAAAGTTGTCAAACCCGTTTTAGAAGTCTGTCAACTTTGAGAGTTGTGTGTACACATATTCATCATAAAGCTCCATGGATTAGAAGTCAGTACAGTACAGATATCCTGGTTATCCTTTTTCTTTTTAATTGTACCGTTTTGTCATTGTTTTTTTATTATATATATAAAATAAGTACACCCCACTGAAATTGTTGGCTTTTTTATATACATATTTGGACAAGCAAACATTTAATCATCTTTGAAACAGTGTCTATTAATGAAGTTGATATACTTGAACAAGAAAGCACAATAGCTTTTTCAGTCATTTATTCAAGAGAATTATCAATAGATGTGATATTCTTCTGTGGAAAAAGTAAGTACACCCTTGACCTCAGAAGCTTGTATTGCCTCCTTTAGCAGAAATAACTTCTTGTAGGCCATTTTGCATAATTGTCCACAAGGCTTGCTGGAATTTTTGACCACTCGTCCATACGATATTCTTTCAGCTGCAAGATGTTTGGGGGTTTTCTTGCATCCCAACATTTCAATGGGATTCAAATCCGGGCTTTGACTAGGCCATTCCATAACCCTCCATTTCTTCTTTTTGAGCCATTTCCTGGTGGATTTGCTAGTGTCACTCTTTGATATGATGCAGAATTCATAGATGAATCAATGAATGCAAGCTGTCCAGTCCCTCAGGCAGTGAAGCAACCCCAAACCATAACATTTCCACCATCGTGTTTCACAGTTGGTATGAGTTGCTTCCCCTGAAAAGCTGTCTTTGGTCTGCACCAAACATGTCTGCTGTTACTATGGGCAAACAGCTCGCTCTTTGATTCATCTGTCCAGAACACATTATTCCAAAAGGCCTGGTCTTTGCCTGTATGCTCATTGGTAAACTGTAGTCTTGCAAAAGCTTTTTCCTGGCACACCTCTCATGCAGGTCAAATTTGTGCAGTCTCTTTCTGATTGTAGAAGCAAGCACTTTAACACCAACAGTTGCAAGACTTACTAGCAGATCCTGTGATGAAATTTTGGTTTTCTTGGAGACTTCTTTTTGCATCAGATGATTTGCTCTTGGGCTGAATTTGCTGGGACAGCCAGTCCTGGACAAATTGGCAGTCATTTGAAATCTGTGTCATCTGTAGATGATGTTCCTTACAGTGGAATGATCTGTTTCAAATAATTTGGAGATCTTTTTAAATCCCTTGCCAGACTCATAGGCATCCACAACCTTTTTTCTGTAGGCCTTATAGAACACTTTAGATCTTGGCATGATGAAACCACACACCTCAATAACAAAGGGAACACCAGACACTAGATATGAGAGGGGTATAAATAAGTCGGGTTCTAATCACTGGAACCCAATCTTCAACCCACCTGATTCTAATTTTATGGATTTGAAGGTGTGATAAATGTAGGGGTGTACTTACTTTTTCCATGTGACTGATCTGTTTTTTTGTTTATTTAAATTATGGAAATGACTGCAAAATGTCAATTTTATGTGTCATTTGTTAGTGTATCAACTTTATTAATAGACACTGTTTCAAAGATCAAATGTTTGCTTGTCCATATGTAGAAAAAAATAAAGCCAACAATTTCCATGGTGTGTACTTATTTTTTCACATGATTGTGTGTGTGTTGCCCATTAGCAATAACCTGTGGTACATTTAGTACTGTCTGTACATTATAATGATAATCTGGAAATCTCTCAATCTCTCTGCTTCTCTCTTTCTGTTCTGCTGTCTTTCTCTGTGTGTGTCTGTGTGTGCGCACGCATGCTTGGGTGTGTGTAGTTATCTTACAGCATCTGCTACTCTGGAAGACATTAGTCGTTCTGACGCGTGAGTGATTCATCTGTTTTATTTCAAATGATTTCGTCATGAGTAATAATGATCAATATGATGAACTTTATAAAAAATTATTATGCAAAAAAATAGGGTGTGGGGTGAAAGGGTTTTTTTCTTAACAAGAATTTTTAACCACCAGAACTGCATTTACATGTAACTCTTTATGAGCAGTTGAGGGAAAAACAAAAAGAAACTCTGCTCAGCTTATTGACAAAACCTCTATTTTCCCTTTAATACTGAACGCTTGTTACAGATGTAACTGTGGTTCTCTGAATACTGGATAACTGCCAGGAGTAGTGAGAATGTGCATGCATGCTGTGACCTTTCAGCAAAGTCACAAAGTGATATATGACACAGTATATTAAATATATCTTTATCATGTTTATCATGTATATGATGTTTGCCATGCTATAAATATTTCATATAGATATATTTAGCCATCATTTCCCTGGGACCTTCTTGTCAAGTTCCTGCTGGATCTGAGCTGGTTCCTAATAGTGAACTCTGGTTCATACATAATTGTAGGATGTTGTATTTCACACATCCCCAGGGCTGGTGAAAATCACCTGGATAACTTGTGCCACTATGTCATGAGGAACCGACACGCCTTAGACGTGAAGACAGGAAATGTTTTCAGAAACGACTGCCACACCCACACCACTGGGAGCAGTGATGATGTCACTGCCGAGCACACATGATGGTGAAGTGATATCCAGGTTGCAGCAGCACAGCTTAAAGTGATGCACATAAGGAGGTGGAACTACAAGATTGGTGCTCAGCACACTTGATGATGACATCAATCTAGTGGCCCAGTCTCATACAGGGGAGCGCCCAGTGTCTTCTCTCCATGGCAGATAAACAGTTGATCTGAAGATCTAATAACCATCGTTCATTCCAAACTTTACAGCAGGACCACACTGGTCACCACCCATATTGGGTGATATGACTTTGGGCAGAAACCCTGGGTTTAACCACAATGTCACCACCGAATCATCTGGCCACTAATGAATTCAAGGCAAGCTGATCTCCGACGCATGCAGACTTCCCCCTCTCAATGGCTCCATTAGGGAGCCCCATGGTCAACAGAAAAACAGAACAGTTCATAGCTAAATCATGGGCCACACAAAGCTAATGAGGCTAGTAAGCTAATGAGGATACTCGGCTGAAGCTAGTAGCTGTGGAACTCAAAATGGAGTCTAACAAGAATGAAGATGCATTCCCTGCAGGCGTTAAGACATGATAGGAGTCTGTCACCTGCTTTGGAGATCATGGTCCGACCGTGGTTAAACAGATAGGGACAAGAGGTCTGATGTGTGAGAAGAGGAAAGGGAAGCAATGACCGCATGACAGTTGTATGTATAATCATATGGTCACCCTGTGACTTGAATTGAAAGTCTTGGCATGTATGCGCACATGCAAAGGAAAGTATCCAGGTGATTCTCCCCACCCTGGAAGTTAGGAGTTGTGAAAAAAAACTTGCTCAATTTACATGCAGTAGAGGTAGGTACAAGATTTTATAACCAGCAGAACTGTAATTGTTTACCATTTATTTGACAAAAGCAGTGCATCATGCTATTCTAAGAATGGTGTTATATGATCACGAGTAAGGGAGGGGGCCGTAGGAGACTGCGATGGAGATTAACGGGGGAGAAACTACAGTATATCATCTGAAAATGTCATTGACATGTTTTTCTTGGTTTTTGTACATTTATAAATTATCAATGATGTTTGCAATCCAGCTGCATGATAATGAAATTTCACGATTTTTTACATTTTGGCATCATACCCTGGGGCATAATAGTTTTCAGAGTTGTCTCAAAATAATGGCTGTGTAAAATACTACTACTACTACTACTACTAATAATAATAATAATAATAATAATCATAGATGCAAACTCCTCACCTTTCGGTGAAAATTCACCTTTTTGAGATCAAAACGGGTCACCTACAAGGTTCTTGTAGATCTGATGAGAAAATGTTTGGGGGGAGGGGTATTCAATCTTGATTTTGGTAAAATGTTAAAACAATATGTTTTTGTTTTTTCATTTCATGAAAAGTGACCATTTTGGACATGCAAGGTAATAAAAAACAATTTAAAAAAAAAAAATGCATCTTGTGCGTGACCATGACAACAGCACAAGTTCTCTGTGGACTAGTTGTGGCAGGTTTTCTCTATCCATGCAATGTTCTCACCTTTTTTGCCCGTTACCTGTTTGCGTCCCTGAATGATGATGATGATGATGATGATGATGGTTGTTGTAGATAGTTAGTCATCAAGAAGTGTGATTGTCTCTATAAAAGCAGAACCTTTGGCAGTTTGATGTTCTGGAGCACTCAGGTGTGTGTGTTTAGGGGCTTTATTGTCTGTATGTTTGACTGAAGAAAGTCAAACACACATGTACTTGGAACTGTGATGAGTGGTCATGATTTCAAAACATAAGGGACATGCAGCTTAAATCCTAGCACAGCTGTTCAAACAGAAACTGAACCAAAGGCTGAATCCCAAACAGCTACACTAATACTACACTACTGTATATTGATTGTGGAAGCCAGTATTCCTACTAAATATAGTGCACTTACTGTATGTAGGGAGTAAGGAGCCAGGTTTTGGTTTAGTTAATTTAGCTGATGTAATATTTGTCATGCTCACAACAAAAATAATATTACAGCCTGCAATGTATAGAAACTACTCCATCATAAAATTGACAACTGTTTGACGCATCTTCTCTGACTGAATCAATAAAGTTTCTATTCTCAATCTAATCACTTGGAGAGAAACGCTTGGCACGAATGTGCAGGCCTGCAGTGTTGGTGTGTCTACCTGCTTCCAACAGGTCTGTCGAATAAGTGAGGAGAGACTGCAGGGTCATAGACCAACACATATCTGAACAACAGTAGACTTAACCATGGTGCTGTAGCTATGGCCTGAATTAAACTAAACTGAAAAGTAAAAGTAAACGCTATTAGAAATACTTATAATATGAACAGAGCTTAGAATAGAGAGGAAAAATACTAGATGGCTAACATTAACTAGCTTCCTAAGACTACGACAATGGTAATAATAATCTAGCTAATAATAGACAATGTAATGAACATTAATGTAAATTAACATGGGGAAAGAAAAGTGTCATAGTAGTGATGTTGTCTTCTGCATATGATTCAGAGCCAACTCTTGCAGCTGCTTCCACTTTTGCGGATGTCAACTGTAGACGTCGGCAGCCAGAGATGCATAATACACCCTATTTCGAAATGAAATTACACTATTTCTTGCTTTAATGACCGGATCAGGAAGTGTGGAAAATCTTGTAGATGGATGACAGGATCGTTGAAGTGACGGAAGAGAGAAAAGTGGTGTGTGATTTTTAATAGGTCAAGTTCATGCAGAGGCCGTGTGGCATGCACGGCTCAGTAGGGTTTAGAAGGAACAGGCCAGGGGACACCTGATGGGATTGAGAGCTTACTCTGGCTCATTGGCTATGATTATAGCAGATAAGGACAGAAGACAGAGGCAGTGTGTCTGTTAGTTATGGGTTTCTTTGTGCATTGTTTAAAAAAAATGAAAACCTTTAGGATTTTAAAATCTAATGTATCTCTGGTTAATATCATAGACAATCATTTCAGAACATGCATTCAATGCCTTATATAAAGGAGACAAGACCTGAAAACTCATTTATAATGTAAGTGGCAGTTGCTGAATTAACAATTTTAAGAATGCTTTCATGAATTCAGTTAAAAGTATTTTATACTTAAGATTTAAACCTGTATAATTTGTTCTTTCAGAGATAGCCCCCCCCCTTTTTTTTTTTTTTTTTAAATATAATACAAGGGCTGAAATGAAGGCACTTGTGTTTACTTTGACCTACATTGGTTGAGCAAATGAAAAATTAAGTTACAGATTTTGAGCTTCCTTTGACTGAAGTTGCATTAATGTTTATTGCCTGCTGCAACAACTGCCCTCAGACCGCAGTTTTAGATTAGTTTTGAGTAACCAGGTTTTCTTAACCAAGAGTATCCATTTAAGAGAGTGAAGGGAACACATGGGGTTTGGGTTTCAGCTGACTTCACGTCCCCTACCTGCTATACAGTACATGTCACTTTCACATATGTTGAAATACCCCTGAACGTGTGATTTATAAATATTATAATCTATGTAGAATAGCACGTTGTTTAATGTTCGTAATGCCCAGTGCCTAAGGAACATCTCTATATCGTAGGCAAACCAGTCAAAATGGACCACAACAATTAAAACCATTGTGTTCATCACTAGAAACAGATACCATGTCAGCAGCTAATGTCAGACATGATCAGTCCAAAGCCATGGATCACATTTCATGACACCATTTTACATTTACACATTTTATGACACATAAACTGAGCTGATCTGTATTTTTCCTTTTTTTTTTTTTTTTTTTTTTTTTTTTTTTTAATAAAACAGGCGTACTTAGAAAGTCTCTATCCCAAAGTTGCATTTTCCCATTTAAAACCTTTGTTAACAAATTTGCTCCAAATACCATGTTATTAACTGAAATCAGTAATCCAAGTGTAATCATTTAAAAATCACTCTTTTGAGTTCAAGGCGAGTTTAGACCAGATAGCACTGAATCTAAAATAGTTTTTGTCTCACTTTGGCTGTTTGTCTCGGAGTACAAGATTGAATTGTCTTGCTGCCGATTTTTGTTAATGTCTTTTAAATGAAATTAAAAATCTTTATGAAAAAACAACAACAAAAAAACTTTTCTATCACTAGGTCTACGTTGTTAAACCATTTGTGTTCTAGCACAAACTGAGCGCTGAGATAAGAGTCAACTTCCTGGGGTATGCGAAAAAAAGAACTTCATTGTGCTGTGACCAATAAAGACTCATTATCATATGTCTAAATCAGGGGTGTCCAATCTTATCGGAAAGGGCCGCTGTGAGTGCAGGTTTTCATTCCAACCAAGCAGAAGCCACACATGAGTCTATTGAAAGCCAAGATCAACTGATTAAACAGGTGGAATCAGGTGTGGCTCCTGCTTGGTTGGAATGAAAACCTGCACCCACACCGGCCCTTTCTGGATAAGATTGGACACTCCTGGTCTAAACAATGTAAATATAAGTGGTAAAAATATGTAAAATAAACAGACAGAACGTGTGTTTGTACAGACCACAAGTACTATTTGCACTCGGACACTATATATATATATATATATATATATATATATATATATATATATATATATGAAAGAGAGAGAGAGAGAGATAGATAGATATACCATATGCAGTTGTTTTATTCTGGGTCTTTTTTTTTTTTTTTTTGCAATAGCTAATATAAAAATAGATGTTCCTGGTTAATAAATGAATTCTCTTCGTCTCTTTCTGCAGGTATAAGAAAACTCAGGAGACTCTGTCCCAGGCTGGTATGATAACATCATCTGCTTTCTCATCACTGGGTTCAGCCATCAGAAGCAGACTGGGAGATATGAGGTTAATATTTTATCTTGTTTGCTCCTTAACCTCATTTTTCATTCTTTAACAAACCTCACTGATGGATTTAGTCACTAATCTGGCCTTTTTGAGTTTCTCTGAAGTATCACAGCATAAAGGCAGTAGATTGAGTATCACATTGAGTATTCCCTCTACAGGTTAAGATTATATTAAATTTTTAGATCCTTATATGTTAAACCTAGCATTGTTCAGGCACTTTTCAGAAATAACTTTCATGAAATGTTCTAGCACACAGGCAAAAAAACCCAAAAAAAACACCACCACCAAAACCATGTATTCCCACAAACCTATGCATAAGCTTTGGGGTTGATGTAACATCTAAAGATTTACAAGTGAATCGTTATTACAACATTACAACGCATGCTTTTCTCCAAGGAAAGTTTCAAAGTTCACATCTAATCTGTATTTCCTGGCTACATTTAAAAACTCACATTCATATCCTGTGATGAGAAAACTCACTTTGTAAAGCACTGATGTATATCCCAAGATCGTAGGCAGCTTTTCCCCAACATCTGACCCATAGAAATGATCACTCCAACAGTAAAGTGTCGGCTTTGTGCTTAATGTTACTTTTTTAAACTAGTCCTTTGTCCATGATTGTATTTTTCCTTCAATGCTTCATTGGGATGCTCAGGGCTTTGACTTACATGCCTCCATCAGGGTAAGAATTTACTGACAAACTACAGTCATAGCACTTCCTTTTTACATTTACATTCCACACAGAACTCATTTAACACTGTAGATATGACTCATTTTCAAATACCGGTCGCATGAGACATTTTGTATTGTTATTCAAGCGTAATGAACAGAACATGATGTGCTGTAGTGTTCGAGGAAAATAATCGTTGACTGGGTGTTGTGATGTTTACCCACCCTGAAGTTGATTATTTCATATAACAGCACAAAGTGTTTTATTTTGCTTATACCACAACAATTTGCCAGTAAATTCTAAAGTTTGATTATAATAATTAATAATTAAATAATGTCTTTTTTTTAACCGTTTATAGTTACATTTAATGTAATGGAAAGCAAGACAAGACATTACTATTATCACTTACGCTATGAAAACTATAAACAGTCGTCCTCTCACCATCCCCCCCCCCTTTTTTTCTCTCTTGAGGTTAATAAGACAAACATGTAACTTGCCATGTTACTGTCCAGAACACTTTGTTATAAAGCAGTTATAGAAAGCTCCACCCTATACGTTTTTTTGGTTAATCGTTTCTTAATCTGTTCATTGTTAGATTATGTGAGCATTCGCCATGCAAGTTGTTACCATGTGTTAGAAGGAGCACCTTAATCTAAACCTGTAATATTCACTACAGCCTGCAGTACTGTTAGAGAAAATTAATCAGCATATTTCAATTCAGCAGCACTGCGGAATAATACTGAATGTTTCCCAATATCTTCTTTGATTCTTTAAAACACACACACCTTCTCTCAACACGACTTTTCAGCACAATTTTTGGATCTTGTCTGCTGTAACAGGGTTTTTGCTCTAAAGTGTGTTGTACAGTATGTGCTCAGTCCTCTGCTCTTGCTTGGTTAACGCTCTCTTCTTGCTCTAATGCTTCTGCTTCTGTTTTCTCACTGCTGTCTGAAGTAACAGCTACTCCATGCGCCACTCTTTAAGTATGCCCACTATGAGGTAAAGTACCAGGTATACCAGACCTCGTCTTCCTCTCTCTCCTTTTCCTCTTTCTTTAAATATCCCACTTGTTGCCATGTCACTGGAAAGTACAGGGCGTCGCAAAAGTCTCCATACATGGGGGAAATGAACACTTTTTAGCAAAATGTAACTTTATTTAGAAGACATCCTCTGCATGATTGCCATTTCTTTGTAAATAAAAAAAAAAAAACATACAGCGTCGTCTCCCACTCATGGTGTTATGCATGTAATTGCATGTCCATCACAACCTTGCGACAGCTTCCTGATCCAGCCATGAGAGTGATTTCAAATACGTTCTTCTTTTGTCAAAGGCATTTTTAAAGGCTATCTGGAATATATATATATATATATATATATATATATATATATATATATATATATATAACAAAGTATTTTTCCCCATGTATGGAGACTTTTGGCTTCAAATGCATTATGTGGACATAATGCATTAGTTGTGTATCATTGTATCTATATATCATTATCGAGTACAAATTTATCTTAATTCTGGGTTTCTTACATGTTTCAAACATGCATTTGGCTGTTCTGACATTTCTTCCTTTCTTAGGAATTCACCAACATTTAAAAACATGGAGGACAAGATGGTAAGCATGAAAAAGCCACTCGTAATGTAATATATATGGAAAGAATTTTAAGAATCTTCTTAGTTGACATGTTGCAATTTTTATTTACTTTATTTTTCCAAGTCCAAGGCAGCTGGAGGAAGCACGAAGGGCGAAGATGCATAACCGCCACCTGGCAGTGGTTCTGAACAGGAAGCACAGATTCATCACCAAAATTGACCTCTGTGACCCAAACTACCCCAAGTCCTTTAAAGCGCTATGCTGAAAACCAAGAGATGACATAACGTTGAAATAAATAATGCTGAACAGTACTAAAGTCCCAAACTGCTGTTAAAGTCTACAACTACATCTCTGCTGCTTACTTTAAAAGGAGAAACCTTAAACCTTGTGTGGATTTAAAAAAAAAAAAATATCCACAGTGACAGTGTGTGAATGCATGAGGCACACGACTTGTACTACTGTTTTGCTCGTTTCGAATGTATAAAAACGTTTTCAGAATGGTGTCTGCTCTGATATTACTACTGATGTAATTCACTTGTGGTTCCATGCAGCATCGTATACACGCCTACACACTGTGGATTAAATGAAAACGCTTCCTTGGTAGTATATGTCCCTCCTGTTGCATATGATTAATGAGAATGTAACAGAATGCATACTACATCCCTTATAACTCAGGGCAACAGGTGCTAGTGCATTGACTATAATGTGATGAATGAACGAATGCCTCATAAACTGTTTTATGGACTATGAGGTAAATGTTTCTGATTTAATTAAAATAATTAGTCTTTTTTGGGTTAAATGAAAGACTCTGTTATGCTTCTTTATCTGGGTATTTGGTTAAATTATGTTTATCACTTTTTTGTGTTGTTTTCTGGTGTTACTATGGTAAAAAGAAATATTTAGGTACACTTAAACATTAATAAACAACTGTTTGTTTGCTTGGCTGTCCTGAAGTTAGTATTCAGGATGTGCTTGAGAGGTTGAGTTATTTTGGTGGAGGAGGAACTGAAATATGTTTTGGGTGGTGTCTATTTTGCCTGGATAAATTATGCAAAGATGTTGACTTCATCCTGAGACTGTTACCTTTATCCCATACACAGATCTGAACAAGTCTGGCTTGTAACATGTGATTTTATTGTATTTAAAATTAACATGGTTATAAACATGCTTAAATAAATCTAGAGGTGGAAAACACATGGCTGTGGTAGTGATTTAATTTGAAGGCATCGGTATTTCAATATGGAGTTCCCCGACACACAATTTTCATCCTTCTGGACAGTTTTTGGACCGTTCCTGGAGCCCTTTGGGCCCTCTGGGACCATGTTTATCTCCACCCGGCTTATCTAAGCCAGCAAAGGGATTAAGGCCCTGATTTCCTCTCACGTTTGAAAGAAATGTGTGTGGATGTGTAAATGTGAGCGGTGTCAATTACAACTCTTGAGTGCAACATCCATTGAGAAGACAGCTTCTTTGCAAACCTTTTCAACTAAAGTGTTTCTGTTTTAGATTAAAATACCATGTAAGCAGAGAAGAAACATTTGAAATGTTCATAAACATTTATTTTTACACCAGCAAATCAGATAAATGTATGTTTTCTTTTGGACAGACAATAACCATGCTACAACATAAAAAGGTCCATAGTTATACTCCATTATTCTGTGTATGTACATGAGACCTTGACCATTTAACTAAGAGTAGCATAGTTTCACAGCCACATCCAAATAACATACCATCTGAAACAAGGACAGTCTTTAAAAACATGACAAAATAAGGTCATAAATAAAATAGAAAAACAACGGATTACCATATCACTATAATTACACACATTTTAAGGAACTGTGTCCTGCCCATGTTACTCCATTGCATTTAACTTAAACGTTGTATTTGCCAACATTTCAATGTAGAACCCTTAAATGGGCAAACCAGTGTAATTTTGTGGAGGGGAAGGGAAATGCACAGGGAAGGACCACAGATGCAAACAACCATCAAAAGCCATCAAGAGCAGGGACACACAAGGGAGGAAAGTGTCAGACACAGAATATCCATCTGCAGAGAACTGTGCTCAAAAGCTCAGTGTATACAATTGCGAAATGGTTTTTAGCCTTTAAAATCCAAAGAAAGAAGAGTGAACAAGGCTGGTGATGTGGTTAGTGCAGTGCAACATACGCCACTAAACATAGCACAACACCCTGAATTTAGGGTGCATGATTGGCAGGTGATAAAGGTGTGTATAAAAAAAAAAAAAAAAAAAATAGAGATGTAGAAATGATACGCAGCTTGGCATTGGCATGACTGGTCAGGGAGATGTGCACATGTATGGCAACTTCAAATGGCTGTGTTTTACTGTACAGCAACCGTGAAAATCCAAAATAGGAACTTTACACAACAAAATGTAAACAGAGCACTACCTACACTTAGGATTGATTCTATCATAAAATGTACAGGGTGATTCAAAAAAATATTTTTAACACTCAGTGGTTATTAAATTGTATACAGTTTTCAGTACTGTTGCCATTTTAGTAAAAATTTACTTTCCTTTAGGAGTAAAGAAGAAATGTGTTAGTGGTGTAGTGTTATGCATGTTAATATTTTTTTAAATCACCCTGTTCATATGCTAAGAATGGAGGAATGTCACACCTTGGCTCAAAGAACATCTGGTAAAAACACTGATAAATTCACTACATAATCTGTACAGGGGTGAAAAACTGTCCATCACTGCCAACAGACATTTCACTCAAACTACAAAGAAAATGAGTTATGACACAATAACATGGTGATGAAATCAAAACACATGGAAACATGATGCTCCAAAAACAGTAAAGCACAGAGAGAAAGAGGGTGTAATGGCGTTCAGATGCCTGATGTCATTTTACACAATTAGTTATTGAAATTTTTCATTACACTGCTGACATTAAATCCTTATCCTATTTTAAATCTGATGAACACATTGCAGTGAAAGACACTTGCTGCTGAATAAACAACTTCCATCTAGCACAGGTAATTCATTCACAATCACCATGATCTCTTGGCGCAAATAGGGAGGGGAGATGCACTCTAACAAACCATTATCACACATCACCATGAGCAATAACACACGGGAATAAACACGAGCTAACAATTACAAAGTAAAAATGCACAAAATATACATATACTGTACATACGCATGGGAGGTGTACATTGTATATCTATATAAAAACGTTTTTTTCTTTCCTCTTTACATACACACTGGGGATGTACAGGCTGATATGATGGAACACAACGTGTTTCAATTGTAAATCCCTTAAAACGTGAGTACAGGGACAATACCAAAGCAAAGTGAGCTAAATAATATGACTGATGCTAAGAATCAGAACGTGCTACGAAGACGAGATCCCAATAGCCTGATCAGGCTGCTACGCACACCAACACCCACACTGCATGACTTCTGAATAGTGACCGATACTCGTTTTGGTTCATCCTTTTAAACGCTTCAACACACTACTGAAGAATCCAGATGGCATAAATAAAGATTAAGAAAATATATTTTGGAAATATCATGTGTTTGGCAGCATCTTTTGCATCACTTTCGTCTATTAAACTCAAATGACTGATGGGGGGGGAACAGTGATGCTAAAGACTAGCATTGCATTTAGTGTTTAGGTTCAGACGTAATAAGACGCAGACACAGAGTGTAGACAGTTAACACAGAGTGGACAGTATACTATATACAAAGGCCTAAAACTATTGATTTAACCTACTTTGTGTCCGATTTCTGTCCCCCCTGAAGTGCAATGGGAAGAATGAAAGCATGCAATGCTGATTGGGGAACAGTGCATGCTATAGGACAGCAAACTAATTTGGCTGGAGAAGAGGCTGATGGAAAGGCAAGTCTGGAAGTCAAAGGCCAAAAAGACGGAGTACAACAAGAGAGAAAATATCTTGTGTTCTTTTTTTTTTCCCCAATTAAACTCCTTATTTTCAAGCTACACTGACGTGAATGTATGCCACTCTGGAAGAATGGTGATGGTGGTGGATATGAGAACCGGGTGGGAATGTCTGAAAGAGTTCAGCTTGCATTCCTCTCTCACTGGCTTTTCTCCCTGCCAATGGTGGCTTTTTCTTTTAAGTTGTTGGAGTTGCTCCTCTGCTCGTTCCTCAGACTCAGGGGTGGGAGAAGCATGGCAGCTGGAGAGAGACGGAATTAGTTGAAGCTGGTGTCGGTCCGGTAGGTGGTGTGGTGGCCATCGGATGTTAGCTGGGTGGTCTCTGTGGCTGACGGTTGCAGGACAATGGGCTCGCCTCCACCAGCCTCTGTTTAACCACAAAGAGAACATTTACAATAGCAAAGATTTGAGACTTGGGGCTCCCGAGAGCAATAGAAAAGCATTCGCCCTATTGTCCAGAGATCAGGAGTTTGAATCCTGATGCTGCCACAGCCATCGATGGACAGGAATCCAAGAGAGCAAAATTGCTCATGCTCTCTGGGTTGGAGGGATGGTACATTCTGTCTCCCCTATCAATCACAGCGACACTAGCCAATCGTGGGCATCTGTGAGCTCATGTATGCGGAAGAGGGCAAATAGCGCTTTCCTCAGCGTGTGTTATGCCGCTCCATGACACAACATGAGCAGCAATTTGAAAAAAGTTGTGGTTGGCTGCCTTCACATTGTCTTGGAGAAAGCACGTGATAGCCCTTCACCCTCTCGATTTAGTAGCTGTTGCATGATAAGGGAGAGCTGGCTGGTGGGTGGGAATTGGTAGATGAACAAATTGAGGGAAAATGGGGGGGAAAACTTTTGTGAAAAGAAATCTGTGTGTTACTTCATCATAGGACATGTAAAGGATTACAGTTCATGCTTGAATTTAAATGTGCTGCAGCAGAAACTGACTTGCTTCATAATGTGTACTACTAGCACCCTTCAAGAGAAATTACGAAAAACTATTGTACATCCATACATTGTTGATTCGACTGAGATGAATCTACAGATGGGTGACAAATTAAAGGAATAACCAACATAAAGTGTTTTACTAAGTGTTAGGCCGTCACAAGCCTCCAGAACAGTTGCATTGCATCCTGGCATAGATTCTACATGTCTCTGGATCTATAAAGAGGGATGAACAGCGTTCTTCCAAAAGATATTGCTGGTGTTTTGTTGATGGTGATGTGGTGATGGAGAGTGTTGGCTAATACACTGCACCAACATCTCTCATAGATGTTCAATTGAATCGAGATCTGGTGACTGTGAAGACCATAGCATATGATTTGCATCATTTTCATACTCATCAAACCCTTCAGTGACTCTTCGTACCCTGTGGATGTGGGCACTGTCATCCTGAAAGAGACCACTCTCATCAGGATAGAAAAGCTTCATCATAGGAGAACAAAAAAAACAACAAAAAAACCCAAAAAAAACTTTGCATTGATTTGCATGTTCCATGCCAGCAAAATGCACAACAGAGCTAGTGTTTTCCCTTTAATTTGTCACACGTCTGTATGTTATTTCAAAATATAACCAGGACATTCCTCCTTCCATAGGTACTATATTCTAAACAACTATGAGGGTTTTAAAAAAAACAAAAACTATTTGCACAATTCTCAAGTGTAGTGAACGAAGAAACCCCGACTAAGTGCATGTAGAAAATACTGTGTTATTGCCCTAAAAACACATGACTTGGTAAGGCATTATAATAGATACCCATGTGAATGTTGAGAGACAGGAAAGGGGGGAGAAAACACGGCCACATTAATTTGCACCAAAGGCATTTCTAAAGTTTTCTAAATTGTCTGTATTATGCACATATCACAATCAGCAAATTATATCTCTTTTTTTAACCAGTGTTGAAATCCACACCAGACTTGGTGTGATGTTTTGAACGTCTTAAAATTTAGTTCATAGGATTGAGGTCACCTTCATACTGTTCCCACACTCAGTTAAAGAGCAAGATCCTGCAGAATGATTAAACTGGTCATTACAAGGTTATCTACAGCTGGTGTAAAGCACCACATACAACACAATATCAATATAGTTTTCTATGATCATATCACCATTTGTGATGCAAACATCTAGGTTTACAGGAACGAAACCTGGTAGAAACTCAGTCATGCTGTGTTCATTTAGCCTGGATCTGTTCAGATGCGAGAGTTTTAACATAAAGAAGACATTTTATTACAGCCACTACCACGCTGTAAAATTAACACTGAGCGATTTCATAAAAGAGTTTAAACAGACTACAAAACTGGAACGTGTCCACAGCGCAAGTTACAGTGTGGCATCTAACCTCTCTCGTCAGACTGCAGCTGGGCCTCCAGGTCTTCAGGAGAGACATAGAACTCCTGATCCTGTCCCTCAGGTGGCCGTGGTTTACACTTCCCACAGCAACAGTTACAGCAACAACACAGACAGCAGCAGAAATAGCAGCCTGTAGCCAAGCCGCAGAACACAAAGAGAGCCTGCAGAGGGAGACAGAAAACACCACAGAACAGGGAGCAGGCTTATTCCAGAAACCAGAAACAGAGCCATCCATAAGCAGGTGATGTATTAAGTAAGTATATAATGTATTAAAAAAGATGCACTACTAATAGCTAAGGTGTGAAACTATAAGCTCCTTAAACATACTGCCTTTTTGTTGATGTGAAATAAACATTCAATAAGCAAACAAACATGCAAAATAAATACATATACGCTATTATGGTAAATATCAGGAAATGAAAGCTGAAATCATGTTCTGTTCTCAAATGTCTTCAGTGGATATCAAAAACAAAAGAATTGGCCTTGCCATTCCAATACTTTCTGAGGGGACTAAATAAACTTTCCGGACATTTCTTATGCATAGTCTGACCTTGGCCCACCAGCTGGACAGGACAAAGTAAGTGTTGACGTTCTCCTCTCCAAACTGCTCGGCCACGTAGAGCCCCAGGGAGCCATACTTGTCATAAATGTTGCGTTTGGTAGGGTCGTTCAGGATGGCATGGGCATTGTTGATCTCTTTAAACTTGTCCGCTGCCTCAGGATTGTCTGGGTTCTTGTCAGGGTGGTATTTCAGGGCCAGTTTCCTTTGAGAAAGAGGTTGACAATTGCTAGTGTTACAAACTACTGTATATATGTTGGTCAACTGGAGTGTAGGGCTGGTATGAAATCCTGAACTGGTATGGGTTCGAATTTGAAATCATTTCCAAATCAGTGCACTGACATTTTATTTCATGAACAACTGTTACGTTGACTGACACGGTTAGCTAGACAATGATTGTATTAGCTCATTATCAGCTATCTGTATGGGTGTGCACAGTGCATCCCTACTGTCAAGTATGGTTTAGTCTATTTTACAGACATTTCACACTCACCTGTAAGACTTCTTGATGTCATCATTAGTGGCCAATTTGTCGACACCCAGCACATGATAGAGGGATTCTCCAGAGGTGGAGAGGGTGCGCTGCCTCTGCTGTTCAGTCATGGTGATTTACGCTCTTAACAATCTGCAAAACAAGAAATCCGCTTAATAAAAGCAGTTATTAATAATTTATATACATCTTAAACATACACACACATACATATATATGCATGTGTGTGTGTGTGAATTATTATATATTTGAAGGCACCAATGATAAAACGATCAGAGTCACATTGTGCTTGATTTCCAAAATTTGAATTTAGAACTTCAGAACCTTCTTATGTCATAATAGTTGAGAACAGAGAAAATATTGATATGTTCACTAGACCCATTCATAGTCTTTAGGAAGACACCAAAAGTTACCAGCCATTATTGTTTATATTGTGCTAAGTGAAGCATGAAAAAATGCTTGTGCGGACTCTGATCTTTCTTTTGTGGGTATTCACAGTAATACAGTGATGAACTTATACTAATTTATTCAACTGAGCATCATCATCACTTAAATACTGAAAACTCACAGAATTTACATTATACATCAATCTCAACTTGAATATTATCCACAATTCACCGATGACGTGATTCATAACACATTGTTTCTTGGCTTTTTCTGCCTTACTTCCATGTATCTGTCTCTTCTTTGGTTTATCAGTCTGTTGAGGATACTCATCCATGTTGTTTGATCTAGAACTGAAGTTTGCTGAGAACAATTACTAATGAGATATGCTGAAGAAATTTGACAGTAAGTTAACAATGAAATTCACGCAGCTGGGCGTCCGCCATTACTCAAACCCTATTGGCTAATTTCGGTCATGTGACTGGATTGTGATCATTTTCTCACAGTAGGCTATCGACTCTGATCATTTTTCCATAGCATGGCTTTATTTTAAATGGAAAATTCTGTGACCCTGATCTTTCTATCATACAAGTACATTTATGAGATCATTCTTCAATGCTCAATCAACAACTGTGGATGCACAACTCCAAAAAAAAAAAGTTATGTGACTCTGATCTTTTTTCCCATTGTGGTCTTCATTCATTCATTTATTTTATTTATATATGTGCACACACACACAACATGCATTCCTGCTACACTAACTGCCTTGTTTGTACACATTTATAGGTTTGAGAAGGAAAGGACTGATCTGATGTGTGTCACATACGGTAAAGAGTACTGCAGTGTTAATACTTTTAATTAGGTCCTTCAGCAGTTTAGGGGTTAACGTTAATAATCTTGACTTATTTTAAAGCACTGTTTAGTAGAGTAACATGTACGCCTGCCATACAAATTAAAAACTTAATGCTGTACTTGATGTAACTACTGAACATTTTATACTATTTTATATATACTAACTATAGGGTGTACATACTGTAAGTTTGTACAATATCAAATTCAGTCAATCAAGTCTACATTTTACACTGTGTCTCCTTCTAACAATTTATAGCCGCCTGCGTTTTGCCCGATTCAGGAGGAGTGAAACGGGAACTCTGTATTGCCTTTGAGAAAACTGAACCTCCGATTTATGTTGAAACACAAAACATCGTCTTAAATTTGCATGATAATGCAGGCAAATGAGCTGTGAATGTTTATTCCCAAACAAAGCTAGTCAGCTACACGACGGCTGTTAGAACATATGTCACAGTTCAAATGCTTTTCAAATGTTTATGATATTAATGTCCTCCAATGCAAATTATTCATGATGAACCGACTCATTTAACCCCAACAAGCACTTCGTAGTTAAGGTGACTAAATGACCTTTGATTAATTTGATGTAGGAGAAAAACTCTGAATAAGTGCTATGAATGGCACTCTTTAGTCAAATTTGGCTAAAAAGAGAGAAAAAAACATCAGTATGGATAAATAAATAAAAACAAAACTGATTTTGTTTGGTTAGTAAAACTACACAATTGTCATCATTTTGAAAAAGCCAATAAGTGGCTGCTATGGCAGTACTGTAACTCCTACATTACATAGGTATATATATATATATATATATATATATATATATATATATATATAGTATCTCACAAAAGTGAGTACACCCCTCACATTTTTGTAAATATTTGATTATATCTTTTCATGTGACAACACTGAAGAAATGACACTTTGCTACAATGTAAAGTAGTGAGTGTACAGCTTGTGTAACAGTGTAAATTTACTGTCCCCTCAAAATAACTCAACACACAGCCATTAACGTCTAAACCACTGGCAACAAAAGTGAGTACACCCCTAAGTAAAAATGTCCAAATTGGGCCCAAACTGTCACTATTTTGTGTGGCCACCATTATTTTCCAGCACTGCCTTAACCCTCTTGGGCATGGAGTTCACCAGAGCTTCACAGGTTGTCACTGGAGTCCTCTTCCACCTCTCCATGATGACATCACGGAGCTGGTGGATGTTAGAGACCTTGTGCTCCTCCACCATCCGTTTGAGGATGCCCCACAGATGCTCAATAGGGTTTAGGCCTGGAGACATGCTTGGCCAGTCCATCACCACCCTCAGCTTCTTTAGCAAGGCAGTGGTCATCTTGGAGGTGTGTTTGGGGTCGTTATCATGCTGGAATAATGCATACTGATCATGCTCTGCTTCAGTATGTCACAGTTCATGTTGGGATTCATGGTTCCCTCAATGAATAGCCGTATGAGTGCTGCCAGTATTGCTGCAGAGGTTGAAGGGGTGGGGGGTCAGCCTGTCAGTGGTCAGACCATACGCCGCACACTGCATCAAATTGGTCTGCATGGCTGTCGTCCCAGAAGGAAGCCTCTTCTAAAGATGATGCACAAGAAAGCTGGCATACAGTTTGCTGAAGACAAGTAGACTAAGGACATGGATTATGAGACCAAGATAATCTTATTTGGTTCAGATGGTGACAAGTGTGTTTGGCGGCAACCAAGTGAGGAGTACAAAGACAAGTGTGTCTTGCCTACAGTCAAGCATGGTGGTGGGAGTGTCATGGTCTGGGGCTGCATGAGTGCTGCCGGCACTGAGGAGCTACAGTTCATTGAGGGAACCATGAATGCCAACATGTACTGTGACATACTGAAGCAGAGCATGATCCCCTCCCTTCGGTGACTTGGCCGCAGGCCAGTATTCCAGCATGATAACAACCCCAAACACACCTCCAAGACGACCACTGCCTTGCTAAAGAAGCTTTGGTATTAGCCTACATAACAGGTTCACCCTCCATGTGCACTTCCCTTTAATAAAACAATAATCTCCCATTAGAATCTGAGTGCAGACAATTAATAAGTACTTAAACATAACGATTTAGGGATTTAATGGAGCACTGCCAACAGTGGTTAAAGTGTAGTAAAATGCAAGAATATATCTCTTTTCCTGTATTTAATAACTCATTTTCTATTTATCCCGCAGTATCGTATCTGATAATCAATGCCAAGAGGCGTTTCTTTAATGAATATGTTTTAAGAAGAAGCTCACTAAGAAATGTTTTGTCCCACTTAAAAGAACTGTTTGTAATATTTTTTGCGATTACAGCCCCAGAGCTCTGGGAATTTCATGTGGGCGCATAACAGACAACTCCAAGACTCCATCGTGAGTTATATACACTGATGAGTGTGCTTATCACTCCAACAGCATCCATGCAATGTGGCCAACAAACCTTTCCCTGATCAATATGAAGAATGAAACAGCACGAAGCCTCAATTTGTCTAAATCAACAGCAATGTGATAACAGACTCTACTGATAATCATAGCTGTCCTCCTTTCTGTCAGAGAGACAAAGGCAGCTATTACTGAGGGTTTCCCTGAAATAAATGCAAGATTCAACCCCACTATAGCCGCACGAGAACATTCAGCTTCGGTTTCTTCGTAATAAAAATCAGTGGAACAACAGTGGAATAATTTTCTCCAGCTGGCATTTCTGAGTGTTCTTGCTTACATGAGCCAAACTCTGCAAACAACAGTGTAGGCTACTAAAATCTGGAACAAATCTTTTAAAAGCTCCAAAGTGTATTTTGTAATCAACATTTCCAGAGAAGAAGCCGCAGCTTGCAGCGTCAATATAGTGCACATCGGTGCGAGATTTAAACACTGAAGCCACTTACATTAATTAGAGGTTTAAATGGAGGACTGATCAATACTGCATTAAACTATAGCAGAAGGTTCTTCTCAGTCTCTGGTCATAATAAAATTGTATATATTCATCACCTGTGCCCACTATCAGTATATTCAGCACTAGTTTGCAGCAGGGGTGTTTCTAGAGTTTGATCGCTACTGGGGCACAGGCCCCCAAGAATTTTACAAAAGTACTGGGAGGGTCCAGTGAGAACACTTGTTTTTTTTTGCTTTTGTTTTGCAAAAAACACCACCACCAAAGCATTCAATTCTGGTGACTTTGGGAGTAGTGTTTATTTCTTTAATCATATTATGTAGCAAACATTAATGTACGTATGTGCTGCAGACCATTTCATTAGTTCAATTTTACATTTTCATTTACTGTAAAGGGTTTTGCTTAAATTGCCTACGTAAACTTTTTGTAGTTATCAAAACTGTTTGGTTACTGTTTGGTTGATGACAAACTCCATATTTTTATTCCTTGTTTTACTATGGTAATTTTTAAACAATTACTAACATTAACTTCATCAGTGCATGTTATTAAGTCTGCATATTATTTGACACTTATCTAATTTCTATTCACATTCCTGAAATAAATACACACAGTTATACACTCCGTTCAAAAAGACAAGAGAAGAAATGATTTTTTGAAACACAAAGCTGGCACTCGAAATCCCATCATAATGATACAGACGTGACTTGTGAAATAACCTGTATATAAAAACAACAAATATATAAACATTTTCATTTTATTTAAAATCCACCCTCGCCGATCCTAGTTCATCAGACCCCCAAAAACAAATTAATCATGTTTTGTTTACACAAATACCAGACAATATACTGGAAGAGGCCACTGAAACTGTGAAATTAGCTACTAAACCAGGGATGGGTGACTCTGGTCCTGAGGGCCACTGCACTGTCCTGTAGAGTTCAGCTCCATCCTTAATCAAACAGACCTGAAAAATCTAACCAAAGTCTTCAGGATTACTTGAAAATTACAGGCAGGTGTATTTGATTAGCATTTTTGTGAGTAAACTAACTAACTAGCCCTCTAAATGAACAAATCACATCAAAAAGTTTTCACTGATGATGATTAAATCACATGGTTTGTGGCAGAATGCCAAGTTAGAAGAGATAAGCAAGCAATCTTTTAGCAGTTAACAAGCTAACATTATTGATCAAATCTCTGCCAAATAAATTAGATCTGGAAAACAGGATGTCCTCATTCAAGTAAATACAAATTCACACACTACCCATTAACACGGCAATAACTGCAAGTATATTTGTAATAATTGACTGCGAGTCGAGGTTTCCACAGAGGGACAAGAGAAGGGAGGAGAAGGAGCACAGCGAGGCGGGTGGGGCTTATTAGTGAAGAGGATGTGAAGGATATTTTCACTACAGCTGGTGTTACAATCAGCCTTCATGTTTTAAATAATTAAAATAATGCAAATAACATTCAATGTATAGAAAAGCCTATCTACTGTAATCTACTTCATCAGTCAATGATTTATCAGGAAAGCTTTACTGGGGCACAGCAATATTTTACTGGGGCTCGAGCCCATCTAGCAATGCCCCTGGCTTGCAGTTTTTATGAAAGATAAGCTGGACATGTCATGGTGCTGCACGGTTTGTGCTTTAGCGCACTGTGGCATGCTACATAGCGTTAAAGGTGTAAATAGCTGGATTTACAGAATATGACAAATTCAAAAATAATTAAAGGCAATTTTAATCAGGAATGCACCAACAGTAATGCATCAATCTCAATACAAGTACATGTATTTTTGGTACTTGTTAATACCAATATTGATACAGAAATAAGTAATCAACTCGATCATGGACATTACGCATTTTACTGAGCTCTGTTTCCTTGCTTTACATCGTGGGCATGAAAGACACGCATGTGTATGAACCAGGCTTGTTAATGTTAGCCAGGTGTTTATAAATAAAGTGCATTCACTAGCCTCACTAGTTACATTTGACTGGCTAGGTAGAAGTTGTAAAGAGCAGGTTTTGCTTTCAAGTAAGAATCCCTCAAGGTCAGCAGCCTATAGTGGCTGATCATCAGGAACAACTCACTGTTTAAGAGTTGTAATTTTAATTCACCTAGACACTTTTCTCTCCTAGCCAGCATTCAAGGTAGAGTCTATTGCTGTTGTATGCTACTAGCAATTAACTCCTTGTGCTTGAGTTTTATGTTTAGGATGTTTTATCAGATTACTTGTATTTTAAGAAGTTGCTATAGCTCCTTGATATTTTTACAGAACACAGGTTGTAGCTGGTGTTGCTTTGATTGCTATTATTAATCATGAAATAAGTCCAGATTGCCGGCATTCTGTGCCATCTGTTCATTAGCATGACGTTTTATGAAACATAGTATCAGACGTTGGTACCGGAGCATTTTATAAAAAATATTTTTTTTTAAATATCACAGACATCACTATAGGACTGAAACCCATTCGCAGTATCTGTAATGATGCATCCCTAACCTTAATTTTTATTTAGTTTTATTATCAGCATACTTTACTATCAAGTTCGTGTTTTAGGTGCACAGAGCCACCTACTGTAGTGGAGCTCCAAGCCACTCGCATATAATCAGTAAGTAAGTGAAAATGCCTTATCAAGGCTTGCTTAGCTGGCGGTCTAGCAAAAACATTCAGAATCAGTTTAAATGGGTTCAGGAGGATGCTTTAATTAAAAAATAATAATAATAATAAAGGAAAATGGATAAACTGTTGAAAGTAATAGATTGTGTAGTGTCCAAATAGCCTTAGAGAGTTCCCACAGTGTGTTTACGAAATGTGCTTTTCCTGTCTGCTTACAAATCCAAGATCAACCAATATGATAAGAAGAATAAGAAGAATTACCCATGATTCATCTGCTGATTCACCCTTTTCTCATGAACTGCTCAGTTTATTTAGCCTTTCATTAGAGATCACTTTACCCTATATGAACTTAACCCGGTAGAGGTGCCTTCTTTCTGAGATTGCTAAACAGTAAATAGGTCAAAATCCTAAAGCCTGCCTAGACTGACACTGAAGTACAGCAGTGAAAGATGATGGCACTACAGTTACTCAGTATGTATCATACTTTTGTACATAGGTGAAGCAAGGCCATTATAAACCACCCTGGTAAGTTTACTTGAGATTACTTAGCAAATCAATGCAGTTTGCAGTGAGCGTATGATCCGAGCGTTTAGTGACATTTTACATCATGCTGGTGGTCATGAGCCTCATAGCACCAGTGCAAAGCTAAAGAAGCACAATGTCTTGGCTTGGCTCATCGACTATATCCGAGATAAACTGAAAATCTGTTCCTTTAAGTGTGGATTGTATACAGTTATAGAGAAAGAACGGTTTCAATTAACACTATAAGGTTACTTAAATTTGTCCCTCTATATAGAACCCTCATTGAGGTAGCTAGGAACTCATAACAGTCCTTGCAAAATCTAGTGTCTAGAACCGTACCACGCCGCTAGTTGCATGTCTGGCATGGCTTGGGCTCATTTCCAATTGGCACAAGAGGTTCTCGTGCCTGTCCACTGTGCAGCCTTCCGCTGACTCCCCTGTTTCAGCTGGTTTACTCAGCACTGCCAGCCTCTGACCAATGCAACGCATGACCGTGATGGTGCACGAGCCTGGAAAAGAAGCCTCGACAACGGGGAATTTAACAAGACTCAAAAATTTGCACTGCATCCAAGACACTAACAGGAGAGAAATTATAAACATGTGCAAACCTTCCCATACTTTGTGTGCCGTGCGTTTTAGTGAGATATGAATGTGTGGATGTGAGACCAGCTCCCAGATATACAGGTCAGGAGACATTAACATAAATTTAGCTCATTGCACAACACTATGTACCCTATCTGTCTACATATTATTACATACATATTATAAATGTATGTGTGTATTGAAGGAAAACTCCCAAGATATGTCTGTAAAAACAAAAAAACTAAAGACCCCAGAATTGTTGCAACATTTCTCCCATAAGCATCACCAAGCAAGTCTTTATATTATCTATATATTACACCATATTAATATATGTAGATGACAATCCCTAATGGCAGGAATGCATGCTGAGGATACTAGTAAAGCTTAAAGGCAACATTTCTGATCAGGGAACACGGATGTACGGTTTCAGGTGGAATCAGACCCAGAAAACAGTTTAGCTACACGTCGAGGCGCAGATTATAGGCTGAATAAATAAATAAAGATAAAAACCGCGTTTCGCCTTTATCCTGCATCGAAGAGGAGGAGAAGCGTGAAACGGCCTCGCCATTCATTAGACACGGACTAGTGAGCGCCGCTGGTCTGAAATCACGACCAGTCATTGTGGTGAAAATAAAATGTGAGTAAATATCCCCGGGTATTGTAGCTGTTTAGAAGAACTGACTTCAAATTGACATTTTCTGACGGATTACTACAACGCTTAGATTCAGAGTCGCTAATCTCCATTTTGCTAGTCACCGCATCATATGAACAGTACACTGGCTAGCAGCGCTCACCATAGCATCCATATTGGTTAGCCTGTTAGCTTGAACTTCCTCTGCACGGGATAAAGCAATATTATAGGACATTACAGAACCAATACATGACCATAACTGTGAAAACGCTACGTTTTCATGTATAAAAACTGCCAAGAAAAGACGGCGACTTACCCTTTTGTCGGCTTCGACAAACTGCGTCTCGGTTTTATTTCAGTGCAGTAACAGTGGCGTTAAATTCGTGGTCGCATCCCCGTGAGCCGCGCGCGCCTACGTGAACGCTCAAATGCAGCAGAAGAAGGGTCTCGCGCGACTCCGCCCACCAACAATCGCGTAGCGGCGTGCGCGTACCCGCCAAACTAAAGCGCGGTGAAGACTGTACTAACCAGGATTGGGGAATAACGGAGTACATGTAACGGCGTTACGTAACCAAGTGTAAAGTGTTCATCTAGGTGTCAGGTATAATGCACACCTCTTAGATTTTTGATATTTAACAAAATAAACTATTAAATCATATATAAATTTTGTCATGTATTTTATTACTGCATGGGCTCATACACAAAATATACCATAATTTAAAGCTCAATAGCATTTGAAGGGAATGACTTACAGTCAAGGGCGTAACCATGGTGTGGACATGGGGGAGGATATGCAAGTGAAGGTAACGTTAATGGTCAAAAACTGGAACTGACGTTAGCCTAGCCTACTTCGTGGGTGTGCAAATATCAAAAGTTAATTGACGTTCTTAAGAACAAACCAAGCCATGGTATGATGCCTTCTATACTAAACTAAGGTTACCTACTATTTAGGTATCTAGTAACTTACTGTCTGAAAAAAAGCTCGTATGCTCTGCTGCACTTTTCTACGGTTGGCTGCTGTCTCCATTTCTTACAGACTGAGCTGCTAAAATATGTCAACGAACTTGCGTTGAGTATGGGCGCAACCAAGTGTACAATTGGAGGGGGGCACACACCTATTTTCCTTAACAAACGGAAATGTTTTAAAAAGGAATAGACATAAATAAATAGAATAGATGAAGAAAAGACAGATCCGTTGGCAGGGTTCATTAAAGGGGGGCATATAGAAAATATTTTGTACTGTATATTGGGGGGGACAGATTAGTATTTCCTCAACATTGGAGGGGACACGACCCTCCCCCAAAGAATGCGTGGTTACGCTCATGCTTACAGTCACACAACCAACTGTAGTGTGTTCATATAGGTGTCAGCTATAATGCACACCTTTTAGATTTCTGATATTTATTAAAATAAGATATAAAATCATATGTAAATATTGCCATGTATTTCATTACAGAATGAGCCCATACACAAAATATACCATAATTTAAAGCTCAATAGCATTTGAAGGGAATGATGTACAGTCACAAAACCATCTGTAAGGTGTTTGACTAGGTGTCAGGTATGTCAGGTACACCTTTTAGATTTTTGATTGTTAACCCTACAATGCATGAACCAAAAAAACCTTTACGGATGCATAAAGGGGGTCAAAGTGACCCGTACTGGATTGAATGGGTTTCTTCAAAAAAGTTATAGATGTCCTATTAATTATTTATATATATATATATATATATATATATATATATATATATATATATATTCATATCTAATTTACATATGATTTAATAGTTTATTTTATTAAATATCAAAAAATGTAAAAGGTGTGTGTCATACCTGATACCTAGATGAATACTTTACAGTTGGCTTCATGACTGTACGTCACTCCCTTCAAATCCTATTTGTCATATCTCAGCCCAGCCACGACTCGGTTTCCCGGGAAGCACTGCTAACTACAAACATGGCCGCTGAGGACTACACTTCCCACACACGCATTCATTCACCTTCCCCAGCGTTCTAATCACACATACCTGCATCTCATTACAAACACACTCACACCACAGCATAAGAGAGACTTTGGAAGTGAAGAGACTTTGCGAAGTATTGTTCTGTTGACTTGTTTCTCAGCCATTCTCTAAGCCCTTTTCACATGCATTTACATGAAGTTACCGTTGACCAGTGTTCCAGTCCCCAACCTCGACTTCTGCCTAGCCCCGTTTTGTTTGTTTGCCTACCTGCCTGCCTGATCGCCTGACCCTCGCCTGTTTATCGACCACGAACTTTGTCTTTACCCCTTGGATTATTCTGCCTGATTCTGTCACCGGCATCTGCTTCCGTTTCCACCCACAGTACGTGACATTATTGAGCTTTAAATCATGATATATTTTGTGTATGAGCCTATTCAGTAATGAAATACAGTGCATCCGGAAAGTATTCACAGCGCTTCACTTTTTCCACATTTTTTATGTTACAGCCTTATTTGAAGATGGATTAATGAAGTCCAAGGATTTGTCTGTAGACCTCCGAGACAGGATTGTATCAAGGCACAGATCTGGGGAAGGGTACAGAAACATTTCTGCAGCATTGAAGGTCCCAATGAGCACAGTGGCCTCCATCATCTGTAAATGGAAGAAGTTTGGAACCAGCAGGACTCTTCCTAGAGCTGGCCGCCCGGCCAAACTGAGCGATCGGGGGAGAAGGGCCTTAGTCAGAGAGGTGACCAAAAACCCTATGGTCACTCTGACAGAGCTCCAGCGTGTCTCTGTGGAGAGGAGAACCTTCCAGAAGAACAACCATCTCTGCAGCACTCCACCAATCAGGCCTGAATGGTAGAGTGGCCAGACAGAAGCCACTCCTGAGTAAAAGGCACATGACAGCCCACCTGGAGTTTGCTAAAAGGCCCTTGAAGGACTCTCAGACCATGAGAAACAAAATTCTATGGTCTGATGGCCTGAATGGCAAGCGTCATATCTGGAGGAAACCAGGCACCACTCATCACCTGGCCAATACCATAACTACAGTAAAGCATGGTGGTGGAAACATCATGCTGTGGGGATGTTTTTCAGCGGCAGGAACTGGGAGACTAGTCAGGATTGAGGGAAAGATGAATGCAGCAATGTACAGAGACATCCTTGATGAAAACCTGCTCCAGAGCGCTTTGGACCTCAGACTGGGGCGAAGGTTCATCTTCCAACAGGACAATGACCCTAAGCACACAGCCAAGATAACAAAGGAGTGGTTACAGGACAACTCTGTGAATGTCCCTGAGTGGCTCGACCAGAGCCCAGACTTGAACCCGATTGAACATCTCTGGAGAGATCTAAAAATGGCTGTGCACTGACGCTCCCCATCCAACCTGATGGAGCTTGAGAGGTCCTGCAAAGAAGAATGGGAGAAACTGCCCAAAAATAGGTGTGCCAAGCTTGTAGCATCATACTCAAAAAGACTTGAGTCTGTAATTGGTGCCAAAGGTGCTTCAACAAAGTATTGAGCAAAGGCTGTGAATACTTATGTACATGTGCTTTTTATGTTTTTTTATTTTTAATAAATTTGCAAAGATTTAAAACAAACTTCTTTCACGTTGTCATTATGGGGTATTGTTTGTAGAATTTTGAGGAAAATAATGAATTTAATCCATTTTGGAATAAGGCTATAACATAACAAAATGTGGAAAAAGTGAAGCACTGTGAATACTTTCCGGATGCACTGTACGTGTCAAATTTAAATGTGATTTAATAATTTATTTTAACAAAATAGCTTATTTTGTTTAATATCAAAAATCTAAAAGGTGTGCGTCATACCTGATACGTAGATGAACACTTTACAGTTGGCTTCATGACTGTACGTCATTCCCTTCGAATGCTATTGAAGTTAGAAACGTGTATAACAATATCATATGTAACTTTAGAGACGGTCCCTTAATTTCCGTATATGTGCAAATATCGAACATCCAACGTCAAACCAACTTTATGCCAGTACTGTAATCCGTTACAGTGAAAAAAACAATAACAAAGTAAAATTAGCTTACAGGTACATTTAGTAAAAATGGGAATACTATCAGGATTTAAAAAAAAAATCATTTAAAACCAAAGGAATGAAACTTTTGCAGGGCTCCATATGTTAATTTGCGAATGATATTTTTGCTGAGATCGCCACTGGCGACAATATAAATTTACATGTTATGATTTTAAAATTTGCATGTAATGTCTTTGTAATTGCGTGCTCTATGAGGGGGATGAACAGCAGGTCAAAGTAGTGTAAAAGACTGAGGAGGACGGGCTTGTAAGTTTGGATAGCTACCAGTTAGCCAGCTAGTTGGATGTTTGGGACGGGGTTGCTATCTGGTAAGGATCGCTCCCACTGTTGGTGAGTTGGAGCTAGGAGTTATAGACGGTCCGTTTTCATTTTCTGTCATGATTCTGGAAAACATCGCCATGGTAGGGCAGTGCTGCTGCATCAAGAACTGCCATAGTAGTTCACACTGTCATCCAGAGAGAAAACTGGACAATGGAGTAATTTTTTATACCAAATACCAAAATACAACTCCTCAAACTCGTATTCTTAGCTTCAACTCACCAACAGGGGTTTGCCAATCGCCCCATGTTCACTGCTATAAAAATAAAGTCAACTAGCATACCAGCATTATTGGCACCCTTCAAGAGAATAAAACAATGTTTGCATAAAAAAGTAAATGTTGATTCAAAAATGATCCAAATCTTCCACTCAAACAACTGGAGAAAGGACTTTCCTCTCTTGTAACAAAAATAATTTTCATCAGAACTTTTTTAAACAATAGTACATTCTATGAATAAACATTCATTCATTCATTCATCTTCGGTAACTGCTTTATCCTGGTCAGAGATTCCACAGTCTATCCTGGGAACACTAGAGGTGGGAATACACCTTAGATGAAATTCACACACTCGTTCACACCTTGTTACAATTTAGTGTAGTCAGTTCACTTACTGGCATCTTTTTGGGAGATGGGGGGAAACTGAAGAACCCAGAGTGAACAAGGGGAGAACATGGAGAATTGCCACATCTAAATAATATGTTGAATAAATACAAACATATTGAAATCTTTCAAAAAGATTTTTTTTTCCTCTCTCTTTTTTATTTAGACAGATTGAATAAGCGATATATGTACTTTATTGACCCCCAAGGGGACCTTTGTGTGCTACAGCAGCAAAAGATTAACAGCAGTAGACATTCACAGGAACCAAGTGGTGGTGATATGCATACATTGTACACTATATGGCCAAATGTATGTGGACACCTGACCATTCCCATTCAAAATCCCCTTCCACATTTAGTCCCCCTTTGCAGTTATAATAACCTCCACTCTTCTGGAAATGCTCTCCATATGATTTTGGAGAGTGGCTGTGGGATGTGCCCATTCAGCCATGACAGCATTAATGAGGTCAGGCGCTGATGACGGGTGAAGAAGCCTAGGATGCAGTCTGCATTCCAAGTCATCCCAAAGGAGTTCAGTGGGGTTGAGGTCAGGGCTCTGTTCAGGTCACTGGAGTTTTCTACTCCAACCTTGTCAAACCAAGTCTTCATTGGTCACTCTTTGTGTTATTCTGGAACAGGTTTGGCATCTTAGTTCCAAGTGAAGAGAAAATGTAATGGTACAGCGAGGACATCGTATACAGTTGTGTGCTTCAAACTCAGTGGCAACATTTTGGGAAAGACCCACATATAGGTGTGATGTTAAGGTGTCCCAAACTTTTGGCCATGAAGTGTATTATATGTGTACAGGAAAAAATTCTGTTCCATGAGAATCTGGGGGTGCATCCTGCTGAGAGGTTGCACACACACAAAATCCCTTTATTATCCACCACCATGAGGAAAACCAAAGAGTTTTCAACATAAAGACCTGCACATTCCAGGTAATATAAAATACACAAGCAGTTAAAACTATTATTAAGCCAAATAAAAACAAAAAGTTTAGAAATTGTACTGTTGAGTTAATGCTTCAAAATGATCCTTAAATTCCATCTCAATAACAACAGCTATTTGGTGTGGTTGCAGGATAGAAGCCCTTCCTGAGAAAAATCAACAATACGTAGAGGTTAAACTTCACCAAGCCTCATTAGAACTACAACTGGCATCAGACGTTGTAGTCAGAGTAGACCAAAATCAAACTTTTTGGCCGTGCACATCATCAGTATGTTTGGTCCTCCTGACACTTGCCACTTGTGTATGTGACACTTATGCACGCAAATACGGCACCAACACATAGCTCATATATCTCACACATGGCACATCTGGCACATTTGCACATGCACTGAACAGTTTAGTGTACAGTACATAAATACGTAGACATCGATATGTATACAAATACATAGACAGATACATACATACTTTTCATATGTGTATATTTGTATGCTCTTGTGTGTGTTGTCTTGCACTCTTCTTTACTCTATACCCATTGATATATTGGTGGTATAGTGTATTTATTTTTTTGCTATGCACAGTCGTCTGAGGTGTCACATCTCATTTCACTGCGCCTTTGTATCTACTATGAATGTGCTTGTGACAAATAAGCCTTTGAATCTTGAATCTAAAATCATGGTGAAAAATGAGGACTGTAATAGAAGGAAAAGTTCCTGATATCTGTAGTAAAATGGTGGTGTTTGATATATTTATATACTGATGCTTTGGGGCTTTATCACTCCTAGTCATAGGGCTCTTTTGAAGATCCCCAAACCTGTCTGCCACAGCCCCTTGGCCATATAAGATAGTTCAACAAGATAATGACCCAAAATATACACCCTAATCAAAACAGAAATGGTTGTGTTTTCATAACCACATGTAGAGACATTTTTTTAGCGGCCTTGTCTTTATTATATCATTTTAGACATCCATTTCCACCGTTCTTTCTTCCAGTGGAAATTTAAACCAGGTAAAAAAAAAAAAAAATCTAATCTAATCTAATCTTCAGTCTAATGAGTATTTTATCCCCTCTGTTGGTGTCATGTGGTGTTATGTTTAATTTGATCCCTTTGTGGAAAGCAAAGAGCATGAAGCTTGAACTCAACAAGATTTGATATGCCCGTGTGTTTTAATAAACAACATAGGTTTAATAGTTTGTATATTTCAAACCTAACACACTTACAATAAATATTTTTAAAAAATACTGAATATATGAATATACAACAATGTAATGTATGTTTTTTATATGGATTAAAATCCACTGTACAAATAAATTATAATGAATGTGCATGATAATACATCATGTGCATTCACTATTAAAAGCCTAGGCAAAATGCTTAATGCTGTTTTAATTTGGAACATGTGGATAAGACAGCACATAGCCATATCTAACTGCAGTTCTCACCTGGTTTCCCACTGAAGCTGTCCAGTGTCTGGATGGGAGACCTCCTGGGGAAAACTAAGGATGCTGCTGGCAGAGGTATAAGTGAGGCCAGCAGGGGGTGTGCTCACCCTGTGGTCTGTGTGGGTCCTAATGCCCCAGTATAGTGACGGGGGCACTATACTGTAAAAACAGCATCGTCTTTCGGATGCAACGTTACATCGAGGTCATGACTCTGTGGTTATTAAAAATCCCAGGACACTTCTCATAAAAGAGAAGGGTATAACCCTATTGGCCCTTATCTATAATAGCCCCCCTAAAAATCCCCATCCCTTAATTGGCTACATTACTCTCTCCTCTCCACTAATAGCTGGTGTGTGGTGGGTGTTCTGCCGCACTATGACTGCTGTTGGCTGCTACACACTAGCGGTGGTTGAGGAGATCCCCCCGCGCCATACTATGTAAAGTGCTTTGAGTGTCTAGAAAAGTGCTATATAAATGTAACTGTAACTATTTAACATATCTGTTAGTCAAATGACAATGCTGTATTTAGATGCATGTAACAGGAGTCAGATCTACTTGGTCCACCCGCTTTGCTTCACCAAATATAATAAACACGGCTACCCCAACAAAATTCACCAAAATGACGAGGCCGAATACAGTTAGCCAGGACCCAGTGACCTCGATCAGGTAGCCTGAGATGTAAACCATTAGTAGACCTGTGAAGTGCACAGATATTAGGTAAAAAAAAAGAAAAAAGAAAAGTACATATAAATCATACTTAAGAAACATCACACAAAACACTCTAACACTTTTAAGTTACTTCTGTTAGTCAGAAGGCACTCTCACTCATTGGGATATATTTGCCTGACCCTGAAGTCAGAAAAGATGATTTGATATTTTTAAGCATTCATTGGACAAGCTCATTTTTAATTGATCTGTTTAGTTCAGATATTATGAGACCTTGGAATTATAGGGCTCTCTCTGTGATTTTAATTTACTGATCTGTAAAGTCTTAATGCTCAATAAGATAAAAGCAGATAAAACTTTTTGACTATATTGTAAATGTTAAACGATATTTTGGTGTAAAAACATATTTTTAATGGCAAATAACATGATGTTAAATCATGTTTGGCAAATATAAATATATAATTCAATTATCTTAATTAGTTAAACAGTTAAATATGAAATATATAAATCTTCCAGTTCAGGATATGCTACACTATTAACTCAAGTTTATAATAGGGACTTATGCTTTGTCTAACCTTACTTTACTTACTTGTAAATGCAGCACAAGTGTTCATTATACCTGTAAAAAAGAAAGACAAGCTGTGCTTTTAGACCATAACAATGTGGACAAAAATTTCAAGTGAAAACAGAGTGTAAAATATCGAATTATAAAATATAGTGAACTACTATAACTAACAAACACAATTACTGTACAGAAATAACTGAGTAAATGGCAGACTGACCAAAAAGAGCTCCAGCACAAGATGGGGCTAAATCATGTACATTCACAGCCACACCACTAGATGGACACAGACATTCAGCAGTTTAATGTTCAGTGTTTAGTGCTTTGTGAATGGTAAGCTTCAATGCACTTTTAAATATTCATTTATTAATTCATTTCATCTTCGCTAACCACTTTTAGTTTTATACTTTTATTTTTGGATATTGCTATTATGGGAACTTCTTAAAAATAGAACCAATATATCTAACAATATAAGCATATACTGTATAATAAAGTATAATAAATGACTGCAGAACCAAATTCTGACCTGCTATTGAAGGTGGACAGGCCAAAGGCTGCTGAGATAAAGACCACAGCATGGAGAAATGTGGTAGTCTTACACAACAAATAAATGAACATGGGGCCAAGTCCCATTGAGCAGAACTAAACAAACACATACACACAGAAAACATAAAACTCCCAACAATTTTCACAACATTGGTGTTTGATATTAAAACATAGAAATCAGTTACATCAGTAATTCACAAAATATAGTCCCCTGTATTTTGTAAATTACAAACATGCTAACCACTAAGCCACTGTGCCACTCCAACAAGGGCTATGTAAATTACTATTATCATCAACAATAGTAGTAGTAGAAGTAAATAATTAAATTATCAAATAATTATGTGGATGTTTAAAAATGTATGTGTATAATAAGGTAATAATGTTTGCTTGCGCCTACCTGCATTAATTTTCTGACAGTAGCTGTACCAAAACCTATGTAAACACAAATGCATCAACCTCACAGCTGTATGACTTAATAGCAATATTTCTTAGTAATATATTTCTAAATGCATTTAAGAAAATGACGCAAGGATCTCAAATGACACAACAGAAAAATATTCATCCTATCATCGGGAGAATGCCAGTGCCATCTGCGACTGAGAGCCAAGGGATAAAATTGTCCGTATTCTCTGCATGCTCTTTCCCCTGCCAATCACAACGACACTAGCCAGTTGTGGGCATCTGTGAGCTCATGTACTGTATGTGGAACAGGATGGATAGCATTTTCCTCTGAGTGTCTTGTCTTTGTGGCCCTCTAGAGTCTTCAAATTTATACAATTTCATTTTTTTCATGCTAAGCTCTTCTGTATTAACTTTCTCAAAACTTCTCAAAATCTAAAAACTTATCCATTTTAAATAGTCTTAGGTTTTATCAGCGTGTGGCTAACAGTACTGTATACTAGTATATCAACGGATGTCTCTGTTTGGTGTGTGCCTTAGTGTGCTGTGCATAATTTATTTAATTTATTAATATTTCTCATTTTTTATGTACTTCATAGTTCAAAGATTGACAATCCCGATTTACATACAGGTAAAATTATTATTTTTTTTTTTTAAAATAATGTTCTAGAATTTCTATGCGGCCCCCTGGCGCCATCTGGCGGCCCCAGTTTGAGAACCACTGAGTTAGAGGAAGCACATGTTAGCTTTCACTGTACCAGCTTGGTAGCTGTCATGTGACAGGGGCAAGTTAGATAGTGGATGGGAATGGGCAAGACCAAATTGGGGAGAAAATAAGGGGTGGGGTGGGGTGGGGTGGGGGAATTATATGCTATATAAAAGTTAGTGATTCAAGTACTACAGATGTTGCTTTAAAGAAACTTTCTAACAATTAAAGGAGGAAAAACTATTACACCTTCTCTGATGAGATGATCTGACATAGAGCCTCCAAACAAGGAAGAAGGCAGAGCCACAAGCCAGGGGATCACATTAAACACCCAGTACTGTATTATACCCAATTAGTATCAAGTAGTGAAGCCAAGAGGTAAATAAAGAAAACAGAAATTGAAGGTAATTTAGGATTAAAACACAATGACCCACAAAGAAATGTCTCAAAGACTTAGTTACCTTTGCATGAGGATATGTCTCACTGAAGAATGTTGGTAGCCATGACAGAAGTGTGAAATGTGCACTGCTTTGGCAGAGATGTGCAAAAATCATAGCCCTGAGACAAAAAGAGACAGAAAGCATTGTCTCATCCTCAAGCACGTGAGCACAACAAGAAAAAGGTGCTTAGTGACTTTAACTCACCACACACAGGGCTGTTTTAAAAGATGACGCCAACAGGTCTTTGAAATTGTTGCTTGAAATGCAGACTCAGAGTTACTCAATAAAGCATCAAATGTGCCTGTTGGTCCTGTATGGTTTCAATGAACACAAACACAAATATATGTAAGACTGAAAACCAATCCACCTATACCTACGTGTTGTTGGCTATTGATGAATGATCAACTAATTACCAATCAATCATTCACCAGCGACACTATTAGCTCAATCATACCAGAACAAAAATGCCTTAATATAAACATAAATAGGCCATGGGTTAGGTGAATAAACTTGGGGGCATCCACGTTTTTTGGAGTTGCTCAGAGGATCCTCAAATCCTTCAAATGCTGAGCAAAAATGAGAAAAACCATGCCACAAATACTTTAATACTGAACTGTACCTCTGCGTACCCATATCCATACACAGCAGGCCCATAGCATGGAAAGGACACTAGGTCCATAGAACACAATTTCCCAGCCATACCACTCCAGCATGACAGACCCCAGTCCTCCGACCATCAGCATACTGATACAGCAAGAAAAAAAACAGCATTAACAGAACTTTAGAGCATATTTTTTCATTTACAATGGCTACCTATTCTACATTGACTACAAGTACGTACCATGTTTAAAGCCCTAAAAGATTCAGCTCTAGCATATCTTGCTGATATCTTGGAGCAGTATAACCCATCTTGAACACTACATTCAACTGGCCGATTTGCAGTTATTGTATACCTTATAGTATGTGTTTTATCATAAAGACTTTTATATATTTTTTTTTATCTTTTCTAGATTTGTCCAAGCTTAAGTAGCTTCATTGCTTAGGAGAACCATCCCAATTACACTTATATAGCGTTTGACTGATGTAAATAGTGAAACTAAAATAAATCTTTTTAATTTCTTACTCATTTTTTTTTCCTGTGAGTGTGTCATAATTGTGTTTAATGTGCACTCACCCCAGGTAACTGCCACAGCCTAACGTACTCATCAAAAAGCCCCTTTCTCCCTCAGCCACACGCTGCGCACAGATGCTGTTTAGAGCGGGGTAGTGAACACCTACAACACAGGAGATGGTCAGATGTAGCCTCAGTTACAGCATCACACCTTAAAACATTATTCTAATAATAAACCTTCAGCACTAATTGGACTTGCTGTGTATTAGTTCACCACAGTGTCAAACAAATAATTGTGTTACTTAAGATGTTACACTTATATACAGTATAATATGAATATATCTATATATAAAATAAAAATCAGATGATCAGATGGGAATTTGCAAAGAAATAAACAAATAACCTCTACCACAGTGATGGAGAAAGAAAGGATCTGCTTATGCTTGTGATCAATCCTTATCACGCTACCCTGGAAAGGATTATTTTTCCTATAACAGCAGGCCCCATCATGTTTTATTCCTTACATAATATATGTACTTTATGTTTGTTCTAAAATTGCAAATATGAAGTATAGCCCTAGGTAATTGTTCATCTTAAAGCATATTATTCACTAACTACTATTAAGAGAGCAAGAACCTGAACCTGCTGACAGACAAATTACTTTCTGACCTCATGAATCAGTCGGTGGGACTCCATAAATATGGTTTATCATACAACAAGTTACAGATAATTTTATCTTTTAGGACCAAATAATTCACTGTGCACCAATTCCCATTAGGCTAACATAAACCCCTCCCCCAACATTCAAGAAACCAGTATTCAAAGCAGTTTCCCACATTTACAATACTTTTGAATGTTTCTCTTTCTCTCACACACACACTGTTACTCATACACACACTCTCTCTCCTTCTTCATTGACTGTCATCTATTTTTCTATCTGCTCACCTTGCAGCACACCCATGGAGAACCTGGCTAGTATGATGGTGATGAGTGGTGGGAGACCCATCTTGACCAGAAGAGGAGTTATGGCTGTCATAACTGCCCAGGAAGACGTGGATATTATCAGGACTCTCTCTCCACCAATTCTGTCAAAGCATTTGTGTCATTTGTGTTAACCATTACAAAGTACTTTCTGATAAAGGACAGAAACAAAATCTGCTGTGTCATTAAGAAGAGACCAAATTTAAGATTTCTAAGCTGCTTAATAATATAGCATGTCCTGGTGTATAAGGCTACCTTTTTGTAAGGCTACAAGAGTTTAGCTTGGATATATATGTACTGTATCTACTATCCGCTGTCATTTGGCCCAAATGGACATTGTTAAACACTGGAATTTGTTTCTTGTAATATCTTGTGGAGCGTAGAATTTTCAATTAAACCAGTCATAGACTGAATGTGAATAAGACTGATTAGACAACAAGGAATTGCCTAAAATATTTTCTGAGATGAACTATCCAAATGTGTATTATGCTAAATTGAATGCCCTATAATTACTTTATCGGTAATTTAAAAAAAAAACAAAAAACATCTTGAACTATGAAAACATGTGAAAAGCAATGTCTTTTTTTTATTTATTGTAAGCTCAATTTAGTCAAAAAGATTCTTTTATTTAGAGCACCATCCAGTTTTCTCAGAAGCACCATGTGTAAACTGGCTAATGTTACCTACTTATCACTGGCATGGCCTCCTAACACTTGTGTGAAGCAGTAGCCCCAAAAGAAAACACCCAGCACCAATCCAGACTCCATCTTGTTCCAACCAAATTGCTTAGCCATAGTAGCTGCACAAACTGACATGGCCATCCGTGCCCAATAGAGTAGGCAGGTGACCAACAGCAGCATCAGAGTCCATGTCCGCACAAGTGACCTACAGCAGCAGTGGAAAACAAATGGACTGATTTTAATGAACTGTAATGCTACAACAGGATGCCATTACACCTCCTCTTCCTACTACTTCTACTACTAATACTACTAATAATAATACATTTATTATTATTATTATTATTATTATTATTATTACTAGTAGTAATAGTAGTTTGTTACTGTTTATTAGTTCAATATTATTAGTAAATAAGGGCAAAATAAACTCAAAATTCAGCAAAGAACACACAAAAAGAAGAGATTTATTATCTGATGTGAGCCCTCATGAAATTAACCTCATTCCGAATGCGTTGTTAGTTTGTAACATAGCTCTTGTGTTGGGCAGTAAGAGATATTACAGTAATTATAAAGTATTCCAGGTAGGTTAGTCTATAATTGCGAAGCACAAAGGAGTCAGCTTATTTCAGGGAGAGGCCTGACACTGACTGTTTCAGAAGTTGTAGTGTTTAACTGACAGTATTGAAAACATCCATAAATAATGAACTCAGAACCTGTTCAGGTTAAGAGTTAGACAGTTTCAAAAGTGATGTTTTATGATTTTTAGCAAAAAGAACTGATAGCTTAGCTGATTTTTAGCTTTTGCCCCTCTGTGTTGTTGAAACACAGTAACCACCCATCTGTGAGTAACCATCAATTCTGTGATTCTGTAAATCTGTAATTTTCTTGCATTTCTCAGTTCATATAAGGAGAAGGGTTTACCTTTATCAATTCAGACAATCTCTAATATTCCTTTGCACAAGTGTATTAGTTCATGCATGAATCAAAGCCCTTCCTAGATTTTGGCAACTTCTAGTGAGCTTACATGAATTAAGTATATTCTGTTGCTGAGTCACAATCTGCTTTTCCTGACAGTGAAACCTGTCACTAAATGATAAAAATGAATCAAAGATTTAATGTAGGGAACAATACAGAGGGTGCTGATAACATACAGTATGTAACACACTGAGTTTAGTACATATACATCCTTACACTTAGTGCCCATTTTATCAGGTACAATGAACATCTACTGTGCACTCCAAACTTACTGGTACCCTTCATAAAAATAGCAAAACTTATAAAAAGTAAAATAAGCATTTAATAAGATTTTTTTAAAGCATTACACACAATCATTAAAAATTCCCAATAGCAGAAACTATTTTTCTTTGTTCTAACAAAAAAGCTATTTACATTAGTATTTGTTTGTTTGTTTGTAGCCTTTTCTCTCAGAAATATATGTGGATAAATTATCGACAGCTCTAATAATTAGTATTATATAGTATTTCTTGAAAAACATAATTTAATGTAATTTCTAATACACCCACAGATACACTGCTATTGCCTTTATTTATGCCTTTTTTCCCCTGAGGTTTAAATATGAGATTGCACCCATGTGAAAATCTATTACCATGAGAAAACACAAAGAACTTTCAACACAAAAGAGATGGATGCAAAAATCAGGTAGTGGATACTAGGGATGAAACGGTTGCTGGTTTCACGATAAACCCTCAAATTTCCCAATGGTTAGTATTACCGTGTCACATTTAATGATCATTAAAACCATGCACGATTATCGTGATTTTTGACATTTTGTTGAGATCTTTTTACATTGCCTCAGGTATGGCACAAAAAGGCAATTAATTCTGTTATGGCCAGCAAGACATTTACCACTGTTGGTCTCACTAGTGGTCTGAACACCTTGGCAAATTCCCCGCTGAGTAGATCTCTTGTAACAAATGGCCAGAGAGATGTGGCACCCTCTGCCAAGTTACCTGTGCCTGTGTGTTTGGCCCCTGGTAGTGCAATGGCTCAACTATTAAAATAATATTCATGTTTCTTTAAATATGATTAGATTAAATTTATATATACATTCAGTTCTCATTTTCATTAACTGCCACTGCATGTTATCTTATGTACAGTAGTGTACAGTATGTGACAGTACATCTACTCCACAAATATCAGAACAAGTAGCTAGAGAAAATAAAACAAGATTAGAATATTCAAAAACCAGTTTAGAATTAAAATGAGAATGAAGCAAACAGTTGTAAAATATATTTGCTCAGATGACTATAACACAAAAGTTGTCAAACGAAGACAAGCTGATTCCTGTTATCACTGGTAAATCATTGATCATTAGCAGTCCATCACCATCACATCTCTCTCTCTCACACACACACACACACACTATTGTTTAACAAAGAAAAGCCTATAATTATTGATATTGTGAAGTTTTCTTTTAGGAGATATTTATTTAACATTTATTGAAGGAGTCTTGAGTGTCATAACATCGTAACAAGTTTCCTAACATGGGAGTTAGTTCCTATTATCAATTACATTCAAGTAGCTAAAGTCTTCTGAAAATATAAGTACACCCCATGGAAATTGGCTTTTTTTGTCATATTTGGGCAAACATTTCACCCTCTTTGAAACAGTGTCTATTAATAAAGGTGATACACTATCAATTGAAACATAAAATTAACTTTTTGTAGTCATTTTCACAATTTAAACAACAAAAAACAGATCAGTCACATGGAAAAAGTAAGTACACCCCTACATTTATCACACCTTCAAATCCATAAAATTAGAATCAGGTGTTCAAGATTGGGTTCCAGTGATTAGAACCTGCTTAGGGAGTGCAGGTGGAACCTGTTTTATTTAAACCGCTCTCATATCTAGTGTCTGCTGTTCCCTTTGTTATTGAGGTGTGTGGTGTCATCATGCCAAGATCTAAAGTTCTGGAAGACCTTCAGAAAAAAGGTTGTGGATGTCTATGAGTCTGGCAAGGGATTTAAAAAGATCTCCAAATGATTTGAAACACATCATTCCATTGTAAGGAAAATCATCTACAAATGGCACAGATTTCAAACGATTCAGTAAATTCAGCCCAAGAGCAGATTGTCTGATGCAAAAAGAAGTATCCAAGAACCCCAAAATTTCATCACAGGAACTGCTAGTAAGTAGTAGGAACTGCTAGTAAGCATGCACTTTGGTGTCAAAGTGCATGCTTCTACAATCAGAAAGACATTGTACAACTTTGACCTGCATGGGAGACATGCCAGGAAAAAGCCTTTGCAAGACTACAGTTTGCCAATGAGCATATAGGCAAAGACCAGGCCTTTTGGAATAATGTGCTCTGGATAGACGAATAAAAGATAGAGTTGTTTGGCCACAGTAACAGCAGACATGTTTGGCACAGACCAAAGGCAACTTTTTAGTAGAAGCAGTAGAAATTTTATGGTTTGGGGTTGCTTCGCTGTCTCAGGGACTGGACAGCTTGCATTCATTAATTCAACTATGAATTCTGCATCATATCAAAGAGTGATTGAGATCTGAATTTTAGCCCATTTCTCAGTACCGACAGCTTCCACTCTAGGATGTTGGTGAGTTTCCTCACATGAACTGCTTGCTTCAGATCCATCCAGAACATTTCTATCGGATTAAGGTCAGGACTTTGACTTGGTCATTCCAAAATATTAACTTTATTCTTCTTTAACCATTCTTTGGTAGAACGATTGTGTGCTTAGGATCGTTGACTTGCTGCATGACCCAATTTCTCTTGAGATTCAGTTCATGAACAGATGTCCTTTTTCCTTTAGAATTCACTGGTATAATTCCGAATTCATTATTCCATCAATGATGGCAAGCCGTCCTGGCCCAGATGCAGCAAAACAGGCCCAAACCATGATACCACCAGCACCATGTTTCAGAGCTGGAATAAGGTTCTTATGTTGCAATGCAGTTTTTTTTCCTTTCTCTAAACATAATGCTTCTCATTTAAACCAAAAAGTTCTATTTTGGTCTCATCCATCCACAAAACATTTTTCCAATAGCCTTCTGGCTTGTCCATGTGATCTTTAGCAAATGCAAACAGGCAACAGTGTTCTTTTAACAGACCATTGACTTTCTCCTTGCAACCCTGCTATTCACAACATTGTTGTTCAGTGTTCTCTTGATGTTAGCCAATCTGAGGGAGGCCTTTGTTACTTAGAAGTTACCCTGGGTTCCTTTGTGAACTCATCAACTATTACATGTCTTGCTCTTGGAGTGATCTTTGTTCATCGACAAATCCTGGGAGGGTAACAGTGGTCTTGAATTTCCTTGATTTGTACACAATCTGTGATTGTGAATTGGTGCAGTCCAAACTCTTTAGATGTGGTTTGGTAACCTTTTCCTGCCTGATGAGCATCAACAACAATGAGGTCCAGTAGTTTCTGGCAAACTGAAGACGCTCGAGTCTGTTTTTGGATGAGAGTAGAGGCTTTTATCTTGAAACCCTTCCAAACAACTTGTGGTGTTGTAGATGAGTTCCGATTGTAGTTTTAGAGACTTTCTGACCCCAAGACGCAACTAACTTCTGCAATTCTCCAGCTGTGATCCTTGGAGAGTTTTTGGCCACTCGAACCATCCTCTTTACAGTGTGTTGAGACAATATAGACACACGTCCAATTCCAGGTTGATTCATAACATTTCCGGTTGACTGGTACTTCTTAATTATTGCCCTGATGGTGGAAATGGGCATTTTCAATGCTTTTGCTATATTCTTATAGCCACTTCCCATTTTGTGAAGCTCAACAACCTTTTACCGAACATCACAGCTATATTCCTTGGACTTACCCAATGTTATGAATGACTAATGCCAAGAGAGCTCACTCCCGTGAATGACAAACGCAATGTATGAATTATCAAAGACGTGATCTGAGAGAAGTGCCAAAGCATCGCCAATGTCAGTGAGATATCTAGCATGTTAAATATCTGGACCTGTCTGCGATTCGAAATCATGTAATGTGAAATGTGTTTTCACTGAATATAACTGTAGCGTTGACCTACAGCCAATGAGAGAGCAAGAAAAGGGGCATGGCCCGGGAAGTTTCAGTGGGAGGAGTCCTGATGTACCTGGAATAGAACATCAACTAGCATGGCTGCAGTATAAAGAAAGCCTCATTGGACAGAAGAAATGGAGGAAAAATTTGTGGAATCCTTGCTGCCTGCGTCTCCCCAACCATTCCCTCCTTAATAGTCTTTTCTTATTCTTTTTTGACTTCTCGCTGCAAATCAGCACACAAAGAAAGTGTATCACAAGCTTCTTGTGGTCCGCCATTTTCAAAACCCTGGCCTGACCAGCACGAGAAAGTACACTCACACGTGATCTAGTGTAATTCTTGTATCACTTCTCATGTGTTCTCTGTTGTGAAACGTAATTTGGAGTCCAAGCAGAGTGATCAGGGATTTGTCAATAGTGAAATCTTTTGTCATGTGTTCAACCCTGTCACTGATTGCTCGTGTAATTTGAAAACCCTACGACTTCCATGACAAGACAGAGAGTTTAATATGAACGGTACCACAACCTGACCACAAGTGTGTAGAAGCCATGAGGGAATTTGGCCTATGTGTTACCTCATATTTATACCCCTGTGAAACAGGAAGTCATGGTTGAACAATTTCCTGTTCCTGTTCCTTTAAAATTTCAGTGGGAATATACCTCAAATCTATTTTTCTCATAGGAATTCATAGGGGTATCGATAACTGTTGCACACTTATATTTAACAAAGTTTATTTTATTATTTTTTAACAAAAGATCAAATGGTTAAACAATAAAGAATTTTTCACAGCCTTCTCTGCTCATATTTACTAAGGTTGCCAATATTAGGTTGCTAATTTATATATCTATCTATCTATCTATATATATCTATATATATCATATATATATAGATATAGATATATATAGATATATATATATATATATATATATATATATATATATATATACACACACACACACACACACACACACACACACAGCAACATAATGTTACAGTGTTGAAAAATGTACAACGTTTAAATATTTAAACCATCTGTACAGTTTACAAACTTAAAATGTACTGGGGTTCTTTATATTCCTTATTTAGATGTTTTTATTTTACCCAGATATTATACCCCGGTCTCCACTACCAACACACTGACAACCTCGGTGTAGTGAGACATATTCCACAGCCTATAAGAATTAACATGATTCCACATGATCTTAACTAAACCTCGCTCTGGCAAGTGCTTCTATATTTACTATAACAATTCATGATAAAAAAAAAAAAAATTGATCACAAAGCATATCCGCTCCCTAGTCTTTCTAAAACGTAAATACGGTATTTTACAAGCGTAAATTGCGCAGCAGGTTACATTTGGTTGGCTCACAACTCACCTGGGCCATATTCCCGAAGTTTCTCTCAGTCCTGTTCTCTCGAGCTCGCGCGCGCACATGTTCACAGATGTTTCTAACCAGATGTGAAGTGAACCTTTCTGATTTCTAATCCATAAAGTTTCATGAACTTCCATTTAGTAGCGGTACCGAGTTAAGTCGATTAAAGCAGGTAATAAACTGATCTTGGATGGGGAAAACATCACATCGCGAGTATCTCTGGCAGGAACGACAGGTAGGGTAGGCGCCACATATTTGCATATCTTTAAATATAGATGAAGCATGGGGCATAAAAGAGGCAGGGCACGCGCATTTCTGTTTCATATTTGTTTAAAAGAAAAACAATATACCTAAAAGTTTGAATTTTAAAAACGGGAGGAGAGGTTGAAGAATGTGTTGGTACATACATAACAACCTATTAAAATACAAGTAGACTATAAAGTATATAACTGCCCAGTCATTTTGTTGAGTTAAACAGCTAAGAGTTGATTTATATGGATGGGTACATAACCCTACGTATTCATAGCATAGCTGCTGTTGGTTTTTTAATACACATATTTTCTGTAGAATCACGCAGAGCAGAAAATGCAAGACAAATTATACGTAAGTGAAAGTATAGATATGAGTAAAATCATAATCAATTAACAGTGGAAGTATCCATTGAGGGAAAAAAAAAATCATTGTTACTTTTAAATGTACTGAAGTATTAAAAACTAAAATAAATCCTTTTTTTTCTGATGAAATTAATGTCATGTTTTTATGTCACACATAACTTTATCTAAAACAGTGAGAAGGTGATTTTAATTTTTAAGCAACAGTACCGTTTTGCCTGAAATAATATATGCATGATATGCTGTTTCATAATGAATTAATCAGAAGTAAAATATTCTGTAAATAACCAATATTTACCATTAGCTAGAAACTGACTTGTTGCTTAGCCAATTTGTTAGTGCTAGTCTAACCTGGCTAATTATAACACTATATGGCCAAAAGTATGTGGACACCTGACCCTCACAAACACAAGTGGTTCCTCCTCAAACTGTTAGAACACGACTGTCTAGAATGTCTTTGTATGCTTTTCCATTACAATTTCCCTTCACTGGCACTAAGAGGCCCAAACATGTTCCAGCATGACAATGCCCCAGCACATACATAAAAACAAACAGTAGTTTGACAAGGTTTTTGATCATGAACAATTCATGACCAACAATTTCACACAGGCCAAAAGTCAATGTAATGGCAGCTTAACTACACTCACCACCATCTTTAACAGGAACACCTGTACACGTGCTCATTTATGCAGTTATACAACTAGCCAATCAGGGGCCAGCAGCACAATGCACAATATGATGCCTACACCGGTCAAGAGGTTCAGTTAATGTTCACATCAAAAATCAGAATGAGGAAAAACGTGATCTCAGTGCCGTTAACCATGGCAGGGTTGTTGGTGCCAGATGGGCTGGTTTGACTATGTCAGTAATTGCAGATCTCCTGGGATTTTCACACAAAACTAGTCTCTAGAGTTTACATAGAATGGTGCGAAAAACAAAAAGCATTGAGTGAGGGACAGTTCTGGGGGTGGAAACACCTGGTTGAGAAGAGAGGCCAGAGGAAAATGGCCGGACTGGTCGAAGCTGCCAAGAAGGATATAGTAACTCACTCTTTACAAACATAGTGAACAGAAAAGCATCTCAGCATGCACAAAACATTGAGCTAGATGAGCTATTGGGTTCCACTCCTGTCAGTCAAGAAAAGGAATCTGAGGTGATCATAGCTACTAAATCTATAGTCTTTCTAAACCATATGTAACTTTTACAACTTACCTGGGCCATAGTCCTGGACTTTTGTTTGCTCCTGTTCTCTCGGGCTCGCTCACGTGCTCATGTTTTTCACCTTCCATTCAATAGCAATGCTGTTTGCTGTTTGTGCGGCCGCAGTGCGTTAAGCCGATTAGCCGAATAGCCAAGCTTTCAAACAGAATTTGAACAGGAAAAACACTAGAAAGCGAGTAAGACTGAACAGGAATGGCAGGTAGGACATGCTTGGAGCCATAAATTTGCATACTTATGTCTTAATTACTGCTGAAGTATGCGGCGCGAAAGAGGCAGGGCACACATTTTTGTTTCAAAGAAATACTTTATTGTACCTGAAAATTTGAATTTAAAAACAGGAGAGGGCAAAGAATGTGCTGTTGAATAAATAATGTAGAAATTACAACTATAAATAAACTATAAACTTCAGTAGCATGTACAAATCTAAAATAAAAAGGGTGATGTAGCAAATTCTCCAGCCATTTAAAAATATGTAAATTTTAAATAAAAAATAGCTTATGTTGTGAAAAAAAACCCAACAAATGTAAAAAAGAAGAAAAAAACAAATAATAAAAAAAACAACTCACCCCCATTCACCTGCTTGAAATGTTCATTTTCCTGTGCTCACCTTTTATGCAGGCACATTTCCATTCCAAGTGAAAATACAAGGCTAGCATCACTCACTCTCTCTCTCTCACACACCCACACATACATACACACACCTTAACCTAGCCAACCAACACAAGGCACAGCGTCAACAGGACAAATCAGAAGACCGTGTCCCTATTAACAACACACCAGTTATAAAAAGCACAAATTCAGACAAATGAAGTGTCTATTTCCAGCGTGGAACAATCCTGGAACCGTTCTATATAGAATATGAATTTTAAGCTCAACACTCATAACAACTAAGGGTGTAAACTTCAATCTTCCACACAATACAATATGATTTAGGTTCTTTAGGCTATGATTAGATGTTATGATACCACTGAAACTGCTTCAATAAGATTCGAGTTAGTAATCTCTGATCAATATGTGGCCAATTTATTTAGAGCCTGGAGTAAGGGCTGTTAAGTATCAGTGCTTTGAACAAATCCCATTGCAAGCTTATTTACAAGCTTATTTACAAAAAATATGAATTTTTTTTTTTTACACACCAGTTTTCTCTCCTTTTAATAATCGATTTCTAATCAATTTTAATAATAACTGATTGTTGCCTTGATTTATCCTCAGTCGTTGCCTTTAAATCGACGCATTCATCCCAATCATCTGAGCTTTACACCCCTAATAATCAACCCGTAGCTGATGCTACACTTCTGATTTAGGCCTAAAAGCAGCACTATATGAATGTCAATTTAAAAAGGTTCAACGGAAAATAAAATGCCAGTACATAAAAACAAGATGAGGTGGCTATTTGCAAATAAAAAAAAAGGTCAATAGTACAGAATTATTTTTCAATCTGAAAATGGGTGTCCAGCTAAATTAATTTCTGATATATTTAGTTTAAGTAGCATATCTGCATTCAAAATATAATACAATATACAGTTAAGTTAGTTCTCTTACGCAAACAAATTGCTAGTTTGTGTGTGTGTGTGTATATATATATATATATATATATATATATATATACACACACACACACACACACACACATATATATACACACACACACATGTAAATGGTCCATTCACAAACTGTTTATAAATGGGGGAAATGTTACAGTATAGCACAGATGTCCATGTTGTTTCCAGTTCTTATTTGGGGTCTTCAATTGTGCCCTTACTAAGGTCTGTCATTTTGGGATATTTGACTTTTTTCTGGTCAAGTTCATTCTGTGCCCATAACAAAAGCTTCAACAGCTTGGCAAGCTTTGGTGTTGACTCCCTGTTCTCATAGTCAAGTACTGCCTGGTTCACCTCACTCCAAACCTGCAAGAAAAGACATGTTTTGTACAGCATGAAACTTTCTACACTAAATGATGACCCCCTGTGGATAAGAACCACAACACATTTCTCAAATACCTATTCCATTAACAGACCCAACCCCAGTCTTTTATTTCTTTCTTTCTTTTTTTTTTTTTTTTACAGAAATTACAGCATGGTTTTTATATACGGTGTCCCCCATGTGTAGCATAAGCATTACAGGAACACTATGAATTGACTGATAGCCAAAAGTATGTAGACAATGGACTGTCACACCCATATGTTCTTGTTCAACATCTCATCCTAGATGTAGTCCACGTGTAGTAGATGTAGTGTTATGATAAGCTCCACTCTTCTGGGAAGGCTTTCCACTAGATTTGAGCATGGCTGTGGAAATCTGACATTCAGTCACAAGAGCATTAGTGAGGTCAGGCACTGATGTTGGGTGAGGAGGTCTGGGGTGCAGTCGGCATTCCAAATTTATCCTAAAGGTGTTCAGTGGGGTTGAGGTCAGGGTGCTGTGCAGGCCACTAGAGTTCTTCCACTCCAAACTTGGCAAAGCTTGTCTTTATAAACCTCGCATTGTGGAGAGGGGCATTGTCAAGCTGGAACATGAAAGGGCCTCTTAGCAACAGTGAAGTGAACATATTTTTGGCTATATGGTGTACATTACATATACATTAAATATGGGGCGGCTGTAGCTCAGGTGGTAGAGCGGGTTGTCCACTAATCGTAGGGTTGGCGAAGTGTCCTTGGGAAAGACACTGAACCCCAAGTTGCTCCCGATGGCAAGTTAGCACCTTGCATGGCGGCTCTGCTACCGTTGGTGTGCGAGTGTGTGAGAATGGGTGAACGAGACACAGTGTAAAGAGCTTTGTAGAACCGCCAAGGTTAAAAAAAAAAAAAAAAAAAAAGAAAAAAAAAAGAAAAAAAAAAAGGGCAGACCATTTACCATATTTTTACACACACACACACACACACACACACACACACACACACACACACACACCTTCTGTCGCTGCATCATGTTAAGAAGGTCTCCGAAAGGTGACTCTTCTGGGTTGTCAAAAGCAAGCAGGGCCAGAGTTCTCTCCATCTCAGTCAGACACTCTCTGCTCTCTTCACCTTGTTCAGCCAGTTGCGACTGTGCAAACTCCAGTGCAGCCTCAGTCTCCCGCAGACGGATCAGCTCAATCAAATGTTGCTGCTGCAAGAGAGGAAAACATACTTCAGCATTTCAGACCTAGCTCAAGCGCACTTTCTCCTATCTCTACGCTCACACTAAAGTAGAGACGGCCAAATGTTACTTTTTCCCGATACTGAAACCATAAATATTGGCCGACAACAGTGCAATATATTTTTAACTACTAAGCTTTGAAATTAAGTGATTTTTATTTGAACCAAATTACTATACTCAAACAATTTGTACACAGTAGAAATACATACAATCACAGGAAAAAGAAAAACTACACCCTCCTTCAATTCTACACTTTTTATTTATATTTAGAATTTTATCAGGACCTAAATAACAAATTGGGTGGTCCTCACCAACTTCTATAAACAAACAAATAACCTCAGGTGACAGCAAAAAAACAGATTTCAATATCTAGTCCCGCCCTGTCCCCCCCGGCAAAAAAAAAACAGTAAACCAACATTCAGAAACCAAGTGGGGAAAAAATAAATACACCCTATAATTCAGTAATGTGTAGAACCACCTTTAGCAACAATAACCAGAAGCAAACATTTTCTATGGGGGTTTATCAGTCTCACATTGTTTTGGAGAAATTTTGGCCCACTCTTCTTTAAAACATTGCTTCAGTTGAGCTCAGTCTCAGTAATCTTAGTAAAATGTAAGATGTTTAACAAAAACAAACAAACAAACAAAATCATACATACATATACACACACATATACATACTAATATATATTATGTATATATATATATATATATATATATATATATATATATATATATATATATATATATATATATATATATATATAAAATATATGTGCTGTTACCATACTCTACAGGGAAGGTTATTTTCAAAGTCCATTTCAATACTACTTTTTGTAAAGATGCTCTGTATTAGGCCTATAGTCCTCGAGTTTGCTGTTAATGATAAAGAATAACATGTTTACCTGAAGATGGAAGTACAGATATCGGTTGGTGTCTAGGAGTTCTGGATGAAGGCTGTTAATGAGAGAGATGGCTTCCTGAATCTGCCCTTTCAAAATCATCTCTCTGATCTTTATCCTCTCATCGAGCGAGTCCAGATCCACACTGGGCTCAATTCCTGACTCCATCCGGAACTTCTCTGCAGCCTCCTTAAAACCCTCTGTGAAACACAAACATATCAATCTAATGGTCATCTGTTTATCATCACACAAATATATGACGTAACTGATGATAGTCAGGGTTTTCAGAAGGCTTAGGTGCAGTCTGAGCTCCAGGGAAAGGTGGTGTTTTGAAATTATTCAAAGGAAATTTTAAGTTGTTTCAAGTTTCCTCCATGTTGCTTTTGACCATTATCCTTATCATATCTGAGATGGAAAGCTGGCAACGCTTATCGTACTTGCAGCCAAAAGTCTATTCATTTAACCAAAATGTCTGAGAATTAATGAAATTATATGTAGACCCATTAAAATATGTATCACCTTTAAATTATGTTTCTACCTTCAGTTTTACATAATAATCCTAGCATTTATAAATTTCAAATAAATAAATAAATAAATAAATAAATAAGTAACTTTGACCAGCGGTTTTCATCAGAACAATACGTTACGTGTGGACACAGCTTAACTTTGTTTAGCTACGAAGCCACGTTAGATACTAATGTTAGTTCAGTCGAGGTATCTTTCTCTAACGTCAAGTAACTAGCTTCGCTGGCTAACGTAACTTAATTCAGTACATGAATACCTATGTAAGTTAGCTAGGTTAGCGATTCGTTTAGTTGTATCATAACATTAATCATACCTTTTGCTATGCTATCTCTGCTATTGCATCCACAAGAATTACTCCCCAACAACAACAACAAAAAAGCTTATACTTCATTTATTATGCACTGAAGTTACCTTATAGATGGTTTGCAACTTGATTATCCAAGTCGATGGTTGTCACTACCATCTCAAAGTGACGGTAGAGAGAAATATCCCATCAGCAGTTTGATTAGCTTGCCGATAAGCATCTGTCATACACCAATTACACAAATGTGGGTCCAAACACTGATTGCTCATTTTTGTTGCGAGCTTACCTTTCTGCTTGAGATCAAGCCAGTTCTCCGGGGTTTTTTTTCTGTGCATTGAACTCTTACCGTTGTTTTTAAATGCATTCTGATATGTCAACTAAATGCCTTTTTACTTTGGTTCGGCTTAAGGCGCTCAGCAAAAACACTTTTTAGAAAAGCCTAAGCCTTTCTATGGTAGGGAAAACCCGTATAGCATGTACAAATGGCCTGCTAACATCAAAGAGCTCAAATTCATCCAGTGCTTTCAGTCACAGTGAAATTTATGAGCTCAACACTTCATATGCGTGCGGTGGTCTGCAGAAACCGTCAGCTATTGCTACGGCTGAATTCTGCCATAATAATCTGGTTTTAGGAAAAACTGAGCTTTTCTCTCAATAACATATGTTGACATCCATACTTTAACAAAACAAATATATTTAACCAAAATTACATGGAATTAATTTTATAGGCTACTTTCAAACCCTGTCTTGTTGGTCTGCCTGTAAAGATCACATCAGAAAATCAATCAGTTTAATGCAGTGATAAAAACAGGCTGCTGCTACCCATGTGTGCTTTCCTCACGATTTAATCACATTTTTGGACATACACAATGAATTGTGTGTGTGATCAGATACCCGGCTGTCAAAATGTCTGAGGTACTCCTGCTCATCACATCACTGCTCATTGTTACCTACTTACTTGTCATCCATCATCGCTGTAAAAAACTAACATTATAATTAGGGATGCACCAAAATGAAAATTCTTGGGCGAAGCCGAATATAATGAAAAACTTGGCCAAGAGCCGAAGGCCGAATACCGAACACGTTTTTTTCCATTTATTTTGCCATTTTTTTCACCATTGCATAAATTAAATAGTCAAAATGTGCTTTTTACTATTTTGTCTTGCTTTTCAAAGAAAAGTCAATTACAAAAACTACAATTTCAAAATATTTATTTAACACCGAACTGTTTTTTTCATTCCAGCAGGCATAGGCTACCAACAAGGCACAATATAACTTTAAATAAATAAATGAGTAAAATAAAGATATTTTGATGCGGTCATCTTTGACCCCCCTTGAATAGCCTATGTTAGGCCTATAACTGACTGCTGAAAGAATGCAACACTCTGTAGCCTACAACAAAAAGTGTATTAAAAAGTGCAAAAAATGGTTCTATTCGGTTATATACAGCTGATTATATTGGGGATATATACCGCTCGTGTCCCTGTACACCTCGCAGAGTATTATAGTAGATATAGTATAGTTAGATACGTTGTTAATGTTATGTTCCTTGATAGATTTAGTTAGTTTAAACTATAGATTAGTTCATCTAGTCCCCGCTGGTTTTTCCACTCCCAGTCCATAGTACTAGTTCATGTTTCTTGTTTTGACCCCGTTTTCTGTGACCGCGACTTTGATTCCTGCTTTGCCCCATTTATGCCTGTTTGCCGATAGCCCGATAACCCTTTACCTGTCTTGAATAAGTTTTTTGGATTACGATTTGTCTGCCTGCCCTTAAATAAATACGTCTTTACCTGCTTCCGTACTCTACTCCCTTACGTCTCGCGACGTGACAGAAACATGCTCCAGAACAGAAACAAAACAAACGCACGTGTCCACAGTAAACATCCGAAGAGCACGTAGCTCAAGCACGTAGCTCGTGCATGCGCGCGCCTCCTCACCGAGGTCGTGACATTTGCGCGTCTCACTCTGGTTGCTAGGCTATTTTGTCGCATCATCAAACACGTCATTGTTCGGTCAAATTTATTCGTCCTTTTCACTTAATTTCAGTTGCCGAACATTCGGTGCATCCCTAATTATAATCTGTGCTCAAACGACATTATTCAACTTCTGTTCCGTGTGTTAGGTCTCAGCTGGGGGGGGGGGGTTAATTTTAATGCCTCAATAACGTGGAACAACTTACAGGCACACTTAAAACTTGCTGTGCTCCCGTCACTGGTTGAATTTATGGCACTTGTAAATAACTGAGTATAGAAATATTGGAAGTTGCTTCAGCAAAATTTTATAATATATTACTATTTATTTTTTCTATTTGTTTCATTTATTTTCCTTTTTTCTCAATGTGTTAACTGTTCTTGTGTCTAATTGTTGTTTAGTTGGTTTTTTTGCTGCCTTCTTGGCCAGGTCACACTTATAAAAGAGATTTTATCGCAATGTCGAAATGTATTTAAATGCCTCGAGTGACTTTCACTCAGGTGATTCGGAAGAAGCATTTCCTTTTGTGGATGATGCCTTTCCTGGTGTAAATGTATAATTCTTGAAAATCTGGAAGTAATATCAATTTTCCATAAGTACATTAGCTTATAAATGTAGAGGCATGCAGGGCGTCTTTCAGTAGAACTGGAACGTAACGTTTAATTTTTTGGTGGGTAATGTCCATAAACAGTCCGTACAGGAATCCGCAGAGGGTTTTTTTTGGTGATTGTTGTGGCGGCTTTTATCAAAATGTGTGATGCACTTTACAGAGTTTTTTTGTGTGCGTTTTTAGTGAAATTGCAATTGCACAAAATTGTTTAGTATGGGCTTTTGCAGTGATGTTTGTTGGTAAACGAGACCTTTAGCTGTACTCATTTTCGACGGACGTCAATCAAAGAGAGCTTTGGCTGAATGCGCCTTGTGATAACGTCACGTGACGCTTCCTGGCCCAAATCTGCGGAAACTCTGTGGTAATTGTGATAAACTGCAAGCTCCTCTGAATATCGCGTCCTCTGTTGGGACTGTTCAAAGCGCTACAGTTTTACTTGCAAAAGATAAACATATTTAATTTTTTTGGGTAATGTAGTTTTCAGAACTATATGAAGCAACAAACTGTACAAAACTTGGCTATGTAAAGGCTTTTCCAAGTTTGCCACACAGCAACTCTATCAAATAAATTATGAAACCATGCATAATTGTGGCACAACTCCTAAACACGAATGTGCAAATTAAAGTTACATACCAGTTACTAAATAGTTCATGATGAGGCGGTTCATATCTGCTCTTTGGATGTGCACATTATTGAGTTTCTCCATCCACTCCTCCTTTGTGACATCTTCAGGCTTTTCCGCATAGCTCATCATGGATCCGTCACTGGAGTAGTTTCTCCTATTAAACTGCAATTAACGTCGAAAGAGATAATCAGCCATCTTGAAGAAAAGAAGAAGAAATGCTTCTGCTTTAAAACTATGCGACACCCTGTTAAGGACCTGAGACAGCTGGGATTTCTTGTCATCTACATGCAACAGTTGGTCAGCAGTGAATGAACGAATGAAACGGCAGCTACAGCAGTGTGAGGCGGCGTTTCGGATTTTCGCGGTGTTTTCAGCCTCGTATCACTTAAACGCTGGTTAACTACAATTCATTTCAGGACAATGCGTTTTTAAATTCAAAATTAGTATCGCCGAAAAGTGTGTAAATGCTTTAAAAATAAAAATGCGACAAAGCTATCAATTCGTTATTATTCTCCGTGGTGTACAAAATAATGGCGGCCTCAAGAGGAAGCAAAACAATCGAGCCTGAAACTTAAAACGCCTGTCACTGAAACGACACGATAACGCCCAGATGACTTGAAACAAAATGCTCATGCAGATGAATAATCTTGAGAAGAGTCCATTTATTTTGCTTAAATATGTAAAAGCACGTTTATTCCCGATAAAATACTTACAAAATAAGTATTGGCGATGGCGCTGGGCCTGAGGCTGAAATCACGCGATAGAACAGGTCGTTCAGAACGAGATTTCAGAGGAGCTCTGTGATTGGCCAGGACAGTGATGTCATGGTTGCTGTGGCAGAGCTGTTCAGGTTGCCAAATCCTTTGTGAGGTGCTTTTTATTTTCTCAAGCGCACTGAATAATGGTTGTTTAAAAGCAGACGTGCTGAAGTAGGGAAATACAGGGATTCTGAACCAGTCCTGTATACAGTGCCTTCCACTAATGTTGGCATCCTCTGGTAAATATAAGCAAAGAAGCCTCGACAAAAACACTCTGCTCTTAGGCATATCAAACAATTGCAAACAAAACACAGGTTTATCCAAAAAAAAATCTTTGTTAAATATAGGTGTGGAACAATTATTGGCACCCTTTTAGTCAAAACTTATGTGCTACCTCCCTTTGCCAAGATAACAGCTCTGAGTCTTCTCCTATAATGCCTGATGAGGTTGGCGAATACATGGCAAGGGATCCGAGACCATTCCTCCATACAGAATCTCTCCAGATCCTTCAAATTTCGAGGTCCACACTGGTGGACTTTCCTCTTCAGTTGACCCCACAGGTTTTCTATTGGTTTCAACTCAGGGAACTGGGATGGCCACGGCAGATTTTGTGTTCAGTAAACAATTTTTGTGTTGATTTTGATGTATGGTTTGGATCATTGTCCTGCTGGAAGATCCAACCACAGCCCATTTGAAGCTTTCTGGCAGAAGCAGTCAGGTTTTCATTTAATATCTGTTGATATTTTATAGAGTCCATGATGCCATGTGCTAACAAAATGTCCAGGTCCTTTGACAGAAAAACAGCCCCAAATCATATTTAACCATGGGCATGAGGTACTTTTCCATATGGCTACCTCTCTTTTGGATGAGAGTAGAGGCTTTTTTTTATTTTTAAACCCTTCCAAACAACTTGTGGTGATGTCTGTGGGTTCAGTTTGTAGTTTTGGAGACTTTCTGACCCCAAGACGCAACTAACTTCTGCAATTCTCCAGCTGTGATCCTTGAAAAATTTTTGGCCACACAAACCATCCTCTTCACAGTACGCTGAGACAATATAGACACACATCCAATTCCAGGTTGATTCATAACATTTCCAGTTGACTGGAGCTTCTCAATTATTGCCCTGTTGGTGGAAATGGCCATTTTCAATGCTTGTGCTATTTTCTTATAGTCACTTCCCATTTTGTGAAACTCAGCAACCTTTTACATTACATTTACATTTATTCACTTAGCAGACGCTTTTATCCAAAGCGACTTACAAATGAGAAAGATACAAGCAAAGCGATATATCAAGCAGAGAACAGTACAAGTAGTGCTACCATACAAGATCCATTAATTGAATTCCAAAAGAAGCAAAGTGCAGAGTAGAGGTGTAAGTGCAATTTTTTTTATTATTTTTAAAATTTTTTATTATGAGTTGGTTAGGTGTTCATGGAAGAGGTGGGTCTTTAGCTGTTTTTTGAAGATGGTGAGAGATTCTGCGGTCCGGATTGAGATAGGAAGTGCATTCCGCCACTGAGGAACAGTTAGTGTGATGGTTCTGGAAAGGGACCTTGCGCCACGCTGAGTTGGAACTGCTAAACGTCGGTCGCTAATCGATCGCAGATTGCGAGAGGGAACGTAGGCCTTCAGGAGAGAGTTGAGGTAGGAGGGTGCTGTTCCTGACAAGGTCTTGTAGGTGAGCATCAAGGCCTTGAACTTGATGCGGGCAGCTACAGGAAGCCAGTGGAGGGAGATGAAGAGGGGTGTTCTCTTGGGCTGGTTGAAGACAAGGCGCGCTGCAGCATTCTGAATCATCTCAAGGGGTTTGATGGAGCTGGCTGGGAGGCCTGAAAGCAGTGAGTTGCAGTAGCCCAGTTTAGAGATAACAAGAGCCTGGACTAGTATCTGTGTAGCCTGTTCGGTGATGTAGGGTCGGATTTTCTTGATGTTGTAAAGGATGAACCTACAGGACCTTTTGCTGCACGTTACAGCTATATTCCTTGGTCTGACCCATTGTTATGAAAGACTAAGGGAATTTGGCCTATGTGTTACCTCATATTTATACCCCTGTGAAACAGGAAATCATGGTTGAACAATTTCCTGTTCCTCGTCACTCAGGTGTTCTACATTTTTTTAAAAATATATCGATGGGAATGTACTTCAAACATATTTTTCTCATATGAATTCATTGAGGTGCCAATAATTGCTACAAACCTATAATTAACATATTTTGCATCAAACAGTTTGCAATTGTTTGATATTCATGAGAGCAGAGTATTCTTGTGAATTTTTTTAATAAAACATCCAAAGATTAAACAATAAAGACACATTTTCACAGCCTTCTTTGCTCATATTTACCAAGGGTGCCAACATTAATGGAGGGCACTGTATATATTGTATATTAGGCTATCTATATAATATGAGTTTTTGTTTGTTTGTTTGTTTTAATTTGGCCACATGATCTGCCAAAAGGAAATTATTTTAATATTGTATTCCTCCATGGTATTACTAAGATCATTAAAACCAATTATTCGCATTTATTAAATTCGGCGCGGACACTGAGACAATGCGGTTGTTTTTAATTTGCTTTCCGTTTCAAAATCAAATCATACGAAATATGAGTTAATTAAAATCTTTTCTGTAGAAAATGCAGGCATATAGGCTATACCTTATGATGAAACAATAAAAAACATTGCTACCCTATATTTTATCAAGTCACATTCAATGTTATAAATGACAGGAATATAGACTATTTTTGAACGGGAGACCAGACAGGATATGTTGTTTTGTTTACCACGTGATCCACATAAGCTTTTAAATTGGGCTCTTAGCATTTATAAATAGGCCTAGAAAAAAGCGTCTATAAAAGCACAATGATAATCCTTGTGAAGTTTGTATGAAAATTTCAAAAGCATGACTTAAAAGAGAAGCCTATTTATGATTCCATTTCACTTACCCAAGTGATAATGGTATGTTTGTAAGCGATAATTTATATATATATATATATATATATATATATATATATATATATATATATATATATATATATATATATATATATATATGCTGTAATCTATCTGTTTCATAGATAATTCTGATATAATCTGTTCTGTATCAGTATTAGACTGATTCACACACATGGAAAAAGAGAAGGGGTTTACACATGACTCAGACGAATGTTTTATTCATGTTTTGTTTATAGTAGCCTACAAATAAACAAAGCATGTAAGGGGTTAAAACATATAGCCTAAGGGTAGTGTCACAGATTAAAATTGTCACAACTGAAAATGTGTCACATATTAAATGTATCAAATAATAAAAATGAATATGCTCTCCTCCATATAGCGTACATAATGAAAGTTGTTTAGATGTACAGAAATACATGAAAAACAGAAACCAGTCGCTCAGGACCTACAGACTCTCGCCTCGGATCATGCGGTAGAAACACGGATGATACGACAGTTTATTCGAGGTTTCGTTGCTCGATTATCTCGCACATCTGCTCCAAGGCGTGAGCCTGCATGAGGATGTACTTCTTGGCCAGCAGCAGTGTGGGGATCTTTGACAGTTTCTTGCTGTGATTTCCTCTGAACTGTATCGCTAGATCCTCTAGCGCGGCGTTCAGGGCGCGCATGCGCGGTCGCTCGCGCGCGTTAACGGTCAGACGCGAGCCTTCGGGATTTACTGTGGAGGATACAGGACGATGTTGGATCCGTTCGTTAGATTCGTCAGGAGACGAATTTCGTTGTTGTTCGTTACGGTGGAACTCGTGTGTAGTTCTGTTCCTGAAGAAACACATATTAAGGGCTGATCAGTGGCTGAAACCGGGCAAACTGTTTCCACCTGCGTTCATTGTTTCACAAAAGAAAACAGTCAACTCTACCTGAGCGCTTTAAAAGTCTCACTGTCCTGCTTCGCTATAGCCTATAGCTAACCGCTGCTACTCAGAGATTAGTGATCTGCCCAATCAAATCAGGGTGTGAACACCAACAGTCTGTTTTAAACACTGTATTAATGGGGTAGATCATCTAGGTGATACAGAGGAATATAGGACAGGGGATTAGATGATGTCGTAGTGGTGACCTACATTTGTTATTGTCGTTGAAAAATATTGTCATATTGCTCAAGTCTTCAGGCTAAAAAAAAAGATTATAACGGATTTCACTAGCTTCAAAACAACATCCCAGATCAAAGCAACTTAATTGATGTCTGTAGACCAGCTTTCTATCTTTGCAGAGATTTTTTTGAAACATAATTGATGGAGCATGACGTGTTAGAACGAGCCTGAGAAGGTTTTAACTAAAATTGGAGATAATACTAATACTACTACTGCTAATAATAATCATATGAATAGGAGGAGGAAGAAGAAGAAGAAGAAGAAGAAGAAGAAGAAGGATAATGAGGAGGAGAAGAATATAGATATTGTATTCATATAGCTCCTTATATAAGTCACTTAAAATCCAGCAACAACAAATAATTAATCAATCCTCTTATCAAACAAGATATAATGAAATCAAGTGAGCAGCACAGAAAGTTACACCGGTACAGGCACTATTCAAGTGGCAAGGTGCACGGATAGGGGTTACATAAACAGAGAAAGGTGGTATATAAAGATAATATACAGCATTAAGAAGACCATTAAGAAGTGTGATAGCCAAGGGGTGTTCCAAAAGTTTCTAGGCCTCCTGCAGTCTTTGTGATCAAATTCCCTTCCCATCGTTTTAGTTTAGGGCCCATGAGAGTTTCTTCCAGCTATAGGAGACCTGGGTAGTGAGTTCCACAGTGAGAAGAGCACTGACAGGAAAGCTGCATTTTTGAGCTATGATTCAAATAAGAAGATGAAGGTGAGATTTTACAGAGGTCCCGTGAGAGTGAATTCATAAGCCTGGGTCCCACGACACTGAAAAACAAGCCATCCATGGCAAAAAGTCTAAACCCATCCATCTAAATCACTAGCAGGCACAGCCTTATATTAGTGGGTGTGGACAAGTACTTGTATTGAATATGATAAAAGATGGGTAACCAGAAAATTTTAAATAATTAGTTAAATATGGATCGAACATGTAGTGTGTGAGAGAACTTAAACAGTCAAAATTAGTAAATGCTGAAATTAAGAGAAGGATTTCCCATGGAGGCGAGTAAGAACAGCAATAAGCAATGTGTTTAAAATATATAGAAATATATTGAGCAATAAAGAGTAAATCAGTAGGCTATAACTGTAAAATTGGTGTTTTGAGAGTAATATTCTGCTACCAGTATATAGTCATGTTTTGTATGAAAATGCAGTACAACATGCCATTACTTTGAACAAACATTACAGTAAATATCACATTAGCAACATTGCTGTAGGATACTGCATACTTTACATGTTTGTTTTTAAAAAAAAAAAAAAAAAAAAAAAAACCCAAAACAAAACAGTGCAACCATGTCACAATGGAGACATCTGAGTGATTAGATTTTATACAGTAACTTCAAGAACATATGATATATATATATATATATATATATATATATATATATATATATATATATATATATATATAGTACATGGAGAGACAGAGAGAGAGAGAGAGAGAGAGAGAGAAAGTGAAAGTGAAATGTGTCAAATATGTGATTACAGAGCTTCCTTGATGTCCACTTCATACCATTCCCTTTTTTTCTTTTCATTTTTCTATTAATTACAGAAAAGGGAAACAGGAGGCTGATTGGCTTTTTATGCTGATTTGATTTCTGTTGAATAGACAATGTAATAAATGACTATATTCTTCCCACTTGTGAGAAATACCCTAAATGAGCCAGATTAATTAGTCATCATTTTCAAATGCAAATGTCTGTGTTTAGAAATTAGACCCTCACTGTCTCTTCATAAGGAGGGGGTTGATGGAATGCAATCAAGCGTTCTGAAGAAACACATCTGCTTAATGGGGGATAGAAGCTCCAATTTGTTGCTACTAACAATGTTTCTAAACATTGCACATTTTTTGTGAAGTGTGATCAGTGAATTTTAAACCATCTATCCTTGTTTCATGAAGGTTACAGAGAAATGAAGTAGTAATGAAACAAAAACTTTTAAATACTATTATAGTATTATTTGAACAAACTAGTAACTACAATCCACACACTGATCACAATTAAGAGCTCTGCTCATATCAAGAGTGCTGTACAGGGGGATGGTGTCAGAGAACAAAGCATAAGAGAAATAGATGGGTAGATCCCTGGGTTGGAGGGTAACTAATATATTAATATATGGAAATTAAAGCATGAATAAGTGTGGCAGGCACACCCATCTGCACACACACACACACACACACACACACACAGATGCTAACACACCCTCAGAGTAACATTTGCATATGACCTTCCACCCTGAGGGGGTGCCTGGCCTAATTTATGTCTTTAAGATGCAGGGTGCAGGTAATCTGTTCATATAAGGAAAACATTATTATGGTAAATAATAAAAACAGAGCATCAAAGCACAGACTATGCTCAAAATGCACAGAATTTCTGGATAATTTTAAAGCAGCTAATGTTCAGAAACGTAATGTGTCATCAAAAAATCTGTGTGAGGCAGACATGTCAGTACAAATTACCAAGAAACAAAGACCAAAAGAATGTCCAGGACATATGATGTCATTACTGCATCTGTGCTTGTCCAAATCTGAAGTGGAGAAATAACACACACACTTTTTAAGCAATGAATGTACTAACTGATGCCAAATTTTATATGACAGTCATGTGCATTATTGACCAGTTATGCAAACCCACATAAAAGTTTGTGACTAAAATTAACTTTGAATGACACTATTAACATTATAGTAATTCTGAGTTAGAGTAACAAATGTAAAATTCTACTCTTTCTGGTTTCAGGTTCTAATGTAATCGCTAAGTCTTATAATTTAGAGCCCACCATTTCTGCTACTATCCTTCTTATGTCACTCTCCAGATAATCCATACTGGGGTGTAGATCAGACCGGCCCAGTCATCCTTACGCCTCACACCACCCGCTGCACCGTGGACTGTTGGCAATGGGGAAGGGGGGTCTTCGACTTGTTAGTGGGGTGAAAGAAAAGCCGTTGCTGGGCGACTGAATCACGGTTGCCATAGTAAACTTGAATCAAGCAGCTGAGCCAATCATCTGAGACCATGTGGGCCAGAGTGGGTCTTGTGCTACTCAGAAATGCACACGTGGGAGGAAGATTGGAGAACAGAGGATGCAGAGGGTGGAAGGCATGTGTGTGTGTGTGGGGGGGGGGTGTGTGTGTGTGTGTGGGGGGGGGGTGGATGGGTGGTCTGTCAAGAAGAGATGGGAGAGAGATGTGATAAGGGACAGGGAGTAGGAGTGGAACACCAGAATGGATTTAAAGTCCACTTCTGGGGATTGTCATCTCGTCTAATTGGGTCGACAATTTGACCCAATTTAAAATTAGAAGATAATACCTGGAATAGTATGAAAGGGACTTAAATTCTCTTATTAATAGCCTATATTTTCAATTTTTGTGTAATTGCAAATGCAGGGTATTGTTTTGCAATTTTGCATTTTTGAGTGAACGCTATCTTTAGTCACAGTTTCTTAGATAAAATAATTAAATAAATTAAATTCCATGAAACGGCTTAGTGGCATATAATTCAATCAGAGTGTGGGGGAAAAAATATCTCGTCTTTCTGACCAAATAAGTTAGCTGATAGGTCAAACACCTGGGCCTTCCCAGAAAGAAGTCAAAGCGGTTGTTACTGCAGCTGAACTCTCTTTCTAATGTCTCGTTAACGGTTTTTTAAAAAATTATTATTCTCGTCCATAACAATACCGCACAGTCATATCTCTCTGCATGACTAAAGGCGAGCTGTTGCATTTTCTCTCAGCTCTGTTTTGTGGTCACGGCTCGTTGTAATGGAGAGGCCCCCGCTCGGACTGTCCACTCAAAGAGCCTTACAGCACAGCGGCCAAATGAATGGAAATGAATGAGCTGCGGCCGTATTGTAATGCAGAGGGAGAGACGGAAGTGGGGGGCTCCTCCCTCCATCGCCCATAAAAGGACAGTCCCCCCTAAAAACACGAAGAAACCGCACCACGTTTTAGCAAATTTCCGGACACTTCAACGAGCTGCACCTTCCTAACGGAATAGGAGAAGGCCGTGATGGTGGGGACGCTTCAAAATCCGAATAAATGGAGTAAGAATATTCCTAGCATGTAGACTATAAGGTAGTACTGACCGGCGGAGAGATGGATAGAGGGATAGAGATATTCGCGCGGTCATCTCAAGGCTCGTTATTCGGTGTAAGGAAAAGGATGAGCTCAGGTCGCAGTTTGAGGAATGAGCAGGTGCCTGCGCCATTTTGCTTCTTGTTGACTCTGCGTCGTTTAATCAATGCTGCATAATCTAACCTATATGTAGCCTATAATCTGTCCGCAATATGCTTAAATCATGGGCTGTTTTTTTTTGTTTTTTTTTAAATGATTACAGAGTAAAACACAATTTTACGATTTTTTTAACGTATATTTACTTTTCTTTATTTTCTTTATTAGAGTTGATGAGCTCAGGTTGATTGCAATACATTTAGGTTATTTGTAGCCTGTATTCAGAGGCAGCAGAGACAGTGTGGTGTTTTGGATTTAGAGACTGTATAACCTAGCTACTATTCCCGTTTTTTGGGTTTTATTTATTTTAAATATTTATTTTTGTTTTAAATCAAGTGATTTTGCTCCTCCGTGAATGTCAGTGTCGCTGATTTTCAAGGGCATATTCTCCTGATGGGGATTTGGTTATAACGGGTTAGGAGGGAGGGGGGGAGGGGGGGAGGGACTCTCGGTCCATGTCATGACGTCACCTTGTCCCAGTGTAATCCTCTTTGCGCCGAGCCTTATCATCAGCAGAGCAGGGTGAGCGCACAAGGAAGCGCTAATCTCTGCAACACTGGACCTGAGCACAGACGACAGAGCTGAACGTTGCGGCAGAGGCTGATCACGAAGGGAATAAGCTACGTTTTGTGTCTGTTCGCTTCAAATGAAGTGCGCAAATCCAGCGGGGATGAAGGGATAACGGGCAGGTTGTGGGGAAAACATCCTCGGCGAAGGAACCTTTGTTTACGGAGCTGCTTTTGAGGACCGACTCTGTGCCGTGTGACGTTTTTATGATTTTTTTTTTCTGGGATAAAATTCTGGGGAGGGGCTTTGAATGGGTTTTATTTATTTATTTACTTACTTATTTATCTGTGAAGAATAGAAGGATGTATAGCCTACAGGGGTGCTAAGAAATGAGCCATTCGTGTTTACCACCCTAATGAACAGAAGGGTCCAAGCTACAGACACCAAAGGGACCGAGAATTATATTAATAATGTCTGTGATTAGGTTGCAGATGCGACAGTGGATAGCGCGCCCTTAATGCGTTCTTTAAATGTTAATTGGGTATTTACATTAGTTGCGATTTCAGGCCTTTAGAAAACGCGTCGATGAATTGGTATGTCGGAGATTTGAGGTTTTGCAGTAGGGAATGTCAGGGGTGTCTAAAAAGCTTGGCTGACTGAGGGACAATAGCGGTGGCAGCTTGGATGCGAGCTGCACAATTCAGTGAATTGACGGGTGATCAGAAAAGGCCGACGGCCTGCTTTCAATGCGCCTGCATTCGACGGGCTGTGCATCGGATATGACCGAGCAGTGATACGGAGTGATACGATTTTTAATCGTCAGCGATTTAATGCGGCAGATTGCAGCTTTTTCCTGTCGACCCCGGGCTCCAGCTCTGCGTGTTCACGGCGGACCTTGATTTAATATCCGATACAATTAAGGCACGCGGTGAATGCCAAGAGAGGCTCCTCGAAAACTGCGGGATTCATCTGCGGGATGCTGGACAGGAATGAGAGAAGACGACGTGTAGACATTTATAACGCGACGAATGTACACGTTTACGATAGCAGGGTTTTTTATGTTTGGTGCTGGTTGCCCAAGAGCGGGTTTGAGGCAGATGCATGATAGAAATAGAAGCTTTGATAGCTATATCCAGCTCCACCATTTGAAAGCTTTGCTCTTTAAAGTCTGCTAACATTACAGTAAAACGTGTCATAGAGCATCAGATGGCTAATGAGCATCAGATGGTTGAGCTTTAGCCCTATAGCTCTGTGTTAAATGGCCTGAGATTAGGTTTACAGTAAATGGCTGGATGGATAATGACGTGCGCGTCCATTAGAAGGCTAAAGAGACTACTGGCGTTTTGTCTGATTTTCTCACCGTATGCAGGAGAAGAGAATAAATATACGTATATAGGCGAATAGATTCAATACTATAGGGTAATGCTACATCCCGAAAACGCATTGTAATTGCAGTAATAATAATAATGATAATAATAATAATAATAATAATAATAATAATAATAATAATACATTAATGAATATTTTTTTTGGTCCAGTTTGTCCAGTGATGAAATATTTGGCTTTGGCCTTCATTTTGCTTCTGTACCTTTCCAGAAATTTAAGTGAATATGACTAAAGATTGCTGAATGTGTTTCTTATCTTTCCGGCACACCAATGTCATACTATCAAGGTCTTCTTCTTCTAAATAAAATATTTCACTGAATATCCTTCCAGCACACCAGTGTCACATAATATTAATGTCTTCTTTTTTTTTGTAAATAAAATGTGGTAAATGATTGTCTGCCCTCTCTAATTCCCGTTTACTTTCCTTTGTCTTTTGGATGCACTTGTCTCATTGAAAAGCCTGTGACCTTCTTGTTGGTCGTAACATGATAGAGGTCGCACAGAAATTGTGAAATAAATGAAATACCTCACAAATATCGAGTTTTCACTTTCATTTTCTTTGTATACAGAATGTATACAATTACTGAATGCAATTGATGTCTGTTAAAGAAAAGCTTACAAGGTCAGTGTTTTGATGATGGCAACTCTGCAGTATTAGCTTAGACTGTGTGATCGACTGCCCCCCCCCCCGCCCCCAACAGCTATCCGGGTTTTTTTTTAATTGGTTTAACACCCCACAGATTCAACGGTGCGCAAAGAGGTGAAGAATAAGAGACAATATGGAATATTTAATTTAAAAAAAATAATTACATAATTTCCAGGATAACATGCTCAGACAGGCTGCTGTGGCTTGAAAGAGGATCCTGCTAATATCTAGGAAGACAATAAATATGCAAACTGCACAATCTAATTGCATGACAATGCAGTGCAGGAAAAACAAGATTTCTGATTTATCATATATATATATATATTCATTTGACCTGCAGTCTGCTCCAGAATTATTGGCACCCATGGAAAAGAAAAAGTTATTAAAAATGACTTTAATTAGCTTTATCTCTCCTTGAAATATCAGAGGAATCCAACCTTTAATCGAAGTAAATTTATTCTAAAAATAAATAAATAAAAACACAAAAGAAAAAAAAAAAACCCAAACGTTTCACTTTTATTGGCAACCCTATAAATTCTTATGAACAAAATAAATTGACACTTGTTTCTATTTAAATTTTACCTTTTAAGTTCAACTGAATGTTTAGGAACCCTTAAGTGATCCATGACTTCCTGTTTCACTGAATATCTAGCTGGAAATTCAAACAATGGCTATAAAATTGCTACACGCCTGAACATACACCTATCTTCTGTGAGAAAAATAATTAAGTAGTTGAAACCAACCAAAGCTGTAATGAACCTTGCTGGAACAGGATTCACGTGTATTTCGCCCTACATACAGTGAGAAGGATGTTAGCGGGCAAAGATTTCTCTAAGGATTAAGGTTGGAGATTTTCAAGAGATATCCAATCTGCAATTTGATGCCACATCCATGGCGTCTGCTAGAACTTTGACAGGAAGCAGATTCTCAGGTCAGATGAGACAAACGTAGATCTTTATGGCAACAAACACTCCAGGTCAGCTTGATGTAAAAAGGATAATTGGTTACACAAAACAAAAAGAGAACCAAATATGTCATGTTAAGTATGTCGAAGAATCTGCAGAACGAGCTATTTTCGTCCAGAGGCACTTGGAACCTTGTCAGGATACATGACATCATGGACTTCATGAAATACTGGATTTTAAATGAAAAACTAGCTGTCTCTGCCACAAAGGTGCAACTAGGTTGTGGTTGGATCTTTCAGCAGGACACAGATTCAGAACATACATCTGAAACCACAGAAATTTTTTGAAGGGCCACAGAAGCAATCTTTTGACATTACAGTCCAACTACTGGTGGGCTGAGCAGAAAAGACGAGTCCAGGATCCTGGAGCCATATTTGGTCTGTATTCTCCAATCTCATCAATCATTATAGAAGACTTGGGTAGACAAATGGGGGTTGTACAAAGTACTAAATGCAGAGGTGCCAATAATTTTGTACATATATGTATATATTCTTGATAATGTAAATTTACTTCAGTTAAAGGTTAGACTTCTTATATTTTCAGTGTGAGGTTAAACAAATGAACCACAACGATGATTTTTCGTAACATTGTTTCACACATCTTTACCAAGGCTGCCTTTAATTCTGGAGCTGGCTGTATATTAAAAAGGGACAAACTGCTAATGTAGCTAAAAGTGAAAGGAAACTAATGCAGTCCTGTTAACATGACCTTATTTGCACAACACTGATTGACCACTATCACATTTCATGTTTTATTACCAACATTAAGGCTTATCTGATTAACTGTTAAGACACGAATGAGGTACACAAATATTGTATTATTTCCGAGTGGCTAATGGAATGTATTTCCTCTTCGTTATGAGTAATGCTCTTCTGGTCTGTCCGATACTGCATTAAAGTTGCCTTTACGTTACACTTAATGACTTCAGTGCTGCTTTGGGGAAAAGGAATTTCACATAGCATTGTAGAGATGCACACTGATTTAGCTTCTTCTGCACACGATTACATCACACACCCGACAGTTTAGAATAAGTAAAAAGAGATGATGGGACTCCTACAAATGACAAATCAGTAAAAACAAGACCTTCAAACACGAGTTACAACATATAGTATTATTTTAATAATGACCATGATCAAATCTAAGAACGTGATAGATAGTGACCTTCCATACAATGCATATTCATTTCAGGGGTGACTAAAATGTTTGCCTTGTAATTTTTTTTTTAGTATTTCATATATTCTCATAAATCATTTGTAATATGATTATATAAATCTCAAGTCCTCACATGATAGACTCCCTCTTTCACACACAAACACACGCACAACAGCAAGCAGGTCCTAAAAAAATCACGCACAGAAACCGTATACTCTTTTTTTGCTTCTTTTTTTTTCTACTTTTAACAGTAAATCAGTAACATTAATTTTTCAGGTTACACATTTGAGGCGTTCTCAGTTATTATATGCTCCTACATTAAAGCTTAGCATTATACTCAGGATGAGGGGAAGAAAAGATCAATAAACTGAATTGTTAAGAAAGGATGAGAAACAAACCTACTGGAAGTGATGCACCTAAACTGATTTCAGTAAGCAGTGAATGCTACATTTCTCTTAAATTGGCTTGAGTAAAGAAACAACAGCCTCTGCTGGACATCAGTGGAACAGTACAGTTAGAATGCTGCTTTCGAACCATAAGCAGAGTAAAACAAATCATAGCACTTGGCTCAGAACCATAACTCAGACAATATTTTTCCTCTTCACTTCAGCCAGTGATGATGTTGACTTCCCTTGGGTTGAGGGTGCACGGGACGTCTTTTCCCTGATTATGCTGTTGAGGTATAGTACAGCAATTATTTAACGGTTTTGATGACAAAATAGCTTTAAAATGTTAAGGCTCCGAGCATGAAAAGTAAATGAAAAGCAACATCATCTGACCAATAGGACTTACCACAAAAAAAAAGTTAGAAGCTGAGTGTTACATAATTCAAAAATATAGTTTTCTTTTACAGCAACATCATTGTGTATCAAGACACATTTCTCTGTCCCTTATATGCAGTGGCACATATACTCCTCAGTCAACGCCTTTCAAATCCCTACAACCAACAACAAAGATGCACATCTTGATTGTACAAAATTCAACTGGCCAAGTACAGTGACTGATGCTGGGGAGGAGTCTACGGTGCTTCCAAATTAGTCTTTTCCTCACTTTACCAACCACCATGTCAACACATACTTACAAACACGCATCATGGGTTTTCAACAGTCACTGACTCACTTTGACGCTCACAGCCAGTAGCAGGTATGGTTAAAAAAAAAAAAGAGAAAAGAAAAAAAAAAGTGCAGATAACTGTTGGCCAAAGTCAGTTAAGTAAGGAAGGAGGGAGGTATGTAGAAACCAAACCAAATGACCAAAGAGAGACAAAGATGATCATGGTGCCATCATTTGATAGGCGCTAATTGATTTCATCTCCAAAGGAGCTGGAACCAGAACCAGTAGGGCAGAACCTTGAGTTTGATGCTGGCCCAAGTCCCCAGAATTAAATAGACAACTGTTTATTTTTCTTTTTTTAAAATTTCTTCTCGTGTCCTGTTTTTAAATTTCATTTTCAAATGGTCAGTCCTAAAACAGTTGATCAAGCTATTGGGATGAGGTGCAGTCTTCTATTGTTTACTTCGATTTTGGCGTTCCTGGAAGAAGGAAAAAAAGATGGAAGGTGTTCAAAGGTGATGGCTGCCATACACAGTTCATTAGATCATGGCCCTTGTACTGCATGACCAATACAAGACATCCGTATTTCACCAACGAAGGTCCACACTCCCCCTACAACCCCCAATTTAAACTGTTTACCTGATCCAGACGTGATCGATTCTGGGAGGAAGTGGGTTCATAGTTCTGTCAATAGAAATGAAGAAAGTATGAATAGCATTACTGACACAATGTGTCCCAGAAAAGAAGAAAAAACATTTCATCTTAAGTAAGTAACTCAACTTGGGGCAGCAATTACAATGGAAACAATTTTTTTAAAGATACATGTAAAAAATAATAATAATAATAAAAGCTTAGAAACATTTGCATAGGGTTCTTTTTGAACCTTTCACTTTATACACATGCGAACATGTACACACATGAATACTACGTGATCAGCATTGTTCAAATACACATCAGCATACTATTTCTGCATCAGGAAGATGAAATGGGGGCAGGTCAGGGCCAAAACAACCCTGGTGGGCAGGTTTCATGTCAATTGTTAGAGATTTCACATAAACTATTCTGGGATGCAAATTAGTCTCTTTCGGTCATTGCTCTGATTGAGTTACAACTCATAACATACACTCAGTATTTACAGATCTAGAAGATCCAAATGATTACCTGGTGGAATGTATTTCGAACACTGTTTTATAAGAAATCATGCTAAAAAATAAACAAAGTACTTAAAAAGTCGGCATTCTGAGACACAACTCTAGATTGTTCAGTCTGCTTGCTATCCCTTTGTCTACGTTAATATTGCATTGGGATGCACTTATATATCGGCCAAAACAAAACAAAATTCGTTTTCAACTACCAGCCATTTGTTTAGTTGACAGAAATTTCAATCCCACCTTTTAGCTAGAATGCCATATACTACTGAAATCACTGCAGGGACAGAGACTCTTCTGTCGTTACTTAGCATCATATAGTTTAATGAAGTTTTGCATTTTTTCCCTAATACATCCTTTCAGTCAAATTCTAAATGTAAACAAATAAGTAACTGAAATTCCAATTAAGGACATGAAGAATAATTCGCTTTTAGTAGCAGTTAAGTTTGCTTTGTGTGGAGTTCACATTTAATGTGAATTCAAACCAATAGAAAACAAATGGCAGTGACCCTACACTATAGTTTCGGCAAATAACAACAAAAACAAACCTGCCAACCATGATGAATAACAATGCGTAGTTCTGGCGGGGGTTAAGAACACGTATATTGTTGATATAGTCCTTTTACAAATCACTTGCATAAGGTAAGAACCGATCTACACTTTATGACCAAAATATGTGGACACCCCTCCTAATTTTTGTTATAGTTTAGGTGTCTCAGCCATACCCTCACAGATGCATAAAATCAAGCATATAGCCATACATTCTTCATAGACAAACACTGGAAATAGAATAGGATACCAGGAGAACACTACCTAGTGCAATCCATGTGCCAAAAGTAAAGTTTGGTGGAGGAGGGATAAAGGTCTGGGGCTGTTGTTCAGGGTTTGTGCTCAGACCCTTAGTTCCAGTGAAGGTTAACGTTAAGGCTACTGTTTACGAAGACATTTTAGACAACTGTATGCTTCCAACTTTGTAGCAACAGTTTGGGGAAGGCCATCCTGTTCCAGCATGACTGTGCCCCAAGGTCCATGAAGACATGGTTTGATGAGTTCGGTGTGGAGGAACGCCTGTGGCCTGCACAGAGCCCTGACCTCAACGCCACTGAATACCTTTGGGATGAACTGGAACGTGGTGATCTAGGTCTTCTCGTCCAACATCAGTGCCTCACCTCACAAATGACCTTTTGACTGAATGGGCACAAATGCGCACACAAACACTCCAAAATCTTGTAGAAAGCTTTCCAAGAGGATTGGAGGCTGTTATAGTTGTAAAATGAGGCCAACCATATTAATGCCCATGGTTTCAGAATGGGACAGGCTCATATATACACTCACTGTCCACTTTAATAGGAACACCAGCAGATTCATGTAGTTATCTAATCAGCCAATCATGTGGCAGTAGCACAGTGCATAAACTCCTGCAGATACAAGTCAAAAGCTTCAGTTAATGTTCACAAATATCAAAATCGGGAAGAGGTGTGATCCCTGTGACCGTGGCATAGCTGTTTGTGCCAGATGGGCTGCTTTGAGTACTTCAGAAACTGCTGATCTCCCAGGATTTCCACACACACACACACGTCTCTAGAGTTTACACAGAATGGTGCAAAAAAAAAAAAAAAAACAACAACAACAAAAAACATCCTGTGTACAAAGGGTCTGTAGGCTGAAACATCTTGTTGATGAAAGAGATTAGAGGAGAATGACTAGACTGTTTTGAGCTGACAGGAAGTCTATAGTAACTCAAATAAGCACCCTTTATAATCATGGGCAGAAAAGCATCTCAGAATGCAAAACACATCAAACCTTGAGGTGGATGATCTACAACAGCAGAAGACCACATCAGGTTCCATTCCTGTCAGCCAAGAACAAGAATACAAGGCTATCATGGGCACAGACTCACCCAAACTGAACAGCTGGAGACTTGAAAAAGAGAAGGTGGGGTTTTTTTCCTTCTTCTAATCTTCAACAGTCCAGTTTGGGGGATCTCTGCGCATGATTGCCTCAGATTTCTGTTCTTGGCTGGCAGGAGTGGAACCTAGCATGGTCTTCTGCTGTTGTAGCTCAGCCACCTCAAGGTTTGATGTTTTGTGCATGCTGGGATGCTTTTCTGCTCACCGTGGTTGTAAAGAGTGACTATATGAGTTACTATATCCTTCCTATCTGGCCATTTTCCTCCGACCTCTCTTCTCAACAAAACGTTTCCACGCACAGAACTGTCACTAGGGTATGAAATTAGCACCCGCCAAATGCGGGTGAATTGTCGGCAGTGGCATGTAAAATTGTCTGGTCATCCGCCACGTTGGTGGGTGCATTTCACGCACAAGTGGGTCTTAGAAAAATAGATTTCTAAATTTGCGTAATTTAGTTGTACCCAGTCCTCCCTCAGTGTTTGTGACCTGGCTGTACAAACATAAAACATCACTTTGAAAGTGGAAGCGAAGAAAAAGCAAAAACTCGGAAATGTGAAACTGGCTAACTGTCTGTTGCGTTCCTAACGGCTTGTAGAAACAGTCATTAGCATGTAAAAGGAAAGGATTGATGTGTTATGTATGATTAAATATTTGTATGAGTGTTTTACATTTATTTAAATTTAATGAATGCGTGTGTGCAGAGGAGTGTAACACTTCCCAGGTTCAGGCAGGGAATGAGAAAGCCGGAGGCAGGCTTGGAAAAACTCAAAAGGCGCTTTATTCTTTATCTTTTACTTTCCACCGGTTTTAATTTCTACATACACATGCATGCGCGCGCACACACACACACACACACACACACACACACACACACACACACACACACACACACACACACACACACACACACACAGCTCTGTGCTGGTTGTCAGTCTGTCGGCTACGGGAGGCAACTGAAAGCACAAAGAGACACAAACAAATCAACTTTCACTAATTACATGCAGGTGAGAATCATCACGCATTACCTGCCGGTTCGACCTGCCTCGCCTCCTCTCCTTCCACAACTGACACGCGATCACGCCCCGCTGCCACAATGACTTTTAATTTGATTACTTTAAAAAATGACTTTTTTGTTTATACCAATTATACAATTTAAAACAACGCCGTTAGTTTCTGTTTTTGTGAGGTGGCTGGTAGAAATTCTGAGTGGCCGGTAAAAAAAAATTTTTTTTTAAAAATAATTACCAGCCACTGTGGCAGGTGAAGGAAAAAAGTTCCAGATGAAAAAAGATTTCAGACCCTGACTGTCACTTTCTCAAAGTTTTTTTGCTTTTTCGCGCCATTGAGAGTGTAGGTGTGCTGGACAGGTGTCTGCATTGTTTTGCCTACACAGTGTATGCAGGTTTACGGTAACCACTAGGGAAAATGAGCTACTGCTTGCCTGATGGTAACTGTAAAACTCTGTAAACACACACTTACACACGCTTATGCACGCTTGGCCATGCTGTTTGAACATGGGTACATTGACTGGTGCATGAGAGGAAGCAGTTTTCAATTACTTTCTAATTATCACTACCAATTACCATGATCATTAAAATTATTTGTAGCATGTTAGATTTTATACATCATTATATGCCTATTTCATTCTTTATCGCTTTCCGAATAGAAAGTGCTGTTTTTGACTATTTATCACCAAACAGTTTTGGTTTCATCCTAACCGCCCCCCCCCACCCCCAAAAAAAACACCCACTGATGTTAACTATATACACTTATCTAATGGTAGCCAAGTCAAACATACACTGGTAAATTTACCCTTACAGAAAGTTAGGACATTGCATCAGTGCATCTTTCAAGCAGGAAAGATGAGGGGAGAGGAGAGATTACTAAATGTGAGATGAGGGGAATGGTGTTTGTTAATGTCGGAAAGTTCAAAACACCTGAGCAAACATCAGTCATTCAATTCACATGCTGATTTGCTTATCTGCCATTTTAGTTGGCAAAAAAGAGAAGCAATTTTTTGGATCTTTAAGTGATAACTCATAGCAACATACTTCAATGTTAAAATGCAGAGCTCCTACACAAAATACTTAAAGGTTGGCAGGTTTGCAGAAAATGATCAAATGATAGTGGTCATGCTGGCTTCAAGACTGCCCTCATGAGAATAAAACAGTATGTGCTTGTAACATCCCCCCCAACCTATACAATTAAATGTAGATTTATATTTAACTGTCCTGCTCATGAGAAGGAATTTAAATGACAATTTAGACAATGATAAATAAAACCAAGTATTTTTTATACATTTTACCCTTGCATGATGCACATATAAAAACACAAAAAATAAGAAAAACAATAATGCATTACCTTTCTCACCACCTCTTCCTCCTCCTGTCGTTTCTCATAGTGTGAGAAATCATCGAAGATGGATGTGGTGTGCTTGTAGGTGGCAATGATCTTCAGCACCTGCTTGGCCTTCTCCAGTGGTACCTCCTGGGTGTCACGTGAGTTGGTCACAGGTTTGTTGTCATTGTTCTCCAGGCGGATATGGCGCAGCTGGCTGTTGGGCACATCCTTGACAAAGAGCCAGTCAACGTCAAATTTGCCCTTCCACTTGTCCTGAGCCCAGACACCGGCACTAGTGCCGTAGTCCACTGGTGAGCGCATCTCGGCCACGCCACAGAAGTGCCCACTGCCATTTACGCTAAACAGCAGGTAGACAGGGCCCCGACCATTGAGGGCACGGAATGCTGCGTCCAGCCTCTTATTGCCGTGCTCTGTGCTGCACCAGATGGAGTACTTGATTGAACGGTGGATGTCATCTTCTGAGTAGCTCTTGATGATGAAAACACGGCCATGCTTCAGGTTCCAGTCAAAGTCCTTCGGGTTGTAGCTATGCGATGCACGCAGCTTCTCCAGCAATGGGTGTGGGTCTCCTGAGCCCATGCTAGAGCTAGAGCTAGGGCCCATCACTCCTCCTCCTCCACCGTTGCCCAATCCGCCACCACTGGAAGGGCCAGTGCTATCCATGCTGCCCCCTCCACCATAACCTGGGTTCCGGTTACGTGGTGCTATCCATCGTGTCTGAGGGGGCGGAACCGGTGTATGATTCTGGTAGGGCTGTGGAGGAGCAGGAGGAGGTGGAGCCTGCAGAGCCATATGCTGTGCCAGTGACTGGGCTGAGGGCATGGGTGGCTGAGGGTGAGGGGGCAAGTGACCATGTGAGAGCGAAGGCGGCTGCTGTTGTTGCTGGGGAGGCAAAGGTGATGCCACTTTGCTCCCCTTGTTGTCCCAGGTGCCAATGTCCATGTTGTGTTTGATGGGTGGTGGTGGAGGCGCACCTCCTGCCACAGGCATCCCAGCTTTGCTTTTGACCTTCAACTGCTGCGCTTTGGCTGGCTTACTTGCGATGGCTGCCCACGAGGTCGGTTTGGGGGCTGGCATGCCTACTGGGGTTCCACCGTTGCCAGTGGCTACTGCACCACTGGCACCGATGACCGAACCCACAGTCTTGACAGCCGAGCCAGTGCCGGTGACAACATCACCCCCGATCTTCAGCCCCAGCATGCCCTGCTCCAAACTGTTCATACCTGGTGCCTTGTTCAAGGTGTCACTGTGGAAGCCTGTCTGCCCGTCAGGCACAAGCGTGCCGCCCAGAGAACTGGGTGGGTAGCTGTAGCTGCCACCATAGGCTGAGCTTTGAGTCTGCTGGCCCTGAGAGCCGCTGGTGCCCCAAGCTGAGAAGGCAGGATTCTCTGGGAAAAAGTTAAAACGGTGGGGGTAGATGCTGCTACCCAATCCCCCTGGCTGTCCAAACACAGTGTCATGCATGAAATGGTGGTCTCCGTTGCTAAGTGGGGCATAGGGGGCAAGATAAGGGATTGGAGGGTCACCGCCAGTTGACCAGGGAGCCTCACTAAGGGGGTAAGGGAACCCAATGGATGGCGCATAGTAGCTTGATAAGTAGGGGTCAGTCATGGATTGGTAGCTGTTGTTCTGGAATGCAGAAAGGATGTAGTTTGAACTTTGTAATAATAATGATAATCAGCATTATCCTTGCAACACCAACAAAAAAAGCAATTTAGTAATATATAAGATGATTAGATGAGAGATCAACTTCTCAACCAATAACTAAAGCTGCTTCTCGGCAGTCGTTGGTAAAGATGATGAATCATATAGTCAACGTTTATTGTTGAACATCATAAGACTTCTAGAAACAGAAATTCATAATGTAAGCTTATGTGAAATGATTTAGCTGCCTCACACATGCTGAAAAAACTAAGAAAGGTTTTGATCTAGGGCAAATTAGGGACCAAGGACAACTCTAGGAATTGTCATCAAGATCCGTGGGTAATATAGCATAATGACTGCCCTATATAAAATAATTTCCCTCTCTTTTACACAATTTTTGGTACATACAGAAAGCAAGCATACACCCACACACAATTTTCCTCACCGGATTAGACTGGCTAGTGAGGTATGGTTCAAAGTCGTTGTCATGGACCGTTTCCTTTTGGTGGAGTGAGCCATTTTGCACTGAAAAAATTAAGCCAAAAACAAACAGACAAAAAGGGTGTCACAAGCAAATAGTTACTTACTATTTATTACTGCTAGTTTGCATTTATTGAGCACACAGCGTGTCTTAATCCCAACTCTGCATAAACATATTTTTAAGTTGCGGAATGATAGATGAAGGCAATTCAAATCAACATTGACTCTTGTTGTCAATGATATGCAGCACCACTTTGAATGCCCTTTCAGCCCCTTTAAATCGCTTATAAAAAAAAAAAAAAAAAAACCACACACCTCTGGTAAAATAGCAGGTTTTTGTGACCAAGATAAATCATAACTTTTTATTTCCACCCTCAATTACAAATTACAACTAGGGCTGCAACTAACAATTATTTTCTTAATCAATTAGTTGGCTGATAATTTTTTTGAATAATTGATTAATCGGATGGGGCAGGGCAAACTTTCAGTGCCTTTTAAAAAAAAAAAAAAAATATATATATATATATATATATATATATATATATATATATATATATATTTATTTATTTATTTAAAATAAAATCCACAAACTGAGTATTACAAATATAAACTTCAGACTAAAACTTTACACAACTGTTTGTCCAAAACAGAGAAGAACCCAACATACACACACAAATATATATATTATTAATTTAGGACTGTAGTTTAATTCGGTGCTTTTTTTGAATCCATAAAAAAATAATGCATAAGTACTTATATATAATATAAATATAAACTAACTAAAATGATATCTATATATATATATAAAATAGATAGATAGCATTATTTTTTATGGATGCACAAAGCACTGAATTAAACTACAGTCCTAAATTAACAATAAAAACTCACTTTCTCTGCACCTTGTGGTTTCTGTTACTCGCTGCCTTTAGACGTATTTTACTTCTGATCGTAATTTTTTAATTAGACATTACAGATCTTACTCACGCTACACCATGTATCACCGCATCTGCATTGCGTGTAAGGAGCAACATGGCCTCGTTACTAAGACATCACTTCTGTTATAATAAAGAACAGAATTTACACTGCAAGCACGCAAATACAGCATATAATAACAATAAACTGAAATTAAACTAAACCTTTTAAGCAACTCACGACCGCATCACCGTCATGCTTCCATGCTGCAGAAACTCTGCTTTATAAAGTTTATAAATCTTCCCGGCGGTGTTTAATACAAAATGCCCCCTGCCTTAGAGGACTTAGGAGGTTGCACACTTTCTTCCTCAGTCACATGATGAATTCACCTCCGTCTGATGAGGACTGAGGTCATGTTGGGAATAAAAGATAACGCTGACAGAAACATTAAACTGAAGAAAGTCGGTGTCGGTGACTCTGAGGCTGAAGCTAGCAGTGTCGCATTACGTGCGTGTGACATCAAGCGCTGCCGACTAGGAAGTGGCTTATACTTCCAGTTAGTAAAAACACGCTAGTGTTCCATTTGAGATGATATTACCTTTCTAAAATTCACACACTAGATGGTAGAGTAGTCCGTGCACAGTGTAGGTGTATAGTACGTTATTTGGGACACAACTTTAGTATTTACTCTCCGAGGCGTGTTTTCGGAACAGAAGTAACGTAATGAGTAAATGTACCCCGTGCCACGCGCAGACCAACAAATCGATAATGAGATTCGTTGACAACGATCTTCATAATCGATTATTATCGATTTTATCGATTAGTTAGAATAAGAAGGAACCCTTCTTACCCTTGGGGTTTTTTTTCTTCCCTAAAACGTTTGTGTTTCACACATTGCGTTGTAATTTCACATTGAGGGTGGTAAACGTCTGACGTGATTTAGTTTGATAAAACTTTTTTTTTTTACATCACAAAAACCAGCCATTTTATCAGAGGTGTGTAGACTTTTTGTATCCATTGTAACCGAGACCTGTGTACAAATGGGTGCATGATCTAAAAGGTTACTAATAATTAAGCAGTTGCGCATTTATAAGGTTTTAAAGCTGGGATTATGCTTGCTCTTATATTTGTGCATGCAAGATGGATGGCCCGTGTATCCTGCATTTTCCGGTGCAACAATTGTGATCACCCAAAAACATTAGTATGACATGTACATGGTTGAGTAACAGAGTAAATAGTAGGTGCAGTAGAGCAACAGATAGGACAAAATAAAGGTATTTATTTATGTACTGTTCTAAACAGTATTACCTCTCCTACAGCTTTGAAATCTACCAAAAACCAACATTTTAGCTTTTGTAAAACAGTAAATACCTTTAAATTCAAGATCTCAGTTTTCAATTTAAGACAAAGCTCATGACAATTACAATGATGGCAATTTCTTTTTTTACAAAGAAATTAACAGCTCACCCTTATATTTAATATCTCCATGCTACTGTACAAAGTCAAATGTGTGTCCCAGAATACCTAGCATTAGATCACTAAACAGTTTACCGATGAATATGGAAACCTGATGCACATGGTATATTTCAGCTCTGGCATGCAATAGATATCACTTTTAATCTTTCTACTGTTGATTGCAAATTGCAATTACAATTAACGATACAAGAGGAAATAAAATACAGCAGGAACGTCATTGATAAATTATGATGTTATCAATAAAAGTAAGTATAAGGAATTTAATAACATTAATCCTAGGTCCTGCTGCAAGTCATTTTAGGTATTTGAGTATCTCAAAAAAAAAAAAGATTTGTTTTAGTAGTAAGTCTGCTAGTAGCAAGTCTTGATGATTAAGGTTTCAACAAACATTGCAGCAGGAATGAAGAAACTATGTGCCTATAAAGTTACTTTATATGGATGACTGATGTCCTGGAAAATACGGATGTCAGGCCCTTCTCCGATTCCCTGACTATAGCTTAGGACTGTGATTGGACAGAGATTGCATTTCAGTGTGGCACAAATGTTTCATATCGATGAAAATGAAATGCAATGCAACAGGGAATTCTATTCACTTTTAACATGAAGTCAGCCTTTAAATATTAAACAAAGACAAGCCTGTGCTGATTGACATCTGAAAGGAAAAAAAAAAAATCAGCATAACGGCAATGCAATGAAGGATTTGCGTTTCTGTGTCGGTGGTCCTCATGCCACAAATGAAAAGCCACACCATTTGTGTACCGGGTTTCCGCACAACGTTGATTTGGATTAGACATATTTTACCCTGGCTAGTTCTACAGGTAGGTAAAAGAGTTTAATCTTTATATATTTGAACGTGGAGTGCAAAAAAATGAATAAATAATTCTGATTGCACTATAATCCCAGAGATACACCAGTAATCATCACATTACCACACCTCCCCATTTAAAACTAGTCCAGCCCAAACAGAACTTTAGTCTGTTAAGAAAAAATTTAATAAAACCGAACCTGTAAAAATAAACAAACAAACAAATGGATTAAATAACCATATTACAACATGACCCCTAGAAGTCTAGTAGGTCTACCACTGTGTACATCAGCAAGAACAAAGTCTGTCAAACTTCCAAACATGCAGCATTAAAGCATGAACTAATTCAACATTTGATTAAAACTCAACTCAACAAAAACTCAACAAGAATTTCAGACTTTGAAAAACCAAAGAAAACGTCCTCTCAACTTGGAATGCCTACTCATCAACTTGGGACGGTCTCCTCATCCACCGAGCAAGTGATGTCAAATCAACATGGCTGCTCACAGCATCAGCATTAAACAAAGTAGCAGTTTAAAGGGGTCATATGATGCTTTTAAAAGTTCATTATTTTGTTTAATGGGTGTAATAGAATAGGTTAACATGCTTTAATGTTCAAAAAAACCATTATTTTTCACATACTGTACATTACTGCAATACTTCTATTCCCAATCTCATTCGCAGTCCATCATTTAAGGGACGGGTCAAAGGCACCTTTCTACTCTTATTAACATGTGTTATAACTTCCAACCACCAAATACAGAATCACCTCTGCATTACCAATCTGTACTTCTGAAAGCACTCACCTACACCCTATTATATACCTCCACATCTTTGCACAAAGCTGGCTCAATTAAAAGGTTAAATGCCAAGGAAGTAACTATTCACCTGGGTATGAATCATCTGAGGTAATAAGCAGTGCATAGTTGCTGCGATTACAAGTCTGTCCCACAGTTCATCTCAGTGACACTGTGACTACTAGACTTGATGAATAAGTGAATTGCCAGCTGGTGAATGGGTATGAGTAACATGCACTAAACATGAGCTCTGACGTAAAAATAACATGTATATTTAGGTTTACTCATTTAAATTGCAAAACCTGCAATATGGATGATGGTGATGATCTGACTGAAAATAACTTTCCTCATAATCTGATATACTAGCTAGACTGATCCGAATGGTGCACTTAGGTTTATACTCAGGGATTGTAAGCCCATCTTTTAGTATGTACACGATCAGATTTTCACTATTTAAGACATCCGCAGCAAAGGAAATGTCCAGCAAAGGAAAGTGAGCACCAGAAAGCCACAACTGACCACAGATGCTAGCCACTGTATCTGGTACAGTGTACCTTGTTAGTCCACTTTGTAGGTGTACATTTAAGCCACTTTTCCACTGCACGGTACGGCTCGACTCGCTTTACTTTCCTGAGCTTGCTTTTCCACTGCAGTTTAGTGCCGCCTCAACGTGTGCGCCATCTTCCACTCGCCTTCACGCAGGAATAATGTTGTATTATCAAAGCCCTGTACAAATACACGGCCAGGCCGTATTCCAAATGCCTTTCCAGTTCACTGAACATGGACCTATTAAGGATGTAAAATAACGGCGTTCTAGAACCTACGTAGTGCTCGATACGACTAAATTAGATTCAGCCGCGACAGGAGTGACTTCGATAAACGCCTGTTTGGAAATCGGCAACGAGCGAGACAGAAACCTCTGTTGTAATTTTATCTGTAATGAGATAAAGGATACATTATTTCCAATTAATAGAACATTACCATATGCAAAGTATGAATTAAATGACACACATTTACTCAGGCACAATACAGAACCACTCATTAAGGAGAATCCCTACTCGCCCAGCACGTGGCTCACATTTAGTATCGGCTCGGCTCACTTGGAACATTGACCGAAGTGGTACTAAAAAAAAATTACCAGGTACTATCTACAGTGGAAACCCCCCAAAAAGCGAGCAGACTCGAGTCGAGTCGTACCACATGGTGGAAAAGTACCGTTAGAGACCTATTATGAAAGAATACGTTATAATCTGGATTAAATCATCATCGAGTCTTTTATCATGGGATAGCTTTAAAGTTTTAGGGTGGCACATCTGTATTGTGGTACAGTAAATTTATTTGGATTTCAACACCACCACACTGGGTTGAGAAAACACTCGCACCAATATAACACACGCCGACGTGCCACTACTGTGTCCGTGTTCCTGCTGCTAATCCTACAACATAACAGATAAACTACATCCAGTAACCGTATACCTAAAAAGCACACTTATGTGGTAGGTTTACCTGACAAAATGCTCAATGCCGTGTAAATACCAGTAAGGTGGCGAAGTAGATTTGTGCATGCTTGCTTCAATCATCCTAACCAGCGTTATAAGGAGTTATGACTACACTCATGAGGCATTCATATTGAAGAGAATGCACACCTCGACTTGTTGGTGTTGTAGGATACAGGGTCTGAAAGACCATTACAGTCTAAGCAGCAATGGTGTCCAGCCACATTTGCTTCAAATACCGCTTGCTTTTGCCACAAAGGCATTTCACAGAGATTTCGCCACTATTATCATGAAGGAAACACAAGGAATTTTAAAGCGTCTTGTTTCACAAACGGCGACGGTACTGTTCGGCCTCGTTTACCTTCGCTATACTGACTGCTCACTATTTGACAGCTAATATTAACGCTGGTCGTGTTAACTTACCTTTAGCATCTTGTCCTTTTGATGTCTTGTGGGTCCGTCGGCGCAGACAACATGGGAGAGATGCAGGGAAACAAAACATACATTAAGTTAAATCAAATAAACAAAACCCAGAAGCATGCAACAGAGCTAAATCGTTAGGAGCTAATGACGTGCAGTGCTAACTAGCCAGCCAGCAATTTCAAATGAGTCAAATCCAGAAGACTAACTAGCTGATGTACTTAACTAAAGAGCAGTGCTGGTCAGCTAGTTCACTGCAAATTAACTTCAGTTTTGTGTGATTCACTTATGAGCCCTGTACTGGCAGCTTCTTAAGAAATAGAAGGAAACGATGCTACGTTGCAGCAAACTTGGTATTTCCCCATGTCGCTAAACCGGGGTCAGGTTCATAAGACCAAGAAGCAAGCAAGCTATGTAGCTAATTAGCGGGCTGCACATCCGCAATAGCCATCAGCTAACGTTATGGCTGGAAAGAAGCACATTCCCGGTTTCTGCTCCGAGGTCCAAGCCAAGGCCTTAGCTTACCTGCGCTCAGAGCTAGCAACTATGGACATAACCAGATATTCCTCTAGCAAATGCACCTAATAGTAAGGCCTACCTGAGGATCAATACTGGTGGTAGACATAATTCATCAACCGAGCCTCTATAATCACTAAGAGTCTTGCAAACTTGGGGGGGTTTTCAGCGTTATTCCGAGTCAGTGTTTCCTTCTTGGGCTGCTGGCGCTGTTAGCTGCTGCTGCTGCTGCTGTAACGTTATTTTTCACGGCACAAATCCTCAGCAAGTTCCACCGCCAGATTCTCACAAACACCTGAATGTACAATATTCCGGTCCGGATGGTGTCTGAGGTTATTATAAAGTCCACCGTTTAAATTTTAATCCAATTCCGTTCCGCGGCGTGTTCTTTTAAGATTTTTTCCCCCTACACTTTCCAGCCTTGAGTTATTGTGCAGTCCTGTTCACTTCCCCCAGCTCCATCCGGGACCTGCTCAAAGCGGAATGACGTAACACACATACAGGGAGCTTTACTTCTTTTAAAATTCTCTTTGTTTGTATGTTTTCCTTGTTATTTTCTTTTTAAACATAATCCATATATGTGATCATTTCTATATATATATATATATATATATATATATATATATATATATATATATATATATATATGTATGTGTGTGTGTGTGTGTGTGTGTGTGTGTGTGTGTGTGTGTATACATATAAAAAAAGATAAATATGTAATTATTTATTTGCTTCCTGAAATAATCAGAAAAGTGAGAAAATCTATTTCCTATAGCAGTAGGAAGTGACACAGCTTCCAGTAGGTTGATGACATAAATATCAGTAATGCATTTCGATCACTCATTCAAAAGAAACTGCATTTTAGGTTTTCTTTCACCACATATTCCGTGGTGACGACCAGCAAACTGAGGACATTGGGATACAATATAAGGACTTGTATTAACAGAGAGAAACAGTCCCCAGAGTTAAAGTTACTCAGTGTTTATATGGACACAGCTGGGAACGATTGAACACTTAAAAGAAGAGAGTTTTTTGTGTTTGTTTCAACAGTGAGGATTTTGTTGACCATATATACACCCACACAGTTTGAGGCAAGAGAAACATTAATTTTTAAAGACATGAGAGATGATTATAGCCCAGATTGCTTTGATTTTATGTGAGATACCAAGCCATGACAGAGTGTATACTGTATGCTATAAAGGTGGGGCTTTGGAAACCTGCAGAATTTTGTACCACTTTACCAATTTACAGTCACATCCATCCTTCTTGATGAATTTCTGTTGTTTAATTTCTCTAGTCAAAGTGTTTAGATAAGATAAATAGAACTGGGGGAAAAGAAAACTCTAGAGTGAAATCAGCAATGAGACAGCAGAACCTGAACCCGACTTTGTAATGCTTGAAAAAAAAAATAATTACTGTTGAAATTTATATATATTGGTTCTAAATTAAACTATCTGAAATTCAAAAGGAGATTAGATTAGCTTGATTAGATTTTCAGTGTAAATCTTAACATATTTAAATATATTGGTTTTTAGTTAAACTATTTGAAATTCAAAACTAGATTAGATTGGGATTAGGTTTTCAGTGTAAATCTTAAGATATTTGAATATATCGGTTTTTAAGTAAACTATCTAAAATTCAGGTCTTGAAAAAATTTGTTAAAAAAATTCCAATATTTTGCCAGAGTTTTTGCCTGATAGAACTGGTGTAACTCAGTCAGGTTTATGGACCTCCTTGGTTGGACATGCTTTATTAGTTCGTCTAAAACTTTTTTAAATTTTTGAATGAGATTCAGATCAGGGATTTGTGGTGGCCCCTCCTACACTTTCACTTTGTTGACTTGGTTGTCTTTGAAATTTTAGAGGAATGCTTCGTATCATTGTCCTGCTAGAAGACCCAGTTGTGGCCATTTTTTTTTTTACTTTCTGGCTGATGTCTTACTTCAGTATTTCTAGATAAATTTCCTTCCTCATGATGCTGTCTATTTTCTGAAGTGCACCAGTCCATTTTCCAGCAAAACACCTGCAGAACACAATGCTGCCACCCCCATGCTTCACAGTTGGGGTGGTGTACTTTGAATTAAAAGCCTCATCTTTTTTTTCTCCATACATAACACTGGTCATTATGGCCAGTTATGTTTTTACAGTTACATTTTTGTTTCATCTAACCAGAGAACACTGCTCCAAAAGGCTAGGTCTTCTTCCTGGCGATTACCTGCAAATTGTAGTCTGGCCTTTTTTTAATGATGATTTTGAAGCAGGGGCTCCTTTTTTGCACGATTCCTTTCAGGTCATGGCAATGACTCTCTTAATGTGGATATTTATATTTTGTTATATTGTTATTTATACTACTTTTATTTATAGTACATTCCTTTGGGTTCAATTGACCTCTTGCTTCCTGAATGATGCAGTGTCTGAGAGGTCTCAAGTTTTTGATATTTGCATACATTGTTTGTGCAGATGCTTGTGGTACTTTCAGTTGTTTGTAAATTGCTCCTAAGAAGGAACCAGACTTGGAGTTTCCCCTCACCATCCCAAACATGCATATAGGTGGACTGGGTACACTAAATTGCCCCTAGATGTGTGTGTGTGTGTGTGTGTGTGTGTGTGTGTGTGTGTGTGCGCGCGCGTGCACGTGCTAGGGGTGTAGCACAATGCCACTATCTACAGTGGTTCTTGAAAGTTTGTGAATCCTTTAGTATTTTCTATATATCTGCATAAATATGACTTAAAACACCTTCAGAATTTCACACAAGTACTAAAAGTAGACAAAGAGAACCCAATTAAGCAAATGACACAAAAATATTTGACTTGGTAATTTATTTGTTCGGAAAATGATCCATATCTGTGAATGGCAAAAGTATGTGAACCCCTGGGGTTAGCTAATTTGAAGGTGAAATTAGAGTCACATGTTTTGAATCAATGGGATGACAATCAGGTGTGATTGAGCACCCTGTTTTATTTAAAGAACAGGGCTCGATCAAAGTCTGATCTTCACAACACATGTCTGTGGAAGTATCATGGCATGAACTAAGGAGATTTCTGAGGACCTCAAAACAAGAGTTGTTGATGCTCATCAGGCTGGAAACGGTTACAAAACCATTTCTAAAAAGTTTGGACTCCTCCAATCCACAGTCAGACAGGTTGTGTAAAAATGGAGGAAATTTAAGACCATTGTTACCCTCCCCAGGAGTGGTTGACCAACAAAGATCACTCCAAGAGCAAGACGTGTAATAGTCCATGAGGTCACAAAGGAACCCAGGGTAACTTCTAAGCAACTCAAGGCCACTCTCACACTGGCTAATGTTAAAGTCCATGAGTCCACCTTCAGGAGAACACTGAACAACAATGGTGTGCATGGCAGGGTTGCAAGTAGAAAGTCACTGCTCTCCAAAAAGAACATTGCTGTTCATCTCATCTGCAGTTTGCTAAAGATCATGTGGGCAAGCCAGAAGGCTATTGGAAAAATGTTTTGTGGACGGATGAGACCAAAATAATAAAGAATAAAGTCGTAGAATGTCCAAGTCAAAGTCCTGACCTTAATTCAATAGAAATGTTGAGGAAGGACCTGAAGCAAGCCATTCACATGTGGAAGCCTACCAGCATCCCTCCAAGCCGATGTGCAGGACTGATCAACAGTTACTGGAAACGTTTAGTTGAAGTTATGGCTGCACAAGGGGGTCACACCAGATACTGAAAGTAAAGGTTCACATACTTTTGCCAATCAAAGATATGCAATATTGGATCATTGTCGTAAATAAATAAATGACCAAGTATAACATTTTTGTCTCATTTTTAAATTGGGTTCTCTTTATCTACTTTTAGGACTTTTAGGACTGGGCAAAAGAGTGTATCTAACAAACTAATTATAGATAAACCACTATTCCAACCTTTAACAAGATGTGTGGAGAAGCTTTATGTTCCAATTATTGGACTCCTTGGTTGGTCCTGATCCGAGATGTTGCTTCATTTTGAGTCCTATGACTCAGATTTTTGCACATGTAGACCAAAGTATAAAATTATATTATCTTAGTCTGCTCTCCTATGACCCAGGATGGAAATAGGTGCAGCCAAAGGTTAAATGAGTGTCTGACGTTCATTACTTAATATCTGACTCCAATCTTCAATTAAAGATCTAATGCCAATATTTGATTCACTTAACAACCTTTTAGTTAAGGTATTAAAAGGATAAAATCTCAGTGTTCAAATTAGATTTAATCTAAAGAGCTTCATACTAAGCTTTCACTACAATGTGATGTTCCTACAGCAGAGGCTTTTATATAACCTATTTATTAAACAGTTATTCGGTTAGCTCAGATGTTTCTATCGATGTGAAAGCCCAGGCCTTTCCATTTAATTCTCAGAGGTTTTTATTTAAACTTGCAAGTATTAGCCTTTTATGTTAGCTTGTTAGAGGGCACTTTCAAATGTGTCTAACGTACTAAAACTTCAGCTAGAAAACTATTTCTAGTAACCATACAAATCATACAAATCATGCACTATTAATGCATCATATTTTTCTCCAAAAGAAGTACTCTGTATTTTAGAGGTAGCATAATTGCAAAGTTTATTATAGACTGCATAATGCAAGAATTCCATGCAATAAATAAAAGTGGAAACTTACAACAGGATTAATGGATGTACCTGTATGGCTAGCATAGAATGCAGATGGAATTGCATCGGAGAAAGATCAGGTGAGACCAGATTTGAAAGGTTTCTTCCCTAAATCTCTTCCTCTCCTCCAAGATCTTCCTCCTCAATCTAAATCTCACACCCTACTTATACCCCCTGCACCTCTTGGAAGTGTATAATGACCAGAGTATCAAATTGGAGAGACACAATGTACTTTATGGCAGGGTGGACCCCCACTCAGGTAGGCTCACCCCAAGGTGGTACATTCGAATGAGTTTGTGAAACAATGGCAAAAGGTCCCCTGTGTAGACCAGGTGGCTCCAGTATGTATATGTATGGGTGTAGGTGTACTTGTGTGAGAAGCACAAGCACACATTGCAAAATATAAAACGGTATACTGTAAATGCTATTTTGATATTTTAGTTAAACATAGTTTAGATACCAGATTTAGTTCACAGGGTATCTCTGACACACATTCCTGATCATTTTAATCTGACCAGTCTAGCATCATCTTACTGACACAATCTCAAAACATCTGAACATCTAGCCATATTGTTGAGTCGGATTGTTTGGGGATCACAGACAAAGTGTAATGACTCTGTGCAGATAGATTTCAGTGGGAATCATGTAACCTGAATTGAATCAGCCTGTCCAGAGATTGTGGAGAAAGAATTATGACTCATTGTGTCCAGTGCTGATGGCACCACTGCTAATAAAAAAGCAGGCACCAGTTGTGCCAGCATGAGGGAGATAGAAAACGACGGAGACACAGAGAATTATCTTTCCGTGTCAATCAATGAACGCCAGAGTAAAAGTGCAAAAAGGCATTTTAAGACTTGGACTTCCTGGCTCAGGTAGGCTATGATCATCTCACACAGAAAATGTTTTATGATTTTTGTTCCAAAGCAGGCAGAGCCCATGCAGTGTCTTGTGCATGTGAACTAGACGACGAGACCGAATAGAAGCAGCTAAAAATAAAATTCAGCACCACCTATATGATTGCATGTGGAGAGCTGCCTTTCACCAAATTTATCTCTCAGATATTACTAATGAAGAAAAATTGAAAAATTGACTGGATGTGTGCAAGACGTATGACAACGACACAGCATGTGCTTTGAGCAGAAGTTGAGATATTGCTTGTCCTACCAATTTAGGCTGCACAGTGTGAACAAGGCTTTCCAGCTCAAAACAGGATAAAATCAAAAGTACAGAATTCAACCTTGGAAGACTTGATCAGGATCAGCAGATAGGGCCCATCACTTGAACAGCTGAACCATGTGTCAAGCGCTGGCTTTATGCTTAAAAGAGGAGGAGGCCAAACTACACTCAATGGCCAATTGATGCTGACATAATTGTGGTCAGTGACACTGGCTCAGATTCTGTGGAAAGAAAAATTCTTTTTGACTCTATATAGTTCTGAATTTGGAAAAGACGCTCAGTTCCCATTTTAAATGAACATGGATGAAAATGCTGACTCTGTAAAAGGAGGCCAGATGTACACACATGAAAGGATGACTGAAAGTAAGTGTTTAAAAATTTTTTTAATGTAAGTTCATTTGTATGTGACACTTAAAAAATTATTTGGCAACTGTTTTTCTTTTCTTATAGGAGCCAATGGCTCCTTAATAGTTTTTTTTTTTGTCTGGACTCTGCTTTTGACATAACACAATATAGGCAGCTGCATGATTATAGTTCTGGTTCTCTCTACCATCTTGGTGAATTAACGTCATCTTCCAACAAAGTCATATAGTGATATTTGTCAGTATTTGGAGTAAATACCCTAGAGTCTTCTGAATGACAAAGAATCCTGGGACTTATTAATAGAAACACAAATACATCCATCCATTTTCTATACTGATTATCCAGTTGGGTCAGGGGGAACCTAGAGCTTATACCAGGGAGCATCGGGCACAAGGCGGGATACACCCTGGATGGGGTGCCAATCCATTGCAGGGCACAATCACATTCATACACTACGGACACTTTGGATTTGCTAATCAGCCTACTATGCACGTCTTTGGACTGTACTGTAAAACCGGATAAGTTCATTTAACTCAAAAAATTTGAGGAAACTAATTACCTCAAAATTTATAAGTTGATAAATCAATTTCTTTAAGCCAAATACACTTAAATAGAGTTAACTGAGTTAACTTTTTGTTATGTTTAAGTGTATTTGGCTTAAAGAAATTGATTTATCAACTTATAAATTTTGAGGTAATTAGTTTCCTCAAATTTTTTGAGTTAAATGAACTATCTGGTTTTACAGTGTGGGGGAGGAAACCGGAATACCCAGAGGAGATCATGCAAACTCCGTACACACACATGAATCAAACCCCCAACCCTGGAGGTGTGAGGCAAACGTGTTTACCACTAAGCCACCATGAGCCCAACACAATTACATACAGCATTTAAATAGCAGTCTATTTTACCCTTCCTAACCATCAGCAGATGTGTGTAACACCTGGTTAATGTATATACAACAACTGGACTCACTTTACGACTACTCTAAAAGGTGCTCAGTGTTGACAATATCATTCACTTGACAATTCACCACTTGAACTGGTGATATTAAGGTTGTAGAAGTTGGAGAAAGTTCATGTTTTAGGGGCTCTTGCATTGAGAGGTGTTGTCTGGGTTGATAGCTCACAGTTCTCAGTTAGTGATTTAGACCAAAGGGTCAGACCCACAGACACAGGTCCTTTTGTTGTGGATGCCAAACCTTGCCATCCATGTAAAACATTAATTAAGTTAATTTCAGTTAATTTCAGGCACACATGTTAATCAGAATAAAGGAAAAGGCAAGATACATGACTTCCATTACAAGAAGGTGAAATAATTTATTAAAAGTTTTAATAAAATAGATAACCACTAGACATAAGCAAGAGCAGCAGAATGCACAGGAATGAATACAAACATACAACTAAGAATAAACAAAAACAAACAAACAAGAAAAAAGAAAGAGGAAGCCAACTGTAGGAAGTAAGGGTGTAATGATTCATCATGACACGAGACAACGCAATCCAAAAATGTGGTGATGTGCTTTGTGGGAATGTTGATTCACAGATACGCTGGTCACAAGATAACATTCTTTGGTGGAGAGCATGTGGCATTACCTGGAATCATCTGCACTTTTGAAGAGACCAGTTGCTCTGAATCACAACAACAGACACATATTAAAGGTTATATGGTTTCACAGTCACATTATAAATAGTAAAATGAGCTTTTCAGTAGCTTTCAAAAGACACAAGCCTCCTGCCTCTGTGATCTACAGTGCAGAAAGAGGCCAAGATAGTCACTCATTTTAGCCGACTTTGAAGCTCTATTTCCAAAAAAAATGACAGTCCAGATGTTGCTGCAGAGATAAGTATGTTTCAGTCATTCATTTCCCCAGGTCAGAGACTATTTATTCAATCAAATTTGTGGGGTATTGTGAACCTGTAGTACATTTTGTTTACAGTATTAAACCTATGTTCATAGCCTTTTCAAATGTTTTGCATTGTTTATGATTTAAAAAAAAAACAAACAAAAAAAAACTATTTATTCAGTCATAATTTTTCTTAATTAAAATTTTGTTCAAAATATTTTGAGAATTGTATTTAATCGAATTGTTAAGCCGGTTTCATGAATCGAATTGAATCGTGACTGGCATGTGAGGCATAAATAACAGCTTTAGGATGTAGTCCCAATCTCAAAGCTCTACTCAAGAAAAATCTGGCAACCTCCAAAGTGTAAAAACTCAGGTCATTTTGATAAACTCAGTGTGCTGTCAAGAAAATCAGCTTAAGCACCTGTGTAAGACAATTCAGAATATGGAGAACTTTACCTGTGTAAATATTGGCATTTCTTTTGAACTTTAGTCACCATCTCAAATATCTGATTCTGAACATGGCCCTATGCTTGCAAATTTTGTTGAGGTGAAAGGGTCAAGGCAATAGCCTATAGTCAAGGCAATAGCCAATAGCCAATTGTCAAGGCAAATGCCTAAACTCTTACTAGAACAATTACCACACTTTCTATGCTAAATAGCTATCACAATAAAACAACCATTGAATTGTTGTTTATAATATGTGGTTTGTTAATTGGTGTGTAATATGATTGAGCCTAGTGGCTTAATTTGGTGACTGAAAAGTAGGAGGTTTTTTCTTCTCCTGGGTGTATTTTTATTGTCAATTTGTTACACCAGTTTTAAAATTTTATAGTCAACATACACCTCTTAGTCAGAGCTTAATTTGGGCTGGATCCTGCCAGAACAGGATCTGGCACCTCCAAAATGTATCCCACCTGTATTCTGGAACCTTTTTTATGTAGATAATGTACATAAAAATTTATGTAGATAATTTATGTAGACCTCTGTAGCTGGATGTTTAAAGTCTTATGCAGCAATATTATCAAAACAAATAGTTTTAGTTTTTAATTCACCAAAAGTAAAATAGAACAACAGAAAAACTGCAATAAAAATGCTAATCTTATATTACTGGTGCTCAAATATTGCTAATAGACAATAAATAGCCTCTTTCACAAAGCGTAATCATTTCACCTTTAAAGTTCACCTGAATTTGTTGTCACGAAGCAAAGCCTACAGTCACATAGCATGTGCTGTGGAGTGTGTCATGGTGAAAAGAAAGCAGTTATCATTAACAGCATTTTTTAAGAGAACAAACAATGACAATGAGAAAATGGAGCAAAATACTAAAAAGGAAAGAGTCCAAGAGAGGAGCTGCAGAAGATCACTGATGAAGCAGTTTGACGACTGGTCCCCAAGACTAGCAGTGATAATGCTAGCCTGATTGTGAAAGGTTTTTATAAGCACTTACAAGGAGGCAAAAATTGTCTTTGAATGTGAGATTGGCTGCCAGGAATTAAATCGACTTAACAGCCCACGTAGAGTCATTCCTGCTTTTAGGCAGTACACGGACACCAAATATACAAAAAATTCCAGAAGGACTGAGGCAGTTGTTGGCTACTGTGAACACCATACCATATCTCGAGTGGAGTACGAGCGGGGTTTCTCCAAAATGAATCTCATTTATAGCTTGCAATGTGAATCCCTTCTCATCCCCACCATCTCGTCTCTGATGTCATTGAACATCATGGGCCTACCACTTACAAAATTCAATCCTGAGCCATTTGTGCACTCATGGCTATGTGAGGGACACAGGACCACCACAGCTTTGTTTTCAAAGTGCTTTGGGCAAATGTGCTTTGTAGCTAACTGAGGTGACAGCACAGTAGGCCTATGGTTCTGTTTTGATTAGCTGATAGAATGTGCAGTCCATAAATGTTTCCCTTTGTACTGAGAATACTCACTGCTATAAGCTTGTTACACCCCTGTACCAGTGTAATCAATTACATAGGCCTACCAATCAGCATTGAATATTGTTGGCTATGTGAGATTCTAGAAGCACTTTTACGTGACTGTAAGTTCAGGGACCGGGACCTTCCGCGTACACCCCAACTTGCCCGATCACTACCCTAATAGTGTTCCAGGACCTGCAGCTTTACAAATTAAGCACTGCTCTTAGTCTAACAATAGCCCATGTTGAGAGCTACAGTAATGTAATCATTTTCACTGTAATTAATTTATTGTAATAAACTTATTTGTTTTGTATATGATGCACTATGCCTCTTGGCATTAAGAAAAGTCAACCAGCAGGTGGAGCACACAAGGCTGTGGGGTGTGCCTTAATGTAATGTATCAAAATATAATGTAATGTGCCTAATGTATGGACGTTTTTGTTGGGCTTAATTTGTATAATTTGTAAAATACATATTTGTTGGAAATATCTTTTGATATCGCACATACAACGTAGTGCAGAAGATGCAAAAAAATTTGCACAAGTAGAAAGTTTAATGTAAAATAAGAATGCAAAATATAGCCTACAAGTATAGGAATGAGGAGTGGGACAGGGGGTACTGATGTTAAATCCATTCACAAAACAATGTCTGGGGTATTTGAAAAATTGTGAAAGGAGATTTCTGTACAATCTTGTTCAACCCAGTCCAGTTTTACCATGGACTGCTTATACGTTATACCTGTTCCTGTTCCTGTACTTATTTCATTTGAAACAGCCATTAGTAATATGATAGCAACTATTCACAATGTGTGCAGTTTATTTCTTAGCTTTGTAATAAATACACACACACACACACACACACACACACACACAGAGAGAGAGAGAGAGAGAGAGAGAGAGAGATTCTTGCTGAGTCTCTTTCTTGCTGAGCTTAAGGTCTTTCACCTTGCTGGCACGATGCACGGTCACCATCATATTCACAGACACTACTCTGCCCCCCTGTGTACCATAACATGCCCTACAGGACTCACAACAAGGTACTGTTCTCCCAGCACAAATGAGCAGCAGTGAGTCAGCAAACTGGCAAGCTTTACGCGGCTCGATCATAAACACATCGCGTGATGCAGCACAACAGGTAATGTCAAAAAACAATGATTGGTATCATTCTTGGATACATGGCATGGGTGTGGTTCTTTTGGCCTCTAACCTGTCCATGCAAGAAATGGCAGAATTTCTGCAGACATGTAGTTCGTGCATAATCAAAAATAGGCAATTATGATCACTGCAGACGTCTGTGGAATAGAGACAACAGGGCAACTTTGTTCCCAGATAAAATATATAGTTCATACTGTAAGCGGATTCTTTTTGATTTATATATTTATTTCATTTTTTTTAACAACACATCTGTCCATGTATAATCCCTGCCTTCCTTCTGTGTGCCACTAGGTGGCGGATTTAACGGAGCGTTCGATCGCTGTGACACGCGCAGCAGAGAGACGGAGAGAGACGAGGCGGCTTTTAATCGTTCAGCCATCCAAAACTAAACTGCGAACAGGTCAAGCTTTCCCTTGCCGTAGGAGCTGAAGCCCGACGCCAGAGTAATGGCGGTGCGGAGAGAAGGCGGTGATGATGCGGATGTCGGTCGCCGCGGCGCGCGCGAGCTCTCTGTAATAACGCGCGCGGAGCACTGATTATGCGCACGGGGCTGCGACCGCGCGTCCCAACAGTTCATTCGCATACTGAGAGAAAGACAGAGAGAAAGAGGCAACGCTGACCCCGGAACCCCTAACCTGAGTGAGTATTCAGGACTAAGCCGCTCTTTAATTAATGTAGCCTATGTCTGCATGTTTTGGATTATGCCTGCGTCTCGCGCTCATTCATCCTTGCACATCGAATGCTTTTGCGTTTATACATTCTTTGTGTGATAGCCTATAAATATAATAAAATGTGTAATATAATGATTAGAGTTGGTATATCTGTTCGAGTGTATTAAAAGGGCATGCACAGGTTTGAGACAGAAAAGGCGACGCACACACGTGTGCGTCCGCATCGGTCTTTGTGATGCTGCGACCAATTAACCGATTTTTACCGAGGCGACCTTTGATGTGAAAGCAAACGAGGCGGGGACGTTCTGCCATTCTGTGGAAACGTTTCAGCTGTGTGTTAGGCTTACCGGCGTGATCTGGTCACGCAAAAAGCGCCGTTCATGCAATTGCTGTCTTGTGTAGTCTATAAAGCGAAGGAAAGCCGCTTTCCGTTTTTCTGTGAAAGCTCGCGACGCGTCTGCACCGCGCGGACATTTTGACTTTGAGCTTATTTCCCGAGCGCATAGGGAGATACGACATATTTGGAGACGAAATTGTGTGGCCTGTGTGTCTGCAACAATGATTAATGCATGCTTTATGTTCAGTGGCGACCATATAGAGCAGTAAGGGTTTCAGCTCTGACCTGTTTGGTTGAGCTGAGTGAAGCACTGCAGTCCAATACAGAGCGACTGGAGGAGGATGAGACATGCTAGGGTCATGTGCAAGGCCAAGGATGGAGACAAGCAGATGTAAAATGTGGGCGTGGGTCTTGAAGTGCTCAAATCAGAGCCCGTTTGGCATATTTTAAGCGCACATAAGAGCTAAGAGGAGAGAATGGTCTGAAGGAGCCAGAAAGCCCTAGAGCCAGGCTGCTCAATGAGATAAGCTTCCAGGAGGCAATATTGGTGAGGAATGGAGGAAATTGGCTTGCTTTTTTTTTTTCTTTTTTTTTTTTTTTTTAACCAAAGGTAAAATAGCTTTGTAACAGAAATAGCCTGTTGATGATCGAGATATCATATGTCTATTTTGTGTACATTTCAGTATAAGGTCAACAGTCGGATGAGTAATGTTGCATCCTTAAAAAGAAGGCTCCCTTTGGTTGTTAAATTAATTCCAACTACTACTTTCGTTGTAAGAACACCTCTATGAGGTGTTTCACCTTCTCAAAGAAATCTCTCCTAGGATTAAGTCCTCACCAGTCTATGACAGTAAGGCAAAAGTCAGCATGCATGCTTGTTTATGTAAAGAAGAAGGTTGACCAGCACAGAACATGTGCTAATTAATAAACATTAATTATACAAGCACACACAAACACCCCTAGAAAACATCAACATAAATTCCCAGAGGGGTCCTAGGCCCGGATGAGGAGAACAGTCCTACATGTTAATTGTACAACCTGGAGAGAAGGAAAAACCATAGCTGGGATCTGATTAATCATTCTCATGCTTTGTTCTACTGCCTCCCAGTGGGAATCTGCACCTTTTTTTCTGTCTGCTTATTTAGGGATACTCTGACATTCCTCAGACTTCAATTCGTGAATGGATTCCTGAACCATGCCCTTGAATTTACTGAAATACTATAATTACAGTCAGGAAGCTCTTAGGCCTGACAGACATGACTAAAGCAACTGGCTATTTGAATGACATTTAGATTGCACATATGAAAGCAGCCAAGCAGATACACATCCTAAGAGATTATCCGAAAGAATCATCAGATGCGAGGAAACGTGTTTAATCTTTAGACTTCCCTGGAAGCAAAATATGGCAGAAAAATATTACCCCCCTTTCATTTCAGTTTAAGTAATCTGCTAAATATCACTGCCACTGCCACTATATGCATACATATGAGCAGCTACATTTTTTCACTGCGAGAGCTCATTTATTACCTGTAGCTGAGTGATAAGCAGTGTGTTCAATCAACTAGTGAAACTGTGTGTTGATGGAACTTTCCATGAAGTCTTCTTTTGTTTAATTTGGAGCAGATAAGCAAACATGGTGTCTGACTGATGAATGGTACCCAGAAATAAGAAAAATGCAGTGTGAAATAAGAAAAATCCACTTGTGTGTATGTGCTTGCATATAATAAGACAATAATAATTATTTCACATCTTGCATCTTCCATTCTAGGGATTTCTAAAGATGGTTTTGGAGCCATGGTTACATGCTCAGTCCAGCTTGGCTGTTTGATGTGACATTCTATGTGAGTACTCTTTCATCTTGTTTTTGTTTTGGCTATTTTTTCTGGCACAAGTGTACTTTAATGGAGTTTTTAAAAAAAAATAAGAATTGGTTTTAAATATTATTTTGCAAACATTATTGTGTAAATGTATGTGTGGATCTGTTTCATGATACAGACACCCATTGCAGGCTTCTCAGTGCTTCCTGACTGCTATGGTTTGGGGTCAATGTTAAGGGCCAAGAAGAGGGGAATTACTTATGATTTTATAGTCCATCCAATAGAAGTAGGCTTCTAGTGTTACTTAAACATGTCTTCAGCAGACATAGTGTGCATTGTACAGTAAATACATGGGTGGTGGCCTGGGAAACTCATTCCAGTGGTCAAATACTGACATTATCTACTACTGTATATGACGTTCTGAAAACTACAGGCTTTCATGAACGGAACTATGTCCACATCAGTATCTATCATATCACCTGAGTTAAAAGGTCACTTGTGGTATTTAAACTGTTCTGTGTTTGCTCTTACATCTGTACTAAAATGAATTCTGTGACTTCTGTTGCCTGTATTTCTCATATTTCTATTAGGTCATTTGTCCTCTGTCTTCTGTAGAAGTGTTTAAGTGCTTTCTCGATTACAACGGGACAGCACAGGTGCATTGCGGACAATTTGACAGGCGGCATCTGATGAGGAACTAAATTGAATAGGCTTAGGTCCAAAACTCTGATAATAGCCTTACATTCACAAAAGCACTCTTAGCTAGCAAGGTTTTAGATATCTTTAGGCAGGTTTTAACTACTGCGCTTGTTAAACTGGCTCTTTATCCAACATGATCTTTGCAGATATCATAGGCGAGGTTATAAATTAAATAAAAACATTTCCACATTGCTTTAGTAAAATATATTTATCCGTGTTTAAAGTAGAGGTGTCAAAGTATTTCGTAAGCAGAAAAACCCAAATTTTGGCCTAAAACTGAGTTGTCATTTTTGGCTGTTTACCAGAAGTTAGCTGACAGGTTTTCCCTAGTCTGCCACACATACACTATATTTTAAGCAGTGACATAGGTTTCATTTAAATGAGACACACTGCTTATAACACCCTACTCATCTTATGTATAACGTTTTCTGCTAAATATTAACAGCACCATTTTTGGCAGTTAAATGCATTATTTGATCAAGTTATTTCGCTAAGGATACAACGTTGCATTAACCAGCAATAAGATGTGTAAAATATTTTTACTTTTTTACTTATAGAGTGAGGAATGGGATGGATAAATTACTGAGAAATGAGAAACTTTAAATGAAAGTATAGGTAATGGGTCAAAATCTTATTTATAAGTCGGAAATAGGTATTTCATATGAAATTACTTTATATTACTTTATTATAAATTTACTAGTCATATGCATGATTAACACTTCATAGGTTGCCAACAAATTAATCAGAAATAGAATATAATTGGATAACCAGTATTTACCATTATCTAGATTTTGACTTGCTCCCTAGCCATTTAGTTTAGCTACTGGAATTGATTCTAACATAACCTGACATTAGCAAAGAAAAGACTTAGTTAACAATAAGCAAATTACCCCTTAATGTTAGCAAATTAGTGAAACTTACCTCAATATGCTTTTTCGAATTAGATGTAGTTAATACCTTCTAGGGAGACCCCTCATTTTATATGAGTCTTTGCTTAGTCCAGCATATTGAAACATTTTCATGAGGTAAGGCCTTTTAAAGCCTGAATAAAATGTAAGCAGTAAACAGTAACGATTAAGACAAAATTACTGAAGTATTTTCTACCTGTTAGTATTTCGATAAGGAAGGATATAAAAAAAACTGAATAGGATGTAAAAGCACCAGAGTGTTTTTACAGGATAAAAGCAGATGAAAATGCCAAATCATGTACAATAAAAATTAAATGTAAGAATACACATCACTGTCAAAAGAAGGAAACTGATTTTGTTTACCTGTCCATGTAGACTGTTTCCCTCATTTTTGCCTGCTATAATGTCGCATTAAAGCACAATTTCAGAAGCAAAGAGTTTCGTTAGTTAATATATTTGTTAATCCCAAACACTGCCTGTATGACCGTACCTAATGACAAATACTAGCAACTAGCTAGTTACTGCTAACAAACTATCTTTAATAATAATAATTCCTTAGATTTATATAGCACTTTTCTAGGCACTCAAAGTGCTTTACATTGTATTGGGGAATTTCCTCAACCACCACCAGTGTGTAGCATCCACCTGGATGATGCGACAGCAGCCATAGTGCAACAGAATGTCCACCACACACCAGCTACTGGGGGAGAGGAGAAAGTGATGTATCAAATTCAGACATGAAAGGGGACATGAAAGATAAGAACCAATGGGGGATTTCGCCAGGACACCGGGGTTATACCCCCACTTTTTACAAGATGTGTTCTCGGATTTTTAATGACCACAGAGAGTCAGGACCTCCGTTTAAAGACCATGCTATTTTTACAGTATAGTGTCCCCATCACTATACTGGGGCATTAGGCCCCACACAGATCACAGGTTGAGCACCCCCTACTGGCCTCACTAATCCCTGTGGCAGCAGCATCCTTAGTTTAAAACCGAGTGTGAATATTGTGATATGTACAACTCGCAGTAAATGCTGTCCACACACTCCCAGCATGAGTCTGACCGACAGGAAGAGCGAGGCGAGCTGACCGACAGGAAGAGTGAGGCGAGCTGACCGACAGGAAGCGCGAACTGACTGACAGGAAGAGCAAAGCGAGCTGACCGACAGGAAGAGTGAGGCGAACTGACCGACAGGAGGTGAACTGACCGACAGGAAGAGCGAGGCGAGCTGACCGACAGGAGGCGAACTGACCGACAGAAAGAGTGAGGCGAACTGACCAGTAGGAAGTGTGACGTGAACTGACCAACAGGAAGAGCGAGGAGAACTGACCGATAGGAAGTGTGAGGCGAACTGACCGACAGGAAGAGCAAGGAGAACTGACCGACAGGAAGAGCGAGGCAAGCTGACCGACAGGAGGCGAACTGACCAACAGGAAGAGCGAGGCGAACTGACCGACAGGAAGAGCGAGGCGAGCTGACCGACAGGAAGAGCGAGGCGAACTGACCGACAGGAAGGGTGAGGCGAACTGACCGATAGGAAGAGCGAGGCGAACTGACCGACAGGAGGCAAGCTGACCGACAGGAAGAGCGAGGCGAACTGACCGATAGGACGAGCGAGGCGAGCTGACCGACAGGAAGAGCGAGGCAAACTGACCAACAAGAAGAGCGAGGCGAGCTGACTGACAGGAAGAGTGAGGTGAGCTGACTGACAAGACGATGGCGGACGATTTGGTTTAATATAAGCGAGTTTGTCATTGTACTGTTTTGTTGTTGTTGTGTTTTCATTAATAATAATAATGAACCCACCATTCAAGCAAATTGAAAGCTGAAGTGAAATGCGCACGGCCGCACAGGCGATATAAAAGCGATATAAAAGCGAGGGGAAAAAGAGGTAAACGCACCAACGAAGTGCCAAAGCCCCCTTTCACAGCAACTTACTTCTGGCAGTCTCTGCAGACAGGGTTACCATCTTCTATTAAGTTTCCCTCAGCATTTTTATAAAATCCCTAATATGACCACACTTCGGATTTGGTCCTCTTGGAAGGTTGTGAAATCTCCCAAGCGCCGTCACTGCCTTCCGCCATATTCTCTAACTGAACTAAATGATCACAGTAAGCCTAGTGACAACCGTCCATCACTTTATAGTCAAATATAAAACCTGTTTAAATGATTTCAGTGTGTGTATCAGTACCTTTTGTACATTTTCAGTACATTTGAATAATACCGTGATAATACTGATAACCGTGATAGTTTTATAAATTTTCATACTCTTACATCTCTAGCTGTTAGCTAGATGCCTGAGATAACAGCAACAAGTCTTACATGCTGAACGATCTGTCAAATCTGCTTGATGATTGTTCATTGTCACTGCAATTTGGCATGGTGTGATTCATAGATTTGAACAACTAGTAACAGTGTGCTGCGGAGGCAGCACAAGCATGACAAGATTAGACATGGCTGACAATGACAAAGGCCAGGAACTCTGCTACAGTATGGTAAACTTGTTACTGTTGTCTCAGGCTTCTTCAAAAAAGTGCACCTTGGAACGAATATAAAGACGTTATAATTTAACCATTTCCCAATGGAAAGTAGCAGCCAAAATAAAGAATGCAGACGTTTTATCATCTCCTTTCACTCAGAAATTCTTTGGAAATTGTAACTGTAATAATGTGTTGAGGGATGGGGTCGCTGCTGTCCCATTTTGCCTGCTATTGCACTTCAGTTATTTATTTCGTTTTTCCCCCCACATGAAACTGGACTCCATAGAAAAAGGAGAAAAATAGAGGGAAGAGAGGAACAATGCGGCAACAGTCATGTCAGTCAAAAGTCTTGTCACTGGGCTTGGGGGACTAACATGCCAGTTTCATTCTTCCTCTGAAATCTAGGCCTTCACAGTAATTAAAACATGCCATTCCTCCATTGCTCTCTCTCTCTCTCTCTCTCTCTCTCTCTCTCTCTCTCTCTCTGTTGCTCTCTCTCTCTTGTTCTCTCTATTCTCTCTCTAGGGTAGTAATTGGCAGCAGAAATGGGAGCTCATATCTGACTCTGTGATGAAAGTTTGCCGTTGTTACGTGATCTGATTTCTGCTCTGGTACATTAACAATAAAGGAACTTGATTCATCTGCTAGTGACATTATTATTTCTGTTTGGAATCTTTAATGGTTCTGGGTATTTTCTAGAGAGTGTAGTAATGGTGTGACTATATAACAGTATGACATTTTATACAAATGTTCTTCCACAGCTTCTTTATACCATGCCAGTATTGACAATATCACAAAAATGTTATATCTAGGTGCATTCATCCATTAAGTTATATGACTGTATCTTTAAAGTAGTGTTCCCAACTTGTACTGTTGATGCAGATTGGCATTCATGTCATCATCTTTGAATATGGAGAGGGAGGAAGGAAGGAGGAGGAAACCCCGGCAACACGGGGAGAACATGCAAACTCCACACACACAGGGCCACAGTAGGAATCGAACCCCCAACCCTGGAGGTGTGAGGCAAACGTGCTAACCACTAAGCCACCGTGCACCCCCCAAATTTAATTTTAAACTTTAATCTTATCGAATATAAGTGAAGCATGAACGTAACTGAAGCTTAACAAAAGGTAATTTGATTGCAAATTATGCAAATTATTTATTACTTCAATTTCTATGTTGGCTTTAAGTCACAGAATTTAGGTTTCCAAAAACTGAACGTACAGTATTTTGCAAAGAAGTATTTTCTTTTTGCTGTTTATTATTCCATGACTCTGGGATTGAGTTAAAATTTTCTTAGTATAGACAATTTAGGCAGGAAAACCAGTCAAGGAGGCAAAGCAATCATTTTACAATTGGCTTTGTCATTTAATATTCTTTTTTTTTTCACCCAGTGTTTGTGTTTAAACAGGTAATGTAACCATTCATCATGAGAAATTATAGCCATAATTATTTTCAAATATGGCCCAATCCTATTTGCTAGTTTAGCCAGTGATAGTGTTGGCTTTGCTAGCTAGCCAACATATGCTTGAAGACTTTGTTTATTTCAAAATGCTTGACTAAAATTCTTGAAAAATTGTTAAACTTTTAATAAAATGGGTAAGAACATTAGGTACGAACTGAGGCCAAGTTAAAGAGAAGCTAAACATTATTAAACAATAATAAACAGTCAAATCTGTCCAGCCTGCCTTCACTTTTGCATAATATCCCTTGCTCTGAGGGGTCTGTGATTCTTATATCCAAATTCTACACAGTGTGCTGGAATTTGCACCAAAGTTGCCTCTCACCTTTAGCCTGAAGAGGCATGTAGATTTTATATATATATATATATATATATATATATGTGTGTGTGTGTGTGTGTGTGTGTGTGTGTGTGTGTGTATATATATATATATATATATATATATATATATATATATATATATATATATATATATATATATATATATATGGCTATTACAAATGTATGTTTTAAATGAAATTGGCTAAGTCACCCTTTTGCATAAGCTTTACTATAATTATTATTAAAGCAACTTGCTTCTTTTAACAACCTAGGGCTTCACATATTCAACGGTCTACAGGGCTACAGCTATATACTGCTGAATTCCTAATCAAAGCTAGATAACTTTAGACAAATCAATCTGTAGTTACATAGTTAGGGGCAAGTTGAGCTGGCTGAGTTTATTTATTTGTTTGTTTATTAATTTTGGGTGGTATGGTTATCATGTAGTAGGGGTGTCGTGGTTTGAAATTTTCACAGTATGATAATGTGATGATGAAGTACTCAGTACTGCTAGGAGTGGCAGCAGAGTCACAATGTAATATGTTTACAATAGTAGTGGATTACACAGCCAAAGGATTTTCAGTACAGTCCCCTGCAAAGAGAAATAAAGGTTGCTGTAGATATGATTTAGGGGGAGTCCAGAGGGAGGAAGTGCAAAGTTTTAAGGATGAGGTGGAAATACATTTTAATTGCTTTTTTGATAAAGTCAGTGGCGAGGTAACTGTCTGATCTTACACTGTGACTAATTGTGAAGCTATAATATTGGAATAGCCCTATCATAGAATTTTTTTTTGTATCATCCCACCATCCACCATCCCCCAGCTGACCCCCCCATCCCCCCACCCCCACCCCCACCCCCACCCCCCACCCCTGCCAACTTAAAGCTGATTATATTCATCACTTATACTCGCTGAGGTATTAGAGAGGAGACAATGGGACAGACCGCACATTGGGGAAGCTGTGGAAAGTGTTCTTGTTAACCCTTTTATTTCATATATTATAAATGCTCCTTTCTAAAAAGCATGGAAGCTTTTTACTTTTCCTTTATGTAAATTTATCATTCTGATAATATATAAATATACTCTATAATATATAATTACTACGTTATGATTTGCGATGTAGAATTGCATGTATGCGTAATTCTAAAATTTTCTATTCTGTATTGTAATATTTCATTGGTATATGAATTTTTAATCCACAGAGCATTCTTTTACATAAAAGGCACTCAAGGTTCCTTACAGGATATGAATCAGCTGTTTTCAGTGCATGAATTATTATCGGTTGCTGTGTCATCACATGAATTAAAGATGAGCGGAACAGTTGATCTTGCTTAAATAATTGTTCATATTTTAAACATGTACTGTAAATGCTCGGTGTCGCTTTAATGGATTAGACAATTCTTTTTCTGGACTGCAAATGAAACCTAAAAGTAGAGACAACGCAGCAGGCACATGATTCTAGATCATCCCTGACTGTGACGATGCAGTTAAGCTGTAAGGGGAATTGGATATTTGCTGGTTAATTTGGCCATCATGAAATACAATACAACTGTGAGTCCTTAGATATGTATAGTGGAAAAAAAAGTCCCATCTGCCAGCTGAAGATAATATTGTGACTTGAGCCACCAAACTTATATTCATTTATATTCTTATTGTCTCCTTAGAGTCCATGCCAACCTATACTAAGGTCTGGTTAAGAGTGATGTCTTAAGGTATATTTGAATGCTGTACTGCTGTGTGAGGATGAGGATTAGAGCTTTATATGGGAGCACCCTAAGAAACCCTGTTAGAGCAGATGTGTGTGTATGTGTTTGTGTGTTGTATCAGAGTTCTGTTGTACACTGCCTGAGATTGGCAGGCCCTGAAAGACAAGATGATTACCCTGAATGTTGCACTGCAGTGGCAAGATGCCACTCCTTTTAGGGAAAAAGAGAGAGAAAGGAAGAGGTGGCAAGGGAGGAGGACAGGCAAAGGAAGAAGGAAAATTGGTTAAGGGGGATGAGAGGTGGAGTTTCACAATTCTTTCTGCCTGAGCAAAGTGCTAGAGTGAGGGATTATAAGAATCAGTAGGGCTGTAGAGCATACGCCAGTTGGCTGATTGTCATCTCTGAGAGGACACATCTGTTTGAGGAAATTTTCAGCAACTACTGCATGCCCTGCACATTTTGAAGAGTGTACAGCAATACCTTTACCACTCCTGGAATAGGTCACAGCAGAAAAAGTCCAAATTTCCATCTGCATGTTTCACCCTAGTAGCTCGTCAACATTACTGGATCAAGAGCAATAGGTTGAGAATGTATCTCACAAAATTGAAAGTCTTCCTCTCTGAATTAGTGTGTATTTATTACGGCAGGAGAACTGTTTCGAATGCCCTGCCATACTTGCCATACATGCCCTACAACTCAGAGAACCTGGCCAATTGTCAGGCTTTGACACTATTAGTAGAGATGTCATTTCAGGTTGAAATGACAAAAATAACATTAGACATACACCCCAAGATCAGCAGACAAAATCTAAAAAAAAAAGGCCAAAATAGCAACCAACTAAGCAGACATGGGCAAAAGAGTAGAGCAACTAAAAATGTGCAAACAATAGCAGGATTCACACATGTGGATACAGACCAGATAGCAAATAATAAAGGCTTAGTGATGCTGGGCAATGAAGCACAGATAAGAAAAACAAAGCATGGAGGGAAAGTATATGTATATACACTTATAGGGTTTAATGTGTAACAATCCAATGACAGTGCGCTAGAGCGATTGTAGTTAGAGGAAGCCAGAGAACTGGGCATGGTGGTCGACTGTGGATTCTGGAAGCTGGAATTCCCAGAGAGCTGGACGATAGTGACAGTAACAATACTAATCTATAGGTGGCGTCATTAATTCGGCTGACTGCTTTAAACGGACCAGTGTAACATTTCAGTTTATCATTTCCCGTTTAAAACCTGCTTACTTGTCCCACTAGTTCCTGCAAAACATCTTGTAACCCAAAAGACACTTATGCCAGTTATCAATTAACATTATCACTCTAACATATTAAACTCACATTATTTCACTCATTGATGGAGTTGCCTGGTGATGGGGCACCTCACGGCTGTTCTTGAAATTGGATTCCCTTCTACAAAAAATTTAAAAAATAAAATAAAATAAAATAAATAAATCACAGAAGTGCTTGGCACTCCATCTGGTCAAATTAATGGTGTGTTCATATCCAGTGTGGTTACCGATGAAGCATGTACTCTCTTGCAGATACATGCACAATTGTGTGTGCACACACACAAGTATATGTTAATGCTGATGCTAAGATATGATAAGCTCTCTGGCACTAATTTGCAAATAATATCTAGTACCAAAAATACAGCATAATAGATGGTGGCACTGTAATTTTATGATAATAGATAACTAAGAATGGGTATTAGTATTTACCTAGTCTCAGCCTCAGATGCTCTAGTTATGGTTGCTTATACACTTATCTCACAGGTTACAGTCTGATTGGCTCCCCACAAATAGATTTTTTTCCAAATAAGAAATAGGTACTAGAATTAAGTCATGAAAAGTATCAGGTGCAAGCCTAATTAAACCCAGGTTATTACTTTTTCTGCCTTTATTTTTTACTATTCTGCTCAATAGTAGTAATAGTAATACAGTAGTTTGTAAAGAATATTACGGGTCCTCCTAATAGGACCAATCAGGTCCCAATTTCACAATGTCTATTAATAATAATATCCATAATCTTTTTTTATATCTTTATGTACTGTTTTATGTTAAGAATACCATTACTGCCTGTAATGTAAACTATAAAGAGAAGCTCAGTCTGTTTTTTGCAGTGCATTGCAGAAATGCAGATAAACAAATATTCTGCACCATCGAGTTGCATAATTAAATGTAGGAGACCTGTATTCACCCTGTCTAGCCAATTGAGTCAGTAAGAAAGATAAGCAGCTGTGGTAAAAGACTGTGATCGCTCTTCAGAACAGCTGCTTTCCCCATAGTGTTTAAATATAAGAAGAAAATTAAAGGAAAGGTTGAATGAGGAGAGCCAGTTTTTCATTTTGACAAAATGCAGAAAGGAGTTTTGTATTTGTGAGAGAAGACATGTGGGTAATATTTACAGCAGCAGGCCCAGGATTGCTTAATTGTAATTTTAAGGTTTAATTAGGTGATATTTTACTGTGGAGCACTATATGGATCCTTCTAAAACACATTCACATTGTCCATTTGGTTGAAGAAATGACACTGTTACCAGATTGCTGTCTTACAGTCAAGCATTTAAAGCTGTATCTGCCATTGGCCTATGCTGTATAGGTCTATAGGGTGTTGGGAAGATGGAAGACTGCTTAGAGGATAGAGATTGCTATAGTATACTGATATCTCCCTGTAATACCTGTGATCCTTTAGTGGATGTAACAGGAAAACTAGTTTCTGAGGTTGGTTGTGCACTTGTTCTAGAACTTTTCATCCTACAGTAAGATTCAAGAGATCTGCTGTGGATCACTTGTTAATGAAGTGATGTGTTGTATCTTTTGGAGTTCAGGTGCAGAAGACATCTGCAGCATTTGAGACTGAATGTCCTGTGTGTTTACTTGTCTGTGAAAAACCCATCAAACTAACAAGAGTTTCCTTCCCCTGAGAACAAGGAGACACCAAAAAAATAATAAATCCCCAGCCATGCTTTTCGACATCTTTTCACAGCAAGAAAACCTGGCTATGTACGAAAACATTTTTAGTCTTTGTCATGACTCATGGCTCACTTGGTTTCTAAGGAAAACGAGCCAGATGATTAAAACATGTTCATTTTGATTTCAATATCTACACACTGCCAAATTAAACTGTGATGAATAAACAAACAAGCATTCATACACACAAAGCAAGCAACCACCCCCCATCCCTCCTACACACACACACACACACACACACACACACACACACACTTCATGTTATTTTCAGTCAAGAGCTGTCGTGTGAAATTTGCTAACACTCATATTGCTATTACTGGTACTTGGGTAATGTTAAGGCTCATAATCATGAATAAAAAGCCTGTACATGGAATTATGAGCCAAATGTCCCATTCAGAACTATAATCTTATTCAGGGATATTCACTTGATTTGTCCAGCTGGCATGTAAAGGCACAGGAAGACACTATGGGCTAGAAGGAAAATAGGAGTACTATAAGAGAAGCTAGTTCACCACTCTGCGATGTCCTCTACTGAGAAGGTGGCTCTTGTGGCAGGACAGGATGGTATTGTATTGTAGCATATAGTGGTAGTGGGCTGATGAGACAAGGCATAGATTGAGTGATGAACTTATATTTCTGGGTCATGGTTACCCAGGCATTGTAGTATATGCAATAGGGTAATTGGAGGAAGAGACCAATATGGGTGAAGTTGATTACTTCATGTATTATCATGTATAACAATGATGCATAAGTAACATAAATAACGAGATGATGTATAATGATGGATGAATAAGTAATACCCAAGGTATGTTGCATGGTCCAAAAGAGTCTGCCATGAAGCAGTTTTTATTTAAGAATTTATCAGAAACTAATACAATATTGCATTTTGTTGATTAAAATGATTTTAATGCAGTTTCATTTTCATTGAAATGTATGCTAACACAGTGCTAATTGTTTCATGTGGTAATAACTCGACATTAATGTGATCCCTCTATGTTTTAGTCATTATCACCATCAGGGGTTAAATTAGAGTGGAATGAACAGAAGTCAAGCTTGGTTTAGAAGCCAATGATTAGACATAATAAATTGTGCTGACACACAACCACTAGACAGCTGCTAAAGTTAGACTCCCATGACTCCTCCCCTTCCAACCTTTTTTGATTATTCAAGTTTATATTCACTGTGTTTATAGCTAGGAATCCTCTGATCTTGCTGGTTTTTTTTTTTGTTTTGTTTTTTACAAATTAAGTCTCAGTCAGCGGTTGTTAAGTGCCATGTTAATACATTTGCTCATTAGAGAAAAGTGTGTTTATTTTTTTTATTTCATTTATTATAATAGAAAAGACTGAGATGGTATTTTGATGCCAACCTGACAGAGAATATTAAAAACTTAAGGTCTGGCTGCGAGATTGTATTCAAGTTAAATTAAGCCTTTAGGACAGAACCAGATTAAAAATGCGTTTTAATCACATTTTAGTATTAGTAATAACATCTAAATTGGATGGTACTATTCCATACATGATACTGTATATCGTTTACTGAATTAAAGATAACGTAGAGTAAAATAGTTAACGTAGGTGTTATTTTAATGTAGATCTATAACACTGCTTTCAGCAAAATAACAATGGATGATGTAATTTTGTATAATTCTAAAAGTAAAATACTAATACTAACAAATTACAACATATGGCAGTTCACTTAACGTTGCTGTTCCATGGCTTGAATGTTTCCAGTAGTGTAGGCACTGGAATTAGCATAGGCAGGGTATAGCATAGGGTTCTTCATAAAGTTTGTTAAGGTCTGATTCTCCCTTGTGAAACTACGTTTTCCACCATCTTGTCTATGGATTATACTAAATGCAGAGTCTCCATTACAATAGGCATGCATCCTATTTCCAAGTAGGAAAAGCAGTCATACACATTGGCAGGTTTGGTTGAGTGGTGGGCCTAATGGTTGAGAATCTGTCAGCATGAAATGATCAAAATCGCCCCCTGAACTGTGGAGCTGAGGATAATAGTGTCAGCCAGGGGCTGACTGACAGCCAATATGGAGAAAATGACAGTAAGTGTGAGACAAAAGAGAGATAGATGGAGCAGGGATTCCTCTCCTCTCTCACATGGTTCAATGAAGGAGGATCCAAGGATTCAAATGTTGCTGTTTGATCTAAATGGAACAAATGCGCACAAATGAAGAGCTTACTTCTTCCCTTCCTCTCCTTTTTACCTCAGATCCTGTGAAGCTTATACCCAGTTTTTGCTAGTGTGCGTGCCTGTGGCCGAGAGTGGGAGTGTACGAGCGAGCTTGTGTGAGCACTCTCACATGGCCTCGATGCAGGACGGGGTGAACTTCACTGCTCCCCCCTACGGCAAAGTGTTGCTGCTCGGGGCCATCGCTGCTGCCTCGGCTTTCGTCGTCACCATCCTGATTGTCGTGCTATGTGTGGGCTGCCACAGGTGAGCAACAGATGGGAATAACTGTAACTTTGAACACACACACACACACACACACACACACACAGACACATATTCAGATATACAGTGGGTTTGGGAAGTATTCAGACCCCTTCATTTTTTTTCACACTTTTTTATGTGATAGATTCCATTTTAAATGGATTAAATTGACTTTTGGACCAACAATCTACACATAATAATCTAACTTTTTAGAAATTTTTGCAACTTTAATTAAAAAATCGGAAACTGTAGTGCCTAATTTAGATAAGTACTCTGACCCTTGTGGAAACCTTGGGCAGCAATTACAGCTTCGATTATTTTTGGGTAAGTCTCTGCAATATTTGTACACCTGGATTTGGACAGTTTCTCCTATTTTTCCCACCAGATCCTCTCAAGATCAATCACAATCTTTTAAATTAAATTTATAATACAATAACGTGCAAAAAGTGAAGGGGTCTGAATACTTTCTGAACTCACTGTAAATATAAAGCACAGGCCATTTGCTATGTTTAAGCAGAGACCATTTGGATATGGCACATCCAAATGGAGTGTGATTGAATACAGCACTAAGCTACAGTCTATCTAATGAATTATAGATGTGTTTCCCTGCCTGCTTGACGAGCACTCTTTTCATGTCTAGTCTTTGGAATCTGCGCTTTAGCCGTGATACCCAGAGTCTTATGTAATGCTAGAGTGAAATTTAGAGGGAATTCAGACATTTGAAAATTGTTCTTCCAGTAAGAGTAAACTATTTTTTATATTTCTGCTCAATGATGCTTTGCGAAAAGAAAAGAAAAAAGCGTTTGGGTAAGAAAGTAACGCTCCAGAGCTTTCACCAAGAGGCACTGGGTGTGTAGATAATATTAGCATCTGAGTGTAAAGGGAGCTTTGATGCTGTGCACTGTATGTACTATATAATAATCATGATAAATGATGTCTGTGTGTAAGGCTTTATTGCAGCAGATTGTAATATGCTATGTGATTTAACTGAAGACTTCACTATAAGAAAATGACTGGCAACAGAGTTGCCAGTAAAATACTGTATAATTTTACAATCAACAACTGTAAACATATTTAGGATAAAGTACTGTAATGTCCTACATAGTGTAGAATAACACGTTATACTGTAATGTCCTACATAGTATAGAATAACATGTAATCCATTCAATTCAATTAAATTCAATTCAATTTTATTTGTATAGCGCTTTTTACAATAGACATTGTCTCAAAGCAGCTTTACACAAATATATAAACACGCCATACAGATATTAAAAGTGCGAATTTATCCCAATTGAGCAAGCCGGTGGCGACGGTGGCAAGGAAAAACTCCCTAAGATGTTAAGAGGAAGAAACCTTGAGAGGAACCAGACTCAGAAGGGAACCCATCCTCATTTGGGTAACAACAAATAGTGTGAAAAAGTTCATTATCGTTTTATATAATCCAGTGCATTTGCTCATTTGCCTGATGTTTTTTTTAAAAGAAGTGATGTACAATTGATACAGGTTACAGCTGATCTGAAGGTTAAGGCTCTTGCTCAAGAACCCAAGCATAGCGGGAGGTCACAAAATTGGAGGATAGGTACAAAAAAGATTGGGTTTTGACCAGTGTGATGATTGGTAGACAGGTTATTTTAAGGGGATGGAAATCAGATGGAGCGCCCTCGTTTCCAGAGTGGTGTGTGGAGATGGGGAGGGTGGCTGCCTTTGGAGTTGGGAATTCCTTCAGGAAGAAATGGAGCAGTTATTTGGCGTTTTTGGGGGACTCTCGAGGAGGGGCAGTGGAGAGTGTAATTTAGAGTTTAGTCTATGATTATACTTGATTACTGTATTTTCCATTTTTTTTAAATTGTGTGTATAATTATTATTTTTTTATTTTTATTTATTTTATTATTTTTTTTGGATATGTGAGTTTATATTCTATTGACCACAGGGGTGTTCGTGGGGGGACCAGGGTGGGGTGGGAGGTTGGTAGGGGGAGGGGTTATAGTGAGGATTTATGTTAAAATAGTTTGATTCATTATATATGTTGTTTGTCTATCTGTGTTAACTTGTGAATCAATAAAAGTGTTAATTACAAAAAAGAACCCAAGCATAGCAGTTTTGACGTGCTGGGATTTGAACGCAATACTTTCTGCTTTGTAACTCAAAGCCTTAAACACTGAGCCAGCACAACCAGCCTTAGTAATTTCATTCAATGCAATCTTTTAGTGCAAGTTAATTCAGTAGTAGAAGTGATTGAATCAATGTAAACTAGTTCAGCATGTTGTGGTAGCTCAGATATTAAGGCTTTGAGTTGCAGCTCAGAAGGTTGTGTGATCAAATCCCACCACTGCTATGGTTAGGACCTTGAGCATGACCCCTAACCTTCAGCTCAGTTGTTTCTTACATCAATTGTAAGTTACTTTTTTTAAATTAGAAAATATACTGGATTATGTGTTACAATATACTATGTAAGATATTGCAATACTTTACTGTAAATATGCTACAATTGTTTATTGTAAAAAATGTGTAAAGTACTTAATTGGCAAACCTGTTGCCAGTAAATTACTGTAAAAATTGTCTGTCAGTTTGTTACAGTCTTGGCATGAAAGCTTTTCTTGTCTCGAGATTCAAGCACTGGTTATACTTGGTTGTTTTATCTTGAGTATTAGGATTGTAGTATATACAAAAAAAAAAAAAACAAGACACGTTTAAAACAGATTTAAATCGCTCAAAATATTTCAGGTGACCTAAGGTTTATTTTAGCCAGATATTACAAAAGAAAATGCATCCATCTCTCCAAGCCAAACTTAACCAAAATCCCTTCCATTACTTATTTATTTTGCACAACATAACTGCAAATTGAATCGTAGGGGGCAAAGAATTCTCATCCTAATCATGAACCAACCATCTATTATTGATAGAGACTGACAGACAATCAGTGTGTTTGTGCTCATTGTGTGTTTAACAGGAAGGGGAAGAGTCACAATGGTACTGGTGAAGAGAGAAAGCACAGACTCATGGACATGGTAACCATCTCTTTAATTTTCCCAGTTGCAATAAAGCTATTTCCTTGTTATGTCTGCCTTTAGACTGCATTGACAGGTGAGAAAATTGGGATCTGGACACTGATGGCTGCATTCAAACTTGGTGATATAAATAGGCATCTTATTTATAGATAATTTAGTATTCAGTTAGCTTGTGAATTTTAGGGTGAATTACTGCGTTATTGGAATGCAGTTCATGTCTCTGAGTTTGCCAGACTTTTCTTGTGTAGAGGTGATGGACAAGGAGCTCAACTGCATTTAGATCACTCCAATAAGCTCTTGTCTTAAAAAGATTGTTAAATAAGGACTGATTAAGGTCAGCAATTTCTTTGCTTGCAGTTGCAATATGATTTAGTGTCAAAGCAAATCTAATAGCAGTGTAATATATTAAAAAGATATTCATACTCATAGTAATAAATTGTTCTAGGGTTTGATCCTCGGCTCAATTTACTGTCTGTGCGGACTTTTGTATGGTCTGCCTGTGTCCATGTAGGTTTCCCCCAGGTTCTCCAGCTTCATCCTCCCAAATCATACTGAAATATGTATTGAATGTGCTAAAATTGCCCCTGGGTGAGAATGAGAGTGTGAATATTTGCGTTCATGGTGCCCTGCGATGCACTGGAGTCCTTTCCAAGCTGTATTCCCACCTTATGCCCAGTGTTCCTTGAATAAGCCTCCAGATCAACCACAACTCCAAACGTGATAAAGTGGTTATTGAAGAATTAATGCTTAAACTAATTAATTCTTTAATATTTTATTTTTTAAATGCCATTCCACCATTTTTCTTTACATGTGGACTTGTTGTTATGGCACATAGTGGATAGCAGATAATGGACTTATAATGCACAATAATGTGATTTATTCTCATGGTCAGACTAGTACATAACTGAGACACGCAGCTGTTTTGGACAACCTCTCCTCTTTGTGTCCAGCTGTCTAGCAGTCCTGAAGTCCAGAGATAATTATGTCTGAAAACCAGTATGTGCAATTTCTATATTAATTTCTCAGCACACCTGTATAATTCAACTTAGCTGAAGCATATTACTTTATTATTGACCAATTAGACTTTTTTTAAGTGTTCTCACCTGTCAAATGCCACTTTTAAGCTCCACATACAAATTATATTATATATTTTTTGCTAATATTTACAGTATAAATATATTATATTTAAATATATTATAAATAACCATCTAACCAACCATATATTTATAAATAAATATATTATATTTATACAAATATACTGTGGTCTTTATAGTAGAAACCTTACCTTGATCTATTCTACTTTTTACTCTTCTTTTATAATGATAAACAATTCATACTATGATCTACAACTCATATTAGGCTATATGCTGATAACGGTCTCTGTTTTTTTTAGAACATATTGCGGCAGTCAAAGCTGCGCTCCATCAGTAAGTCAGACACCAAGCTCCATGAGATGAACAGACTCAACTGCAATGGCAAAAGTATGTACATTCGCTTCTCACACTGCTTGATAGCGTTACCGAGGCCGCAGAGCCGCCTCAAATTCGGAAGTAGAGTCGGAGCATGCAGGATGGTATAAGTTTCATTTCGGGATACAATTCTTTTCTCTGTTCTTCTGTAGTAGAGCCACCCATAGATGTTTTTTCACTTTGTCAGGGTTGGCGCCGTCTGTGCCGCCTTTGCCTCTGCAGTTTAGCCCACAATGTTCTGTTCCTTTTTTTGATATAATACATATTCCATACTTCATCTAACTAAAATCAATGTTAAATCTTCAGAATCCTCCAAGAAGAACCGTCCAGCCAGCATGGACCTGCTCCTGCTGCCAAGCCGTCGCTCCAACTCAGACCTGCGAACTTCACAAGGCCGCCAGGTGCCACAGGTGCCCTCAGGAGAGGATGGAGAGCACACATACGCCGAGGTGGGCCGCCGCTCCTCCCCGACTCGCTGTCCTGAGGCCGCGCTCAGGGGGCGGGCTGGAGAGACGGACACTCCTGCCCCCCCAGCTGTTCCTGCCAATACCCCAGCACCACCTGATCCAGATGGGGACAGCCTGGATGGTGGAATTCCTGAGCCTGAGACCCTCCCTCAAGTAATGAACCCTCCCCCGCAGCCCCCGGAAACAGCTGAGTATGCGTGTATCAGGAAGGTTCGCAAGGTTGACAAAGCTGCCCAGAAGAGGGATAATGGCACTGAAACGGAGGAGGGGCTTGGGCAGGCACAGCGGCACAGTAGTGGAGAGATTCGGCATGCTCCGCCCAGTCATCCAGCTCCACCCCCACCACACCCACACAGTCAAAAGTTGCCACGCAAGAATGTGGAGGCTTTCAATCTTCCTTTCTTTCCAAAGGTAGGTGTGGAAACAGGTTGTTGTCATTACACTGAGGGAGATAAACCACCTATCAGCCATGTGAAAAACTAATTGCCCCCTTAAACTTTAAATCTAGTTTAGCAGCAATACCTTTAGCAGCAGGTTTCCTCCCCCAGTCCAAAGACATGCATGGTAGGCTGATTGGCGTGTCTAAAAGTGTCCGTAGTGCGTGATAGGCTCCAGGTTCCCCGTGACCCTGAAAAGGAGTAAGCAGTAGAAGATGGATGGATGGATGGACCTTTAGCAGCAATAACTTCAACCAAACACTTCCGATAACTGGAGATCAGTCTTTCACTTCTAGGACTAGGATTTACTCCTATGCTTTGGATCATTGTCTTGCTGCATAATCTAGTTGGGCTTGAGTTTTAACTTACAGACTGAAGACCAGATATTCTCCTTTTAGATTTTCTGATAGCGAGCAGAATTCATGTTTTTCTCAATTATTGCAAGTTGCCCAGGCCCTGAAGCAGCAAAGCATCCCCACACCATCACACTGCCACCACCATGCTTGACTGTAGATATGATGTTCTTTTTGTGGAATTATGTGTTTGGTTTACGCCAGATGTAACGGGATCCCTGTCTTCTAAACAGTTCCACTTTCGACTCATTAGTCCATAAAACATTCTCCCCAAAGGTTTGAGGATCATCAAGGTGTGTTTTGGCAAAATTGAAACAAGTCTTAATGATCTGGGTTAGCAGTGGTTTTCGCCTTGCCACTCTTCCATGTATGCCATTTTTGCCCAGTGTCTTTCTGATAGTGGATTCATGAACAGTGATCTTTTTTGATGCAAGAGAGGCCTGTAGGTCCTTTGATGTTGTCCTTGGCTCTTTTGTGATTTGCTGGATGAGTAGTTGCTGTGCTCTTGGAGGAATTTTGGAAGGTCGGCCACTTCTGGGAAGGTTCATTATTGAACTGAGTTTTCCCATTTAGAGATAATGGCTCTCACTGTGGTTCTTTGGAGTCCCAGAGCCTTGGAATAGCTTTGTAACCCTTCCCAGGCTGATGTATTTCAATCACCTTCTTCCTCATCATTTCTGTAATTTCTTTAAATTTTGGCATAGTGTGTAACTGGGTAAGACCTTTTAACCTACTTTAAGTGTTTTAATCTCTCTTTAAGTGTTGATTTGATTGAACAGGGTTTGCAGTAATCAGGCCTGGTTGCGTCTAGTCCAGCTGAACCCTGTTATGATACCATACCCAGTTGGTATTGGATAACTTTTTTGCTATAATAAATAGCATTATCATTTACAAACTGTATTGTATGTTTACTCAGGTTGCCTTTGTTTTATCTTAGATTTAGTTTTAATTTCTGAAACAATTTAGTATGAGATATACACAAAAACAAAAGAAATCATGATGGGGCAAATACTTTTTCACAGCACTGTAAGTCATCTGGTTACTCAAGTTAGCTTGAGTAAATACAGTACATTACAAAAAAATTTTTGCATGTCTACAACTGGCACATCTGATCTGAAAATGTTTTATTTCCTATTCTGTTTTACTTTTCATTTTTATAATAGTCATAACTCCACATTAATTATTTGCTGTTGGTGTTTCAGCAGCATGCTAGCTAATGGCTTACCTGTACATTTCTGCAGATTAGATATTGTTGAATTGAGTATATATTGAAATGCCAATATCTCCCCAGGTTGGCTCAGGTTGTTTCCTTTGAAGCATTTAAAACTGAAGATGCCTGATAAATTGGACCAGGAATGCACATCTGTCACCACTGTCTCAGACATTGCTACTGGCTAAGCATTAGCACTTAAAGTGTAGACTTTCAGCAGGAAACTGCTTTTATTTTGATTGGGTCAAATTATTGGGCTGAATTATTTGAAATATGGACATGGCTTTTTAAAACTCTTTTTACCAGAGACTAAAAAATGGATTTTCTGCCTGTTTTGGGGAGCCCGTATTCAGCATTGAATTTATTTGTGATGCCACGCTCCACAGTAGTGGTTAATAGCTCATATGAAAGTAGACACTTGGGGCTTTAAGAAATTGCAGTTTTTCATAAGTATTTTTTAACCTAGCCTACTGTGTTTAAATATTGTAATTTTATTGAGCCATTTGTATACGGTGTATGCTCTGTAACAGTGATTAAAATGAGTGCAGTGAAGCTGAATATTTTATTATTTAAAAAACCCCACAAGTATAAGCACTATGATTTGATTATACTAAAGAAAAGTACCATTACATTGAACCATGTACTCAAGTACTGTAACAAGAGTACATGTAATTTTGTTACTTTCTGTCCCTGCTAATTACACACTTCTGTGAAAACTCCTGACACTCATTCTTGTCCATTTGGCATTCCTGCTGAGGCAGAGCCAGAAGCCTTATGCCATACAGATGACGCAATACACAGAAACCCATATGCAATGCCTGTATTCCCGTCCTTCACATTCAGGTCATAGACATCCAGCGCCTTCCTACTGATACAAGATATATTTTCTCATAAACAAAACCCTGTAATTTTGCTATAAATATTCAGATGCAGAGCTTATACATTGCAGCTTCCTAGACAGTTTTTCACATTTGAGGGCTATACATTGCCTTACTGATTTTTACTGTACAGTATTGTCATAAAAAGAAACATTATAAATAAATAGAAAGAAAAATAAACTACGCTAGGATGTTGCGGTACTCACTTTTCTAATTTGCGCTCATGGGAATATGAGAAAAACTGCAAAGTATGGGTTATTGTTCCCTCCCCACTGCCAGGTCGGAGAAACGCATTAAGCTTCATGTCATTAGATCCACTGAGTGGTTATAGATGAGCTAGTCAGTCAACAGAGGGAAAGCCAGATGGATTGCTCTGACCGTAACACTCCATTAGAGGACATATTTCAAACTGGTGCTCTAAACCTCAGAAATATTATTAAAGAAAAGATTATTTCACAATAATCATTATACCGGTTAATCTGCTCCATTTGAATGTAAATTATACCCTATTAAGCATTAATTACATTTGTTTAAAATTTGGGATATGTTTCTTCTTTTGTCATACATACAGTATTTACCTAGGCTCAGTAGTGAAGAAACTGGCACTGGTGGATTTCTTGCCAGTGGCTTTTTCCAGTTGCTTTTTTTCACACTGATGATGTGGCTCTGACAGGTCTCTTCTTTTAACTTTTTTCTTAATGGAACTTCTCTTCTCTGATCTGTTCTGATCTGTTCTGGTAAACACAAGATGTCACCTGCCATACTTCAGCAACAATTCTGCAAAACTCATTACTAGGTTGAGAGGAGACCTCCACTGTACTCTATCAAAGATTAATTACCCAAGTTTTTAAAAACCTATATAGGGAGTTAGACTATAACAGATCATTATTAATTCAGTGAAACATTGTGTCCCCATACATTTCCTAGAGTGTGTATATTATTGCGATAATCACCTGAAGCATAAGATTATCATAGCATTGCTGCTATACACACACTATATCATTCCATATAACCGAGTTTGAAATACAAAAATAAGGGCATTCTTTTCTCTAAAATTGGCAAATTTATCCAAGGAATAGGAATTCAATGTTTAGTGAATTGAGAAATGTTACAAAATGACTTCAATCGAGACTAACAATTAAGGTCTACTCCAAACAGGGAAGGCTAAAATCATCACTTTATTTAGGCATGTGTAGCACACCACATATTTATGTTTTAAAGTTAATACTAGCTATGTCTTTGTGTCTTTTATCTATACGCTTATTCTAAGTGTGCCTGCCTTTAATAAATATCCCATTAGTACATCCCATTTATAGAGACCCCACTGGGATTTGAGAGCAACCAGTTAACTTCTACAAAGGTTTAGGTTTCCTTATTTAATTATTATTCCCTCATTACTCTAATCTCACTGCTAGTTCATCATTTTGTTTGGTTTGCATCAGTAATAGTAATTAAACTCTAATAAAACATTTTTAAAAATCCAGGTCTTCAAAAACATTTGACTCCAATGTATATATCAAGGAGCGACAAGTTAGGATAGACCAGGATAGACCATGTGTCTTAGTAAGGTGTTGGACCATCACAAGCAACCAGAACAGTTTCACTGAGCCTTGGTTTTGATTTTGCAAGGGATTAACACCATTATTCCGAAAGATATTCCCTCAATGTTTTGATGATGGTGATGTAGAATGTCGGTCCAAAATTTCCCAAAGTTACTCTGTTGGGTTGAGATCTGATGACTATTAAGATCATAAGATATGATTTATATCATTTTCATATTTATCAAACTATTTAATGACTCCTTATGCTCCGTCATTCTGGAAAAGACCACTCCAATCAGGATAGAAACGTTTCATCATAGGATAAAGGTAATCAGTGAGTATAAGCTCATTTGGGGCAACTGGATTCAAACTATGCCAGCAGTATGCCCCCACAGCATAAAAGATCTGCTGTGGGTTTTTTTTTTGCCATTTAAGTTGTCACTCATTTGTATATAGCCTATATATGGAAACATTTAAGGTCTCATTTAAAAAACAACACTATTCATGGAAACCATGTTTTCACATTTCACAATGGTTATACATTTTAACATGACTTGTTAAAATGTATACTGTTATTTAAAATATTATTATATGTTAAATATATTATAAATATTACTATAAAATATTATCTTCATATGGATATATAATGCCTCACACCTCACACAGCCTCACACTTCCAGGGTCAGGGGTTCGATTCCCACCATGGCCCTGTGTGTGCAGAGTTTGCATGTTCTCCCCATGCTGCGGGGGTTTCCTCCGGGTACTCCGGTTTCCTCCCCCAGTCCAAAGACATGCATGGTAGGCTGATTGGCATGTCCAAAAGTGTCCGTAGTGTATGAATGGGTGTGTGAGTGTGTATGTGAGTGTGCCCTGCGATGGATTGGCACCCTGTCCAGGGTGTACCCCGCCTTGTGCCCGATGCTCCCTGGGGTAGGCTCCAGGTTTCCCCGTGACCCTGAAAAGGATTAAGCGGTATAGAAGATGGATGGATGGATGGATTGTCTCAATTCAGATTTAATATTATCCATCAATAATGTAGATTTTAAAGCAGAAACAGTCTGTATATGATAAGACAGCTCACTCTCTGTATTGTCTAATCAGGAGGCAGTGTTTATTGGAAATGGAGAGGAGTACATATGGAAGCCTCCTGAAGACGATGACATCATGTTCCAGCCCAAGCACATAGGCCCTCTCAGCCCTCACTTGGGAGAAAACATGGCATCTGGGGTACGTGAATGTTTCTGCATTCAATCCCTTCTTCACTATAAAATGTTTTTCAACGCTTTCACTTCATTTCTAGTCTATAAGTAGGTATAGATTAACTCAGACAAAGGTATTTATTGCTTCACCTTTTGCGACTCACAGTTGCTGTGTTGTTCTTCAGATCTCAGATATGTACTCTAAAGTCTGCAAACCAGGCAAGAAGAAAAGAGGCATGCCTGGCTCACCCACAGGTCCTAGGGATATTGGTGGTTATCGGACCTTGGCCCGAGGTGAACGTGATGGTGGCTTTAACGTGGTGGTGAAGCCACAGACATGGGCGCCACAGGAGGCAAAAGGCTCAAGGATGCCCCCTGGCTCAATGGAAGAGCACTGCTATGAAGCCATTGGTGCAGAGGAGAGCGACATGTCCTATGAAGCTGCAGAGGTTGGCGGAGGTGGAGGAGGAGGAGGAGGTGGAGGATGGAAACGAGACAGGCCTCCTCCCAATGCCAGCGCCACTCTCCGGCCCAAGAAGAGAAAGCCACAGCAGCCACAGCACCAGCCACCTCCGCCACCTCCCCCTCCCCAGCATACACCCAAGATGCAGCACCTGCCTGCCAAAGCACTTTTGCTGCCGGGCGAGAACCTCTACGAGAGCATCCCTGACCTGAAGCAGGGCTCAACCACATCCAGTACCACTACCATCTTCACTTTTAATGACGGAATGGAAATGTATGTCACTGGCCTGTAAGGGCTCAAACTTAAATCTCAAACGTAAAGACCCCCCATCTTATAGTTGAGGGGGAAAGAGACTTGACAAGGCAACAACTCTTCCTGCACTCATTCACACATCGTGTTTACATTTCAGCCCTTTGGTTCCTAAGTAGCCCCACACATTGCCTTAGAGAAGCAGTCTGGAAAATGGGGCTTATCTTACAGACAATATTATGCTAATGTTTTCTGTGAGGGATGCCATTGCATCATACATCAGTTTGGTAAACACACATTGCACTACCACTTCATGTAATACGGTGTATCAGTATTAATTGCCTGTGGATTGGGATTTGAAAGTGTGTTGGGAAGAAAGTGATAACACCAAGGAAAAGACTTAGGGAAAATCTTATCTCACTTAATCACATATCCTTCAAGAGTAGCAGACATCAAAATTCACAAATCACTAACATATCACCACATAGGGGAAGCCTGTTTAAGGTATACTCCAGAATCCTGTTTTTGATAGTACACTCACTTGTGCATTAGTTTCCGTCTAAGTTTCCATCGGAATTGCGGGTTTCTTTTGTTTAATTTTATGTTCATTCCAAAGCAAAGGACAAAATGAGCACAACCGTACTGAGCAGAAAGAATACTAAAATGGCACAGAGTACTTATACTCAATGTTTTAGAATATATTGACAGAGAAAAATTATGCAGTGGGAAAACAAGCCCCTTATTTTAGTGACAAGCCAATAGCAAAATATAACTATTAATGAAAGTCTGGCTAAGGCCACTATTGTTAAACCTTGTATTGTAGCTTGACAATGAACATAAAAAATCCATACGTTATTATAAAGGTATTTATGGATACATCCACAAGCTTTGGGAAAATATGTGGCACTATTTTTCTAGTGATGAAGCCTCTATTTCTTTAAGGGAATTCTATGGGAAATAAATATAAAATATAGATATAAAAACAGTATTCCCATTCACTGAATCACAGAACTGCATATTGGTCTGCATATTCAAAAGCACAGAATCATATATTGCAAATTTCCTCTTCCAGCACTTAAATACATTATAGACTCCTTTTGAGAGTCCATTTGAAAAATGAGAGCTAAATTGAATTACATAATAATTACAATAGCAATTAAAAAAGCGATCCTAAAGAGAATTAGCAAAAGCTCAGGGAAAGTGAAAAATATATAAAGGTAATTGAATTAGTTGTACATGGAACTATTTTCCTCTAAGTCAAACAAAACAAAGAGTTTAGTGCATATTAGGCATCGGACATTGCCCTTCAGAATGGTTTTTTAAAAGTTTTTGTTTTCATAGTATTATCTTTTTTTTTCTTTTAGATCATAACATAAACACCTAAATGGCTGTGTATGAAGTCACCACTGCCGTACAATACAGTACAATAATGTTTTACGTTGTTAATACTGTTAATGCACTTTGCCTGAGAAAAAAGATGCATGTATTAAAAAAAACATACAAATGAAAAAAGGTGATGAAAAAAATCAAGTTATCTGGTGTCTGAGAATGGTTTATTTCTTGCTGTTGTTGGTTGCTTATTTGATTTAATTGCCTTTTCCTCTAGTGAAGAGAGAGCACAATGTTTTGCTTCAGGACTGACGACTCAAGGTGAACTTTGCCAACACAACTGGAAGCAGAATGTGACTGGTCATAGTGAATAAATCATAGACAATTCTCATTTCTCCAAGTCAACACCAATCAGGATGTCTGCATTTGGCTCGAACACCTTTTAGGTGGACATATGCTATAGGTGGAATTTAGGTGGAATTTCACCCAACTGTCCTACAGCACATTAATCTGCTGTATGATAATTGGGAATAATGTAATGAAACACTCTTAATATATTAATATAATAAATATAAATGCTATTTGAATGATGGTAACCAGTGTGAGTATAGTGCGCTACAGTGGTTTTTATGTTTAATGCAGAAAGCATTATCTGTGACGTTCCTCAAGAATTGAAGGAAAAAAACAAGTTAACTTTTACCAGTGAGAATTAATATTAGTGTAAAAAGAGGCCTGAACCCATGGAGAAAGACTGCAGTCTATGAGTCTGGCACACAGTCACTGTCATATATGTTGGAGCAATGTTGTAAATATTTTACAAAGAAATGAAAAGAACAGGAGGATCAAGGTGAAGTTGCGCTAGGTGTATTTGAATGTGTGTGTTTCTTTTTGTTTGTTCTTTTGGAATGATTTTTCTCTGGTGAAACTTTTGCTCAGCAGTATCTCTGTGGGTTTTGATGTGTTTTCTTCATTTTGATTCTTTTCCTGTGCCACTTTGAGCTATAATGTGTATTTCAAAGATCAACTGAGTATTAGTGTGGCAGCTGATGTTGTGTGTTTGCTTATCAGACAACAGGGTTGTGTGTTCCAGCCGTGTAAGTACTCATGTGCAAAAGATTGTAATGTTTTTATAACAAAATGACTATTCATAAAAAATGTCAACAAGTTTATACTTTTCTAATAAAGTATCACCTAAAAACCTGACTTGGATTTACATAATGTATTTTGTAAAAATGCAAGAAGCTCTGCAGTCTATCCACAAATGTTAAAAGGCCAAAACATATATATAGTTGAGGCCAAAAGTTCGGATGTGTCTCAGCCAGCTCCTTAGTTCAGCAAGTAGTGAATCAGTAAATGGTGTACATGAGTTTGGGTGGGCACTGGTAAAGACCCTGGCTCACTACACATTGGGACACTGATCACTGAATTTCTGGCAACATGATTATGTACTCGCGTTGTAAAACATCACCAAAAATTAAAAACTTTACATTTTTTACTTTTATATGTCATATAAATGTGTTAGCTTAATCACATGCACTACTGTCATAATATGTCGAGCAGGGTCATAGGCAAGCTAGTGGATTAAAAAAAGGAAACACTTAAATGTCTGTATATAGAACGTCAAATTAAGTTAAAATCGCTAATTTAAATAATCATTTCAGAGCTACAACAACAATAACAAGCTACTTACAGTACATTTGTAGCCGGAAGTTGCCTGAGACCTCGTCCCTGATTTTTTTTCGAGCTGAGAGACTTCAGAAAACATGACGTCATTTCCATAGTTCCATAGACGTTCCCTGGGTTTTGTGGTGCATTGTGGGATTTTTTATGGAGCAAACGTTCCAATGCACTGGAACAATTTTATCATTGAGACAGCCCTTAAAATGGCTGACTCCCATATCAGTGCACTGACTGCTGAACTAGGGAGCTGATTGAGAGAAACCCTTTATCTAAACCTAAGCTAAATGCATCAGAGTCAATTTTTCACAACTTCCAAAAGCCATTTTATTACAATGTTGTTGGTATGCTTAAGATCATTGTCCTGCTGGAAGACCCAGTTGAGACCAAGTTTTAAATTAGTGGCTGATGTCTTGTGGATTTGCTTCAGTATTTCTAGATACTTCTCTTTCCTCAAGATGCCAACTATTTTCTGAAGGGCACCAGTACTTTTTCCAGCAAAACACCCACAGAACATGATGCTGCCACCCTCATGCTTCACAGTTGGGATGGTATTCCTAGAATTAAAAGCCTTTTCTTGCATACATAGCACTGATCATTATGGCCAAATAGTTAAAATATTGTTAAATTATTAAATTATTGTCTTCTTTCTAGTGCAAAAGCCTCTTGGCCAAGATTTTATGTTCACATACAATTGTTTGTACAGATGCTCATACCTTCAGTTGTTTGCAAATTGCTTGTGGAGGACCTGTAGAGGTCCAGAGATTTTTTTCTAAGGTCTTGGCTGAGTTGCTTGGATTTTCCCAAGGTATCAAGGGCAAAAAAGCACTGCTTCTAAAGGCAAGCCATTTAAGTCCTGATTATGACAATTGGACAATCAGAAACTTCTAAATTGTCCACACTGTTTAAGGACACAGTCAACATGGTGTTTGTAAACATTTGACCTACTGGAATTCTGTTATCAACTAATATTTGTTGTCTCTAATCAACTGTTTTAAAATGACCTCTGATGTGACCAAAGTAGAGGCCTTAACTGACTTCTGAAAAAAGAAATGTATGGTAGAATTAAATGTATGGAGTTGTGAAAAATTAGATATTTAGTGTATGTAAACTTTTGGCCTGCACATTATATCTTCTTAATCCAAACAATAAGGAAAATTTATGCTCAATAGATTATTTATCCTGCCAAACTGCCTCTGAAGCAACCAAGATATTTGCTATTTAAAAAAAATAATAATAATAAAAAATCTGAGAAATTAAAACATATTTTAAAATTCCAATATTGTTTACAGTGAAATAGTATCATTTCAGGAAAAATTCTACTTTGGGAGAACTCAAAATCTGCTTTAGTGCTGGTTTGGGTTAGTCTCTGGTTCTTTTTTTTAATGAAACCTGTTTTTTTTTTAATGAGTTATAAACACTTGGTTTAAATGGAGAATCTGATTAGAAATGTTTGTTTACAGTTCAACCAGGAATGATGCCATGTTTTCCCTTTCATTTCTGATATGTTCCTATGACAACAGCTGTTCCTCATGCTGTGATAGAATTTTTTTTTCTCCCATACCAAGACAAAATTGAAAAATATTTGTGGAACAGCCTAAATTAATGCCTGATTACAAACATCATTAATGATTTGTTTTGAGTAAATTTATTTTAGTCTATAAAGTAATAGTACCGTTTTGTGTATATGTGCATTAATATGTCATTTATGGAATATGTTTGTTTGTTTGTGTGGTTGTGTGTGTGTGTGTGTGTGTGTGTGTGTGTGGTGTGTGTGTTTGTCATACACCTCTATCTAACTTGTTTTGGGGGGGAAAATAGGTCATCCTTAAAACATGTGCAGTCTACATGGCAACCATCTCCTGATTTTTTATTGGCTGATATGTCTCCATGGTAACCTTGAGGCTGCAGTCTCAGACCAGTTTGTTGTCTGGAAGAATCCAGCATGCATGAGAGCCTCTCTTAGCCCAGATGTCATGCACGCCAGGCACATCGGGTAGACGGAGTGCGAGCCTGGCACAGGCAGCTCTCCTGAAACATTAATGCTGTGATAGTGGAAGCCTGGTAGAATCATGACATTGCCACATTTAAACTGCCTCACAGAAGGGCTGTCTACAGCACCACTGTCTCTACAGCTGTAATCCTGTAGGCTTTTCAAGGCTACAGTGACATAATATTCAGTCTATTTTTATGCTGGTCTAGATAAATGGAAATGGTAATGACCAGCACCATTGGCTTTGACATGTTTTAAACCAGCATTTCCTCATTTATTCTGCCTTATGAAGGGAGTTGCTCATAGCAATTTTACATCTACAGTGGCAAGAAAAAGTATGTGAACCTTTTGGAATTTCATGGTTTTCTGAATAAATTTGTCATAAAATGTGATCTGATCTTCATTTAAGTCAAGGGTATTGACAAATTTAATGTGTCAAAAATAATAACACAAAAATTCTGATCTTTCATGTCTTTATTGAGAACAACCAAAAAAAACTCATAGTGCTTGTGGAAAAAGTATGTGAACCTTTGAGTTAATGACCTCAAAAAAGCTATTTGGAGTCAGGTTTTAGCACACCTGGAGTCTCGTTAAGAAAATGAGTTTGGAGGTGTGGACTACAACTATTGACTGATAAAAAACCCCTCAAACTAGAATTAGAAAATTTATTAAATTAGAGTTTGCTCTGCACAAGAACCATACGCTTATGTGAGCCATGCCTCGCCAAAAAGAGCTTTCAGAGGATCTACGATCAAGAATTGTTGATTTACATAAAACTGGAAAGGGTTACAAAGTGATTTCAAAGACTTTCGAAATTTACCAGTATACAGTTAGGCAAACATTCTACAAATGGAGACACTTTGTTACTGTTTCTACTCTACCAAGTAGTGGGCGCCCAGTCAAAATGACACCAAGAGCACAACGAAGACTCATCAGTGCGATAAAGAAACAACCCCGAATGACAGCCAAAGATTTGAAGGCATCATTGGAACTGGCTAACATCTCTGTTCATGAGTCTACAATATGTAAACCATTGAACAAGCAGGGTATCTACGGCAGGACACCACGAAGGAAGACACTGCTTACTAAAAAGAACATTGCTGCATGCCTGAAGTTTGCAAAAAGAGCACATTGACACTCCACAGCGGTATTGGCAAAATGTTTTGTGGACTGATGAAACTAAGATTGAACTATTTGGAAAAACCACACAGCACTACATCTGGCGTAGAAAGGGCATGGCATTTCATCATGAAAACATCATCCCAACCATAAAGTATGGTGGAGGAAACGTCATGATTTGGGCCTGCTCTGCTACATCAGGGCCTGGCCAGCTTGCAATCATTGAATGGAAGATGAATTCCCAAGTATATCAGACAATTCTTCAGGATAATGTGAGAATGTCTGTGCGTCAGCTGAAACTGTGTAGAAGTTGGTTGATGCAACAGGACAACGACCCAAAACACCGGAGCAAGTCCACAACAGAATGGCTTCAGAAAAACAAAGTTTGCCTTTTGGAGGGGCCAAGTCAGAGCCCAGACCTCAACCCAATAGAGATGCTATGGAACGACTTGAAGAGAGCCATACACATGAGACGTCCAAAGAATATGACAGAGCTAAAGCAGTTCTGCTAGGAAGAACGGGCAGGTCTGATCCACAGCTACAGGAAGTGCCTGGTTGAGGTTATTGCTGCCGGGGCGGGGGGGGGGCTGGCCAACCAGTTATTAATTCTAAGGGTTCACTTACTTTTTCCACTGCCATTTTGAATGTTGAAGGAGTGTGTTCAATAAAGACATGAGGGATCAGAATTTATTTTGTGTTATAATTTTAGACACATTATATTTGTCAATACCCTTGACTTAGATGAAGATCAGATCACATTTTATGACAAATTTATTTAGAAAACCATGAAATTCCAAAAGGTTCACATACTTTTTCTTGCCGCTGTATGTGTTTGACCTCACCAGCTATTGTGATAGAAATAGTCGTTTATGTTTGTAAGCTCTAAAAGAGTTATGTTTTGTTACTGAACTATTTTATATACTTGTCTATAAATTAGATTATCCATAGTGTTGATTTCATGATTTTTATTTGGGTGATGTGAGCCACTTCAATTCAATTCAATTCAATTTTATTTGTATAGTGCTTTTAACAGTAGACATTGTCACAAAGCAGCTTTACAGAAATATATAAATACAGGATATCAATTTTAAATTTATGAATGTATACCTAATGAGACAGCCAGAGGCGACAGAGGCAAGGAAAAACTCCCTGAGATGATGTGAGGAAGAAACCTTGAGAGGAACCAGACTCAAAAGGGAACCCATCTTCATCTTGTTGACACCGAGTGTAGTGTGATTATAAATAATTCCCTTCTATAACTGTGTATTACATGGTCAAAAAGTGCAATTGTGTAATCTAGAAATGAATAAATAGGAAACTTGAGTACAGAACTGTTCATGCCAATTGTAGTCCTAAGCCATCATAGCAAAACTGTTCATATCAGTTGCCGTCCAAAGCCATCTTCATGGATTTTAAGTGTTACCATCCTCAGTAATTTCACTGATCTTTACACTGGCCATGTGAGGCCATTCTCAGCAACAGTGAGTGATTTCCAAGTAATCAGAACTCAACCAGATGTAGGGCATCAGGATGAATCATGCAGGTCTGGCAGGTCAGGTCAAATTTGGCATGAATAATCACAATGTGGCCAGTGGAATTACATATTGCTTATTGCTATTGTTGATAAAGAGGTTACTGAAAATGAATGAATGAATGAATGAATAATAACTTCTACATTTGTTACATTTGAAGTATATCAATAGTTAAAATGATCCTGGTCGGGATTGTGGCAGGTCTGGCGCTATTCCTGGGAACACTGAGATGAAGGCATTAGAATTCACTCAGATGGGACACCAATCCATCTCAGGCCACCATTCGTACACACAGTAAAATACACTCATTCACACTTGTGGGAAATTTAACATAACCAGTCTGCATGTTTGTGGACAGTGGGAGGAAACTGGAGAATCTGGAGGAAACACTGCACAGACAGTAACTCTAGCTCAGGATTGAACCAGGGACCTTGAAGGTGTGAGGTGGCAATGCTAGCCACGGCACTGCTCCTAGTTTAAAAGATATACAATGTGAAAATTAATTCTGTGCCTTTATCTTTGTTTACATATTGCTTCTTTGCAGAATTTTTTTTTTTTAAAGTAGCCTATAGTTTAAAAAAAAAAGTAACAATTGTATTTAATTGATCCTTGCATTTGATCATACATTTCACTTTGTAGTTTCCCACTGATCACAATTTTAATTTTGACTAACTTTTTCAAGACACGTTTTGAACCAGTGGATCCAGTGAAACTACATTTCTGTGCTACATAATTCCTATATATTTTCAGTCCTTGTTTCCAATTTTGTAAATGCATGAACACTTGAACACAATTCCATTAAATCAGATATCCTTAGATCTTCCTCAACCACACAGTGCTCTAATTGGCTGATTTCTCAGATTACTGCCATTGATGTCTCACAGGGTTGTCATCTTCTGATGTTAATTCGTGCTGTTCCCAGAAGGAAAAATGTCAACCATTCTCTTCCAGTGAATGTTGAACTACCAAGAGGTCCATAAAGACATGGTTTGCCAAGGGTGATTGGCAAGGTGGAAGAACTGAAATGGCCTGCACAGAGCTCAACCTGACATCAACCCCACTGAACACCTTTGGGATGAAATGGAATGCCAATTGTGTGCCAGAACTCCTCTTTTGAGATCACTGCCTTACCTCACTAATGCACTTGTAGTTGAATGAGCAAAATTCCCCATTTCCATGCTCCAAAGGTGGAAAGTAGAAAGCCATGCCAGAAAAGTAAAGGCTGATATAGCTGCAAATGTGGGACCAACTCTGTGTTAATGCCCATGGTTTTGGAATGGGCACATAGACAGATGTCCATGTTCTTTTGGCCAACTTTAGGGTGGCAAAAAAGAAAAGTGTAAAAACTTTGACAATACATTGACAATGACTGCTAAATTTCAGCAGGGTCTTGAGCTATGAAATGCAAGCCTGTCCACACAGACAAACTGATTAGGGGGAAAAAAAATCAGTTGTTTTTTCAACTACAGTGGTGCTTGAATGTAGTGCTGTGGTGTTGAATAAATATGACCTAAAACATCATCAGATTTTCACATAAGTCCTAAACTTAGAGGTCTGGAGGTGTTTCTGAGCCCATGCAGTGATTTCCATTACAGAATCATATCTGTTTTTAATGCAGTGGGGCCTGAAGATGCAATATTGATTTTCACCCTTGTCTCTTCCACACAGAGATTTCTCCAGATTTCTTTCTATCATCTTTTGATGATATTAGGTACTGTAGATGATGAGATATTCATATTCTTTGCAATTTTACACTGAGGAACATTATTCTAAAATTGTTCCACAAATTGTAGACAGTTTTTCGCAGATTGGTGACACTCTGCCCATCTTTACTTCTGAAAGACTCTGCCTCTCCAAGATACTCTTTTTATACCCAATCATGTTACTGACCTGTTGCCAATTAACCTCCAGCAGTTTCTTCTTAGTAACACTTACTTTTCCAGCCTTTTGTTTCTCCCATCCCAACTTTTTGAGACATGTTGTGGCCATCAAATTCAAAATTACCTTATTTTTTTCTTAAAATGGTACATTTCCTCACTTTAAACATTTGATATGTTTTCTATCTTCTATTGTGAATAACATACGGGTTTATGAGAATTTCAAATCATTGCATTCTGTTTTTATGTACATTTTACACAGCATCCCAACTTTTTTAGAATCGGGGTTGTATAATTGTTAATAATTGATACTGATAGAGAAATAGAAAATGGTAATAAGATACAATCAGTGTATGAGAGTGACAGAATAGTTGCTATTAAATAAATTGTCTGTATGTCATCATGATATTATAGAAGCAACTGTTTCGTGTTACCTTGAGCTACTCTTGTGATACTGTGTGTGTATACCGCAAAAATATCATCATAGATGAACTTGCACCATTCAAGCTTTCTGAATACAGTGCCCTCCACTGATATTGGCACACTTGGTAAATATGATCAAAGAAGGCTGTGAAAATTGTTTTTATTGTTTAACCTTTTGATCTTTTGTTCAAAATATTCACAAAAATACTCTGCTCTCATGAATATCAGACAATTGCAAACACAACACAGGTTTATCCTGAAAAAAAATCTTTGTTAAATATTGGTGTGTAACAATTATTGGCACCCTTTTAGTCAATACTTTGTTCTACCTCCCTTTACCAAGATAACAGCTCTGAGTCTTCTCCTGTAATGCCTGATAAGGTTGGAGAATACATGGCAAGGGATCTGAGATCATTCCACCATACAGAATCTCTCCAGATCCTTCAAATTTCAAGGTCCACTCTCCCCTTCAGTTGACCCCACAGGTTTTCTATGGGTATCAGTTCAGGGGACTGGGACGGCCTTGGCAGATTTTGTGGCCAGTGAACCATTTTTGTGTTGATTTTGATGTATGTTTTGGATCATTGTCCTGCTGGAAGATCCAACCACAGACCTTTTTATGCTTTCTGGCAGAGGTAGTCAGGTTTTCATTAAATATAATGAAATATCTGTTGCTATTTGATAGAATCCATGATGCCACATATCCTACTAAAATGTCCGGGTCCTCTGGCAGAAAAACTGCCCCAAAACATTAAAGAGCCACCACCATATTTAACTGTGAGCATGAGGTACTTTTCCATTAGACTACCTATCTTTGTGCGCCAAAACCAACTCCAGCTGTTTTTGATTGAGAGTAGAGGCCTTTTTTTTTAAACCCTTCCAAACAACTTGTGGTGATGTTGGTAATTTTGGATTGTAGTTTTAGAGACTTTCCAACCCCAACTTCTGCAATTCTCCAGCTGTGAACCTTGGAGATTTTTTTTAACCATCCTCTTCACAGTGCGTTGAGACAATATAGACACACGTCCAGTTCCAGGTTGATTCATAACATTTCCAGTTAACTGGAACTTCTTAATTATTGCTCTGATGGTGGAAATGGGCATTTTCGATGCTTGTGCTATTTTCTTATAGCCACTTCCCATTTTGTGAAACTCAACAACCTTTTGCTGCACATCACAGCTATATTCCTTGGTCTTACCCATTGTTATGAATGACTAAGGGAATTTGGCCTATATGTTACCTCATATTTATACCCCTGTGAGACAGGGGTTGTTGAACAACATTGGTTTCTAGTCACCCAAGTGTGCTAAAAAAAAAAATTAAATATCAATGGGAATATACTTCAAATATATTTTTCTCATATGAATTCATAGGTGTGCCAGTAATTGTTGCACACCTATATTTAACAAAGATATTTTTAGATAAACCTGTGTTGTGTTTGCAATTGTTTGATGTCCATGAGAGCAGAGTATTTTTTTTTAATTATTTGAACGAAATTTCAAAAGGTTAAACAATAAAGACAAATTTTCACAGCCTTCTTTGCTCATATTTACTAAGAGTGACAATATTAGTACATGGCACTGTATATGATTGTTTTAAAGTTGTTTTTCATTACTTTCCCTTTCTTCAGGCTTTTGAGCCACTGATGGGCTGCATAATCACTGGCTAAAATAAAGAAAGATATATACCACCACCTAGTGGTAATATTCCTAAAGCTGCCTGTGGGTTCAATGTTCTCTTAAGGGAGACAATTTGAAGACTTTGTGCCTGTGTGAAAGAGACAGAGAAAGGGGTTAAGATTTAATGAATTTAGTATTTTACTACCAATAACAGAACAAAAACACAGTTTTAAGTGAGGAAAAAACATAAGTAATGTCTTAAGTAAAGTAATATAAAATAGTCTGTATGTGTATGTCTCAATCAGTTCCCTAGGTGATGAGTCAGTATGTCATCAGTGAATCAGTAATCAGTATATCATAAGTGCCCATACTGGTAAAGACCCTGGCTCACTACAAATTGGCAGACTGTTGACTCAATTTCCAGCGACATAACAACGTACTCGCATTGTAAAATGTCACCATCATTTATCATTTAACAACAGGCAGGACCGATATCTTTCTGACATTATATGTCATGTACATTTGTTAGCTTAATCACACAAGTTTCTGTCATGGTACTTCAAGCAGGACTGTAGGCTAGATAGTGGAACACTTAAAAGTCATTAGATGCAAACAAACCGTATACAGAACATCAAATAAAGTTAAAAATCACTAATGTATGTAATCATTTGAGAGCTACAACAAGGATAACCAGCTACTTACATGTGTAGACAAAGTTGGCTGAGAGTTCGTCCACCTTTTAAAAAAAAAAAATTAGCTGAGGCTTCAGAAACTATGATGTCATTTCCAGTAAGGGAGCATAGTGAGCATCGATTCTCCCTGGTTTTTGCAGTGCATTGTGGGATTTTTTAGGTAGCAAACTTTCCAGGGCACTGAAGGAATTTTGCGACTAAGACAATCCTGGGACACTGACACAAATGGCTGACTCCCTGATCAATGCCCTGACTACTGAACTAGGGAGCTGATAGAGACACACCCTATGTTTATTCACTTACTTTTATTCATGTGACAAAAGCTATTAGCCATATTATTTACAATTGAGCAAGAATTTAAGCGGCTGAGGGACAAAGGCCCTGCATAAGGTTTTCCAACAGCCCTGGATCTGAACCTGTTTTAAAAGAAATAAGAACTGAGTTTTTGCTGGAAATAAGCATTAGTGGCAGAAAGTAATTTACTTTTAAATATATTTTTAAAATTATTTTTGCATTATTTGCCTACGCAATTATCCGTTTGAAGCTTTTGTAACGGTTGCTATATTGTTTAAGTCACTGGTATGTTTACTAGTAATGAAATTCATTTTTGAGTAAAAGACACTGTTGTTTTTGTCTACAGAGGTCTCTCAGGCCTGTTTAATCATGGATCACTTACACAAATGTTGTATCTTAGAATACATTCCTGACTGGCTGAATAAATAATCTACCAAATTTCTTAAACTAACCCTGTCTTTGACGACGCACTGAGTCTGTCATGATTCAAAATTGCATTTAACCACTTTGCTTACAACCTTCATATATATTGACAGGGTCCATTTAAGCAAATGTTGTATCTTAGAATACATTCCCATCCTGACTGGCTAAATACAGAATCTACCATATTGCAATCATGAAATCATGACAGACTCAGAGCATAGTCAGTGACAAAAAAATACCTTATTTGAAAACATCTGTTCTTGGTTCTCTTCATCACTCTGTGATGAAGGAACATCTGTTCCAAAGTAGTACCCCACAAAATCCCTTTTAGAAATATCCACACAGGAATTTATTCGTTGTTCTTATTCAGTCCTTTGAGCTTTGGAGAGCAAACAGTTGGGTGTGGGATGTATTTCTTTTTATTATACTATGAATGCTGCTGAATATCATTACAAGGGAAGTTGTAGGTATTACCCCCCAGAGTCAGAAGGCTCAAGTATGCACGGCAATCATACTCTGTGCAGACAAGCGAATAGAAAAGAGAGTGTCTAATAAGTCACTAACTGGAGAATGTAAGAGAGTGAGAGTTTTATCTCAGTGAGGCTCATCTATACCTGGGAGGAATTTTAAAAAGTCATTCAGGCTCTTGTTCATAGCAGTGGTAACACCAGCGATATGTTCTCCTCCTAAATATTTGGTCCTTTACACATGCACACACAAAAGAGCAAAATGTATGTTTAACAGCCTGACAGGTCATAAGTTAAAACATACACTCAGTAATGATGAAAGCAAAGAAACTTTGTGAATAACATGAACCCAGTTTGCTATAGGAAATTTGTCCTCCAATTCAGTTAATGTAATAGACAGCAATGTTTCTCATAGTGGTGTCCAGGGAACGTATTTATTTTCATTACCAAAGTTTGAAGCTTAATTTGCTGTCCACTTGCACTGAATAGTTTTTACATTTATACAAAGTACACTATAAGAAGTTGTTCATTTCCTAATCTAAAGCATTAATAACTTACCAACTTTGAATAAAACTTGTGGAAGTGCTACTTACGATCCCAAATGACTCTAAAATGTACAGCAGTGCAGTTTGTTTGGGTTATGTGGGTAGAAGGTTCTGGAATAAAAAGCCATAATGGACAATATAAATAATTATAATGACATATTTTCCTAAAATTTTAATAATTGGATTATACTCATTAAATAAATCTGTGCTGTGATCAGAAAGTGTCAAAATCCCTTCCTACTTACGCCTAATGTCCCCAATTAATTAGCTTGCTTCCATGTTTATTAAAGTATTTAATTAAATTATTGAAATAAATTGATGTATTAAGCCAATGTAACTCGACTTGTGTTAAAATCTTGGCGTTATTTCAGTACTCGTCTAAGGATCTTCGCCAGATACTACCATTACTAAACAGTGGTAAAATCCCTGGCATTTAAATGTGTGGGTGTTTCAGACTATGTTACACTCAGAGGCATGTGAGAATTCTTAGAACATGAATTGGTGTGAACCTGCTATTATGATGTTACACTGATAAAACCACATGACTGAGTAGCATCTTTAAATTTATACAGCATGGTCAATGCACTGACTTAGAACAACCACGTACACTTCTATTAATTATATTGATTTAGTAGTTCAGTGATGAATGTTTTTGTTCTAGTCACAAGAAGATTGAAAATCTGGAGAAATCCTTAAATCCTCAACTATAACTGCAATCAGCTTCACTTGTAACTTGATTTGTTTAAAAGTATGTGCCAAATAGTAAAAGCACCATCTACACTGGTTTGTTATTGTTTGTCTGTAAAAGAATTGCTGGCCAAAGCTACAGACCAAGAACAAGTTAATCATCATCACTGTTGCATTACATTACATTTATGGCATTTGGCAGATACCCTTATACAGAGTGACTTAGATTTACCTCATTTATACAACTGAGCAATTGAGGGTTAAGGACCCAACAGCAGTAGCTTGGCAGTGCTGGGGCTTGAACTCCTGACCGTCTGACCAGTAACCCAGAGCCTTTAACCCCTGAGCCACCACTGCTGCAGATCACATGAATATGATGCTGTTCATTAGGAGCCCATGGCCCTCACTGATTAACCAGGCAGAGAAAGAGTGGCATATAAAGACGCTGTTACCAAGGAAACAAAGCGAGGAACAGGCAAAAGCAAAAGAACACAAACCAAGGAGTCAGGAGACCCCTGTTTCCATGGAGACTGAGTCATGACAACAGACAAAGTGGATGGGAGAGGTGTGAGCAGTGGAATGAAATCTGAGAGAAAAAACACCTACAACAAAGCTTGAACAACTTAAAGCTGGAATATCCAAAGTTCAACAGCTAGCATACAGCTATGAATGGACCAAGTAAACATTTGGGATAAAGCTGGAATTAATCAGTGTCGGGAAATAGGGACTGGCTTAAATGATTCACCATTATTGTTCTTCATTTTATGTTTTCCTCAAATGTAATTTTCTTCTGAGAAATCCTAAACAAGTAGTAGAAAGACAGACCATAGGCCATAGACCAGAGAGCTGGTATGAGTGTATCAGATAAAACAGCTATGGTACACTTACTGGCCACTTTATTAGACACACCTATTATGTTTGTCCACATTATTCCATTATCAGCAAAACAATAAGGATAAATGCAGCAGAATAATATGTAGCTATAATTAGTATTTTGTATTGCAGAGGTTGCTATTAAATCTCACACTGGCTAACTGGTATTAAGCTACATTGAAACACCAGTTCACACCCAAACACACTATATACAGAAAGAACAGAGTGAAGTAAGCAAATCAGTCTTTTTGAACAGAAAGGAAACATCCACATCCACATCCACATGTACTGTCTTTGTTTTTAAAAACAGGAAGATGTTTAAGAAATGTTAACATAATTAAAGGTAAATGATAAGCCATTCTACAAATGAAACAGAATTATAACTGAATGAAGCCAAAAAAAGGTGTAATTGTTAAGAGACATAAAAGGAGAGCCAATATAAAGTCTATATTATTTCAAAAATAATGAGAATGCTGAAAAGCTTGCTATATAAAAAGACAGGTGTACAAATCCATGACACTGTTGCAGTCTTCAGCCTTGGGCCTAGGGAGAGCAGCTGACAGCTCTGGTGCTGTGGCAGAATTACTAAAAGCTTTACAGACCCACAGCCATCCTCTGTCTCAACATATAAAGATACTGAATAGGAGGAAAAAATGGCTTTCTTTCCATCTCTGTCAGCTTCGAGTAAATACACCCACATTGATTCACTTTAGTGTCAAGTATAGTACTTTTTTTTTTTTTTTTTTTTTTTTTTTTTTTTTTAGCAAAGCGGTAAATCAAATAAAAGGATATTAAGTATTAGCATAAAGCCAACTGGGAGTAACAATGTCATGCCATACATGACCAGTATAGAACTCCTGAATGGATTTAACAAAAACATTTTGATACAAGAGAGGGCGCTGTTTCTGCATGTGATGTCATATTGCTAATTTATTTATTTATTTATTTATTTATTTATTTATTTATTTATTTAACTGAACTGTGCCTTTCAACAGTCTGTACAAGATGTACCTATACCAGCTATCTGTGAAAAAGCTGAAGAATCAATCCAGCCCCCATCAAAATTGTTGTACCATGTCTGCCAGTCTCGTGACGGGGCTAATGTACTCAAAGCTGGCTTCACAAATCATTTGCACATGCACCAATATCGAGTCTCTGTCAAGATCACTCTAAAAACTCCTTTTACATCTCTGTTTTACATCTCTTTATTTGCAATTTCATCTGGCAACAAGGATATTTTCAAAGGAAAGATTAGGAGTTAGTGGACACTTCATCATATGGATGATGTTTCACTGTTTTTTCTATAATGGATCTACTCTTTGTGTGGTAAGTTATGGTTCTGGATTTACAATACTATTTACTTGGCACTATTGAATTTTAGTCATTGTTTTATTGTTGTAGTGTCTTAATACATGGCTAATTAGTTGTCTCAGGTGTGCAGAATAAGGTTGGTTGGTTGGTTGGTTTGCTTTCCATCACATCCCCCAAGAAACAGACAGGGGTGGTGGTAATGGGCTTGCTTCTGTCCCAGGAATGAAGTTTCACAGCTCTTGCACAGCTCTTGTTACTGTTACCTCTTCCGTTATTCTTGATATTTCTGTTATCTTTCACCAACCCAAACCCTCTGGGACACTTCATAGTAATCCTCCTTTATCTTTTCCCTTCTGATGGGACCTCACTCTCCACCCTCTTCAACCTCCTTTCAGACATACTACAATCCTTTTGCCTCTTCTCTCTCTTTCGACCTGACCTTTAACAACTGCCCTCCAACACACATGTAAGGAAACATTCTGGACCTGGTCTTCTGCTGACCTTCCGCACCTCTAGACATCAACGTTACCCTGGTCTCCCTTTACAGATAATCACTTTGTATGCTTCACTCATGCCCTCGCTGCAATTCCTATCAACTCTCGACTACTGTACTCCTCTCCCACTTCATCTCTCATTCTTCCCTAGCTTTCACCATCCTGACATCCCTACCGTCTACCACTTGATTCAACTACCAATACTTTCCTCTTTTCACTTTCTTCATCCATTGACCTCCTTTGCCCTCGATCTTCCACACCAAGAAAATCTTCTCTCCCTGCTCCTTGGCTGTTAGACATGCTACACAGCAACTGGAGAAAATTATGCTCAGCTGAGAGAAAGTGGAGGAAATCACTTGATGCTGATCTCTCATAGCTCTCTCTTCTGTCAAAGTTTTTCTCTATAATGTGGCTACTATTAAGACATTCTATAAAGGAAAGCTGAAAGCATCTTATATATGCAAGCTCCATAACATTTTCCTTCACTGCACAACTACTAGCAACTATTGGTATCACTTCTATACTTCCTTTCTAACATTCTTGAACGTACTGTATACAATTAGTTGTCTATATTCCTTACAACCACCAGAACCCTCAGACCTCTGGGATCCTAATTAGTCTAGATTAAATGTGACACATTCCAAAGAAATGGCCCTTTTGGCTGTTACTGAGAAACTTCATGCCTCTAGAAAATCCTCCTTGACTATCCTCAGTAGAATTCATTGGTTTTATTTGGTACCAGTGTGTTTAACACAAGATGTTGCTCATGTTCTGAGGCATATCACCTCATCTGTGAAGTAACGTGGAAGTAGAGCTATGGCATGGTCATGTACGGCTGCCAATAGAACTGGTTCCCTTGTATTTATTGATGATGTGACTGCTGACAAAAGCAACAGGATGAATTCTTAAGTGTATAGGACTATATTATCTTCTCAGATTCAGCCGAATGCTTCAAAATTCTTTGGACAATGCTTCACAGTGCTGATAGACAATGACATGAAGAACATTTTGAAAACAACCCAAGAATTTTTTTAGGCAAAGAAGTGGAATGTTCTGCAATGGTCAAGTCAATCACCTGACCTGAGTCCAATTGAGCAGGTATTTCACTTGCTGAAGGCAAAACTGAAGCAAAACAACTTAAGAACAAGCAGAAACTGAAGACAGCTGCAAAGCATCAGCAGGGAAGAAACCAGCATCTGGTGATGTGTGTGGGTTCCAGACATGGATGGAGAATGGGAATTCATATACTAATCACCCATTTTGGATGTAAAACTCCTCAGCTTAAAGCTATAAGTCTGCAGTTTGAGCTCATATACATTATTTAATTCCATTATAATGTGGTGGACAGCTAAAATAACAATATATTCGACAATGTCCAAATATTTGTGGACCTGACTGCATATTCTTCATATAGGGTTCCAGAAATTGTGGATTTGATTGTAATATACCTGGTTTGTCAAAGCTACGTAACAGTATCATTATACTGATAGGTGACAAATTAAAGCGGTGGTTGATATGCCATGGGGGCATTTTGCTATCAAGGTTTTCCACTTGTTCCCATAGAAGGAAGTCTTAATGCAAATCAGTGCAAAGTTCTTTTGACTGATCAGCTTTGTACTATGATGAAATATTTTCATCCAGATGGGAGTGGTCTATTTCAGAATGATAATAACCATATAATGGAATGGCTTGATGAGTATAAAAATTATGTTAATTATATTTTATTGTTCTTTATAGTCACCAGATCTCAACCCAACTGAACATATATGGGAGATTTTGGAGCAGTCTCTACCACCATCTTCAAAACATGAGCTGGGAATATATTTTGGAAGAGTGGTGTTGATCCCTCCAGTACATTTCCAGAGAATCTATGCCAAGGTAATTCAAAGCTGTTCTGGGAGTTGTGGCGGCTCAACATCTTGCTAAAACACTGTGGTTATCCTTTAATTTATCACTGTACCTTCCTAAGGGCTGGCTTTCATTTTAGGGATTTTTGGAGAAAGAGGTCAGTAGATGGCAGAATAAACCAACAACTGCTTCCATCATAGATAATTGGGTGACACCACACCACAATGTTTCTCACCCTTGGTGAACATATGCACAGAAATCTTGCTTCATCTGGTTTTTAAAATATCTAATTCTACTCACAATGCACTTAGTAATGAGCTGAGCCAGGTCCATCAAAATAGGGGAAACAAAAACAATGCAGAATGCATGCGGTACCAATGCTAGGCTTAAACTGTATTTGTGCAAATCAGACTTAATCCACCCTTCAAATCCCACACAGACATTTATTCGTTGCAGTAAGGAAAATTATCCAAAAGCTCAATAAGTTTTACTTATTATATTCTTTCCATAGGCTACACCATGAGAGACTGTGTTCAAAAAACAGTCTGCCTATCAGACATGTAGGCTACACATAATAATCTAAGTCATATACAAAATCATATACAAAAAGCATGAACAAAACACTCCCAAACAATCGACATGGTGAGCCAGCAGTGAGGTAGTGTTGGCACATATTACTGTAATACTTATGTATATAATGCCAGTCCAACAGTCCAATCAAATCAGTTTAACTACTATACAATAACATACACCAAAACCCACACATTGAGGGAAATTACAATAGAGCCAAATGAAACAGTTGCTAATTGTTACTAATTATTTGTGTACATTTCTTTAGGCTGAACATCATGTTGTTTATTTACATATTTTAAAAAAAGACTTCAAAAGGAATGAATATGAAGAACGCAAACATAAGGTAAAAACCAGAATGTATAAGGGTGTTTGGACATGTCCCGTCAGGCCTAAGGGTGCCATGTAAGCCAGAGTGGTTTTTAAAACAAAAGTATATTTAAAAAGCCATTACAAAATCAGTGAATGTTCAGTATGCAAGACAAAGTATGGAGAGAATGTCAATCTTTTATTCTGTGGAATTTCTATAATGCACTAATGTCCCCAAGTAAAGCTCAGTTTGTCATCAAAGTGACAAACAGTTTAGAAATGCCTACATTTGTGTGTACCAAAAGTGGTGGAGCAATGATTTCTTTCATTTCTTTCTTAGTGTTTTTTAACCACAACATTTAATTAGTGTTAAACAATGTGAAGTCCTGATGAGCTTGTTTTTTATCACCTCATCTTTCCTTAAAGCTGTTGTAAACCACCACTCTGACATTTCACAGTTAGATATAGTACCTTTGAAAGGCATGTCAAGGCTTGCTGCTTTCTTAATTTTTGTGTAATTACACTGTAGCTGATTCCATCTGTCGTGTAGCTGACATTTGTCTCTTGCAAGATTATTACAGTGAGTTATTGTGCAGTGGAATATCACCCATATAGTCTTTGTGGAAGAAAAAAAATCACCTGTTATGAAAATGAAAAATACTTCCTCAGAAGAAAACAGCTTAAGATCACCAGCAAAACATGCATTTCCCAGCATTCTTGGTTAAAGTTCTGGAGCCATGTGCTCGCAGAGACACTACATTTTAGAGTAGGGCACTACTCTCAGAGGGGAGATTCAGGTTAGATTCTTTATTCTCCTTGTTGCCGCAGATTCGGTCTGTGCTCTTCTGGAATCTCAGATGGACAGGAAGGTTCAGCTGGTTATTCTGAAAGCTCTGACAAAGCCTCAGTAGCCTGTGGCAGTCCAAGACAGAGGTCTCTTCTTGCAGACACACACAGCCTGTGGCCCCATGCCTCGATGCCCTCCCACAGCATACAGAGTCTGGCAGAGCTGCCCACGCATGGCTGTAGCTATGACAGGTTCCCAAAAGTCCCTGCAGTCAGAGGAAGACGGAGAAGAAAGGAATGAATATATAATTCTCCCAAGCAAAGGAGATCCTGTTCATATGGAAAAACAAACACGCTTTCTCTTTCTCAGAATTTTCATCACTTTCCTTACAAGTCACATTCTGTGGCTCGTTTATAAAGCCGGATATAAACAAATGTATTCGTGAATGATTCGTTCCTACACATTTACACAAGAAATTTGGTATTCATAAAAATCCTGTAATTTTGGGAAAACATTCGTATCCGTTTCATGCTCCTCAGTGTGCATAAATTTATGCATAAGAAGACTAACTAATGTAAACCACGACTTCAAATCATATATTTTGCATGCGGTACTGCACTTTTATATATGAATCATACGGTCAAGTTTAAATCTCTTGTTTATTTATATTTACAGCATTTAGCATTTAGATTTAGAGCCCGTCATGCTTAGGAGATGTTTACAGGATGTCTAGAGACCGGTGTGATTTTTTTTCAGAGGATGAAAGCCGGCTTATAAATATGTTCCATTTGCCATGCCATCTTCTTTGAATGCTGTGCAACACTCCCAGCATGATGGCTGATGGACCTCAAGCAATTTTAAAATTGCTTGGTGTGCCTGAACCCCTGGGTATAGTGTACAGTGCCCTCCACTAATATTGGCACCATTGGTAAATATGAGCAAAGAAGGCTTTGTTTTTTCTTTTTTTCCTCACTTAATTCATACCTAATTCACCTTTTCTGTAATTAATCTCTAGATTTTAACATTTTTAGTTGCTTCTGCACTGATAAATATTTTTAATGGCACAGAAGTGAGTCAAAATAACATCTTCCTTCTCCATCACTTAATAGTCATTTCATGTTTCCAGCCATTGTCCACCTGACCTTTTATGCAGCTTAGTGGACATGACTAAATGCAAATGAGCTGTGTCGGGAACATGCTTACGAAGAAAATGTTTGGTTTAGTTTGCTCAAACATTTACACACAACTTTACTTAAAAGTGGAGGCTTGTCTGTCTAAATCAGTTTCAGAGCTTCCTTTCACCTCTGCTGAGCAGCTGGAGGTTGCGTCTCTCCTCCTGGACTTGCAATTGCAGGACCTGCTGAAGAAGCTCCTGCCTGAGGGTTTCCTGTACCAGACCCATCCTCTCCAACTTCTCGCCATTCAGTCTCAACAAAGCTCTGCCTGAGAGAGAAAGAGAGAGAGAGAGAGAGAGAGAGAGAGAGAGAGATCGTCCTTTGAATCACACTGATCATATTATTTAAATATTAATATTTAGTGATCAATATCTATGATTAATGCAAATGACTATCATTAGAGAATATGAAAAGACAGCTGTCCCTGAGACCCTTGGACATAAGCACCTTCATGTCTGCTGGAGACGATGTTCTTAAAAAAAAAAAGATTTAGCAGCACATCATTCTGCAACTATTTCTTCTTTTTTTTTTTTTCCAAACTCAGCAGATTAAAATGCAAATTAGTGTGATGCTTGGTGTAAGTGCTGATTGGATGGTGAGCAAAAGATTAAATCATGTATAGAATTGGGTCACTGGCCACACAACAGCCCTTGCATGGGCAAATACAGATGAGCTGACAAGACACACACACACACACACACACACACACACACACACACACACACACACACCGGAAAGGGAGCTCAAGCCTGAAGGTCATCTGTGACTCTGCAGAGTTGCTGTATGACTGGGAGGTTGTTTTCCTCCCTGCTGTTTCCCAAAAGAATGCCAAAACACTAACAGACTGCCAGACGTGTTATGTTTTAATTACTATGCTCATAATTTTACCTTCCATTTTTCACCCATTTTTGTCTTTTGTGTTTCAGCAACTGTTACATTTCATGTCATAAAAGCTACTTTGTTGTAGAAGCTGTTTGGATTCATCAAACACTGAAGTTTTGGAGTAATTTCCTTTTAATTAGCCAAGAATCTTAAGGGATACTAAACCTGAAATCAGAAGTCTCAAGTACTCTGGTTTCCAAATTACTCTTAAATCATAGAAGCATCTCCCCTCCTCATTAGGATCCCTCAAGCAAATCACAGGTGGGGGAGTTTCTGAATGTAATTATAGCATCCTGCTAAAGCTGCTCCCTGAGAGGTAACCAAGCCTGAAGTCATTTTCATGGCCCTGAAGCCTACTGAGTCTGCTGTTTTTCTAAACCCTTTAGTGCACAGCTCTGAATGGCCAACCGCTCTGTTGCCTTTCTTTTCCTTCTTGTCTTCTCCCCAGATGACAGGCAAAGCCTCTCTCAATATCTCGGTCACTCTCCCTGTCTCTCACTCTCCTTTTGTTACTTGCATAACATCTGAGCCCCAGATGCTTTATGTTCAATTAGAGAGAGGACAGGAACAGTGAGCCAGATGGGGCTCTCTGGAGAAGGAGAGGGTGGGAACAGAGAAAAATTACATTTACATTTACAGCATTTGACACATGCCCTTATCCGGAGCGGCTTGCATTAGTGTTTTGTAGTTTCTAATATAAAACATATCCCCATTCTGGTACGAAAAGGGCTTGTCTGAGAGTACAATAAAACTCAATTTGAAGGGTTACTATGGGAGTGGGCACAGCAGAAATAGAGGTCTAAGCACAATGTAAATGGACAAAGGGATTCACAAGAGCACATACAGTATGTACACATGTTCTCACATAAACACAAACATCGTGGTAATTACACAGTCAGTTACATGGGAAGTACACATATACCAAAATATGCTTTCTACTTTCTTCAAACAGAGATTCACATACACATTTATATACACACTCAACTTCAGACTCTATTTTGTGCAGGTAATATTAGATGTGACAGAATGTTCTCATTAAAATAAACTAATGAATCAGGGCTTCTGTGCCTTCTTAAACTCTGCTGTAATGACCTCAGACCACAAAGTCACTGGGGTTAGCAGACACTTTGGATTCATTGATATGCATTGTTGCCCTCTCTAAAGGGCAGGGCTGGCATTAATCATACATCGGGGGAAAAAAACTACTTGACTTCAACAACACTATGCCTACACCCTATGCATGCACTTCTTGTATCTAGAACCTTCAGAGATCAGGTATTGGGCTGATAGCAGCAGAAATATAAGATATCAGATGGAAAAAGAACTAATTCATTCAGTTCTATAACAAGCTATCATGCTATTATACCGGTAACGTTCATGTTAAATGCCTGTATAGCTTTATTTTCTACTGCTAAGGGTTTTTTTTAATTGGACAATTTGTTGCACATTGATTTGAATAAATTTGTCATGAATAAGTACTAAATTGGAACTGTCTAATTTTGCAAATATTTGCACAATATTTGCTTTGTTTCTATTTGTCTGAATTGAGTGATGGCTATGTACAGCATCTCTTCCTGTATGGTAGTGTTTGTACAGTTTGAGTATGGTCCTTTTAGATGGCCAGTTCAATTAAGTCACAAATTTATTATTCAATTTTTTTTTTACTTTCTCCCTAATTTAATCTTGGCCAGTTCCCACCCACCAGCACTAGTTAGGTCTCCCCTATCATATGACAGCTAGTACCCACTGAAGGTGGAGACTGTCATTGGTAGAGGAGAGAGAGTATGCCATCCCTCCCACTCAGAAAGCACTGCCAATTTTGGTCTTTCGGTCTCCCAGCCATAGAAGGCTATGATCTCTGGACGATAGAGTGAACACGTTTCTGTTGCACCACTCAGGAGATAAAAATTTTAAATCTCAAATTTTAAACAGATATTAGAATCAGCTGATACTCAAGATTTCATCATCGGTATTGTAAAGGTATCGTGTGGTATTGTGCCATCTTTAGTTATATCTGAATTATCAAATAAATGCCACTTTTAAGTATCAAACCTGCAATGAGAGCACAGGACAGCACGTTTACCATTCAGTACATTCATAGTTTGGATGGAAAGAATACTACAGTTCTGGTACAGCACCTGTCCTGAAAACAATAGCACAATATTGTAAAGAGCTTGTACACCTGCGCCGTTGTAACTCAAAATTAAACCATTGCTAAATTTCATCTGACTGAGCAGCGTAGGAGGGTGGGGCATATTGAGATTCCAAGGTCCTAGAAAAGTAGTCAAGCCAGAATTCACTGACCTTTAGTTCAGAGGGCGAACCCTTCGGTCACACTGCATAAAATACTGTAGCCGTGTAAGAACCTGGCGGTGATTATTTTAAGTAAGCGTATGATTGTTATATAAAACCTCCTTTTTATTGATACTTTTACCTTGTGTTACAGGAATTGAACAATAGTATGAATTTGAGTATAATAGTTGTATAACTTCAAAATAATGAAACCAAAACAGCATTTAATACTATTTAAGCTTTAGTGTTCCTTCATTATTTTAATTCTCCTGCCATGTATTTTGGATTATTGCAAATCTCTGGCAGTTTTAGCTTTCTTTTTTTTAAAAAACTGTTTGAGTTTTTGACTATTTGGTACTGTCTTGGGTTCTATATTTCTTTTTACACTTTTCTCCATGGTGAAACATATTGCAGGTCTTTTATGACTCATTGAGTATTACATGTTAGAATATTTCCTGCCTTTAACACAATGAGTGTGTTGACTGCCTTTAAAATCATTAGACAGCACAATGGGGCTCATTCTATTAAATCAGCAAGTTTCTTTGCTATTTAGTTTTGCAATTCAAATACCGTTAAATGCATGTGGAATTCTTTTTTATAGACAAAAACATATAAAGTTACATTTTCCATTTTTTCAAGCAGGTGTAATGCAAGCCAGCAATCAGCTGCAACAATTAAGTCTGTATTATACAAAACAAAAACCTTCACATTTAATTTTAATTTAGAAAAATGCCCCAGTGCATTACATTGTCTCTGGTAGCAGTGACCTTAAAGTCTAGAGAATGTACCTGTAATGGCATGGTGGGAAAAAGCCTCCACGTAGGTCAGGTAGTTGTGAGGACAGTGTTTCTTTAACCACCGACACACATCCTGTTGGGACCATAGAACCACTGGCCTAGACAGACTTGGCAGGGTGGGACTAGTGTGGTAAACAGAGTATGCATCCCCTGTGTGAAGCTAGGAGAGAAAACAGAAATAAAAGGGAGAGAGAGACAGAGGGAGAAGAAAACAATTCCAATGAAATGGCCGAATACATTCCAAGTGATAGCTTCATGTCATACCTCATTGTCAAAGCTTGTTAGAAATGCATTTCATCGTTACCATAACAAGTGCCAAACACACAAGCACACCCAGCTTCTTTCTTGTGTATAAGGAAGCAATATCCCATGACGGTGATGACATTCAAACTGCTGCAGAGAGCTCTGGAAAATAAATCTTTTTTCCCCATAATAGCAGTGTTCCGCTCTATGTGCTGCCAGTAATTAAGATGGATTATTTCATCTCAGATTGTCGTCATTTTGGCCAACACATTGACAGATCCATGATGCAATAAACAGACCTCATTAAACTAAGGCCATCTAAAAGCTATTTAGTAACCTCTAGCACAGTGCCAACACAAATGTTGTTGCAGGTGTCCCAAAAAACAAGTAGAAAAGCAGTATGATGCATCATTGTGATCAAAATAGTTCCAGAAAATGTTTGGATGATCTGAGAATTTAGACAGGCTATATGAAGACACTGTTTACAAACCCTCCATTCACCTTTTAAGTGTAATCAAGGTATTAACACACTGGCATTTATTGTTATTATTATTATTATTATTATGCATTTTTCAAAGCCAAGCACTGTGAATACAATATGTTTAATTTGTTGTATCATTCACTCCCACAAAGTCCTTTTCATTATTCACAGCAATTTTGTGCCTTTTCTTCTATTTGTTTGCTTTAATGACCCATTAACTGCCATCTGTATAGGTTTTTTATTCTGGCCCACTCCCATTTATCTGCAATTTTCTTTCTCCTTCACAGTTTTTGTCCTCACACTCGCTCCCTCCCTTACCGACAGCCATTTTAACTGCAGTGTTCTCTCCAGTGGCCTTAGGGAGATCTTTCGTGTGTAACAGCAGACACACGTGCACACACAAAGCTGAATCAATCAGAGAACAGTACTCCCTATTTGAACTGCTTGGATACACAGGTCCTTTCACATCCTATTCATTCTCTCTGACATGGCTGGGACCGTAAGGGACTTTCCCTCTAGAAACCAATAATACATATAAATACCACCAAAAACAATAATTAAACACTAAAATATCAAGAATATTGGGCTTATTGGTCACTGAACATTTATCTGAGGTGCAGATGCCAATCAATGGGTCTCTTTTCCATTTGTCTGCTATTGACAACTTTTCCCCAACATGACAATGATTGTGTACACACCATGGCTGTGTAAACAACTTTCATGTCCTGGCTATTAGTTTTTTATTCATTGTTGTCTATTGAGTATGTAGGACCAACAAACAGAAACCTACTCCTGTCTCTCACCTGTCAATCACGGTGACACTGGTAGCTAACATATGATAGGCCAGAACTGGCTGGTGGGTGGAAAATGGCCAAGACCAAATTAGGTGAAGAAAATGGGGGACCGATTTTTGTTTTTAAGTCATTTCATAGTTAAAAAGTATATTTTATGGGTGACAGAACACCACATCTCATAGACGTTGGCCAATGATTGCTGCCTTTATGTTGAGAGTGCATTTCCCTAATTCTGCATTAAAATGCACCTAACCAGCTAATTATCTCATCATACATTACGTTAGCCACTGCATTTTAGCCTAGTCAACATGGTTCTCAGCAACAAAAACATAGGATTGGGCAAACACATTAGAGCTTTTACATTTGCGGTGGGCTAGTTAATGAATTTATGATTTATCCACCCCCTGCATAGACAAGGGTGTCTCTGAAGGGTAATTATAGAATGCAGTAATGAGATGGAATCTGGCTTTCATGGTTCTCAACCTGCCATGTTCTTGTAGACAGATCGCCACACCACCATTAGCATTAAATCCTCATTACGGTCTGACTTTTTCTTTCTTGCCTTCATATCTTCTGAAAAACGAGATAAAAAAATTCCTCAACAGTAATGGATGGCTATTTCCATTAGGAGGTCATATAAGTACAAAGTATACACACAGTCCACACTCCCTGATGTCTTTGGATCTGTCTTTTGATAAACAAATTCACATTTGATTCACATTGAGGCAAAAAATAGATGAAAATTACACTAGATCTCTGGAGTTTGGACTCTGAAAGAGGTATATTAATATGGTAGATTAATTATACAGGACTTTTGATCATTGGTTCACCAACAAAAAAAGGACAAGTACCCGCAGCTCTGGCAGGGGGGGATGGGGGGGGGGTTGGAGTGATGAACTAACATTACTACTACTATTAATATTAATAATAATAATAATAATAATAATAATAATTTGTTCACACTTTACTCCTGGATAAACAGACTTTTGCCAAGATTGAAAATAGATACTTATACCAAAAGGATGATGATTCTTCTAAAAAAAAAAAAAGGGGGGGGGGTAATAATAGTTATTGTTGTTAATAATAATTATATTCCTTCTTCTTCTTCTTTTTGTTGCTCTAAGCTATATCTGCCACAGCATACAAAGACATCCAATACAACTATGTGCTTCCGACTTTGTGGCAACAGATTGGGGAAGAACCACATGGATTTGATGGTCATGTGTCCACAAACATTTGGCCATATAGTTTCAAGGTCATGTTAGACTGCTTTTAACCTGACAGCCTAACTGTCATCATGCTTTCTAACAAAAACCCAAGATGTCACATTAAGGTCATAATGCATTTTTAAGAACATCTTGCTCAGAGTTGAAGGTGTCTAATGAAAAAGCTTTCTTTTACACCAAAAATGGATATTTCTCTAAAAAAATATAAATTCTACTTTAATTATAGACGTCCATTGTCTGTTACCTTATTGAATAACACTTTTCTGAACAATATATGTATACTGGGGTTTAAAAGTATGAGACCACTAATGAAAATGCTTCAATTTTGCATAATTTTCTAATTATATTCATTATATTTTCATTACCCCACCGTGGCCCTGTGTGTGCGGATTTTTCATGTTCTCCCCGTGCTGCGGGGGTTTCCTCCGGGTACTCCGGTTTCCTCCCCCAGTCCAAAGACATGCATGGTAGGTTGAATGGCATGTCCAAAGTGTCCGTAGTGTATGAATGGGTGTGTGAACGTGTGTGTGATTGTGCCCTGCGATGGATTGGCACCCTGTCCAGGGTGTACCCCGCCTTGTGCCTGAGGCTCCCTGGGATAGGCTCCAGGTTCCCCGTGACCCTGAAGGAAGGATAAGCGGTATAGAAGATGGATGGATGGATGGATGGATATTTTCATTAAAAAATTATATCCTTGACAACAACTTGTGTGAAATATCTTTTAGATATTTACATGAATTTCTGAGTTTGTCCCCATTTTTGCTCTAATGACAGTGTGCACTCGAGCTGGCATGGACTCCACAAGTATATGCAAAACCATATGATACATCCATCTTCGATAAAATCCATCAGAGTGTCATCTGAACACAGGCTTCAATAGAAGAGATTAGGCATGAGGAAAATCCAACCTTTTCCAAAAAGCAGTTAACATATTCAATATAACTAATTTGCTTACATTTAATTAAATAGAAAGCTAAATATAGTGCAGAATCTTGATACTAAATATTCAAGATATTGAACATTTACTTTCTTTGTTTTACATAAAATATTTTTTACACAAAATTCTTTGTGTAAATAATATTCTTAAACCTTCAGTTTGTTCCCAAATTTAAAAAAAAATCTCAGATTTTCAATGTGGTCTCAGACATTTGGACCCTGTAGACGTCTTTTAAAACTAGGTTACATATATCATTTACCACAAGCCTTTTCTGTAGTGTAAATGTCTAGCATTGACTGCTAAATCTTGATAATTCTATATCTAGTGAAATGGTTAAATCATGTAATGAAAGAAATGGGATGGAGAGAGAAGGGTGTGGAAGCTTGTTCGCAGACATTTCAGATCTGGGAGAAGAAAAGGAGACAGCAGGCCTTGTAGTCTCAGTCTCTCTCTCTCTCTCTCTCTCTCGCACTCTCTCTCTCTCTCTCTCTTCAATTCACTTCAACAAGCTTTATTGGCATGGCCATATACGTGTAATTATTACCAAAGCATTAACGGCATGAAGAACTGTTATTAATGTGTTATATGTTAAATTATGTGTATTTATTTTGTGTTTTTATTGTGCTGTGCCCTTCAGCCACTGTAGTGCCCAAATTTCCATTTTGTGGATCAATATAGTCCTTCCATCCATCTTCAAGACTTAGGTCTAAATATTATATGAAGACTTACGTATATAAGACTACATATAGTTAAATTCATTACATTATTATTATTATTATTATTAGTAGTAGTAGTAGTAGTAGTAGTAGCAGTAACTGCAAAACCAAACACTGTTGTTTAATGGTACAATTTCCGAATTCCTTACAAATACACTAGTGCACGGTTTTTCCCTTACACAATGTGAAATGTGCAATCTTTTCTATGTTGGGCAGGTGTGCATTTCCTCACAAGCATGACTGATTTTTCCCATTAGAGTGTTTATACAACTCCAATTCCAAAAAAGTTGGGACGCTGTGTAAAATGTAAATAAATGTAAATAAAAACAGATTGCAATGATTTGCAAATCTCATAAACCCATATGTTATTCCCAATAGAACATAGAAAACATATCAAATATTTAAATTGAATACATGTACCATTTTAAGGAAAAATAAGGTAATTTTGGATTTGATGGCCACAACACATCTCAAAAAAAGTTGGGACAGGGACAACAAAAGGCTGGAAAAGTAAGTGTTACTAAAAAGAGGTGTAATAATTTCAAAAAGTGCTTCAACAAAATATTAATTTAGGGGTGTGCACACTTATTCAACCAGGTTATTGTAAGTTTTTTTATCAAAAAAAAAGAAGTTTCTGATTGTTTTTCACTTTATTTGCGCAATCTTCAATTGCACATTAAAATGTGAGAAAAGACCTGACATGATTCTTTTACTTCACAACAACCTGCTATTTTAACAGTGGTGTGTAAACTTTTTATATCCATTGTAGTTATGTAGTTCTGGGAGTTTAAGGGGTTAAATCAGGTTACTTGCCACTAATAATCACTCAAGAATAATGTCAACTAAGACCATTTTGATTTATTAGCAATATTAGTTTAGTTGGAACAGTTAATTAGCCCAAACATAGAAGAAAAACTATAAAGAAGGTAAGCCTGTGCTATTGACGGAATCTGGACGTTACCTCTGGGGGCATGGAAGGGGGCGCAGGAGGTTGCTTTGTCAACATGAAAATGTAAAGGCTCAGCTAGTGTTCAGCACAAATACTAATCTTCACATATCTGCCTGCAGTGTTCAATCATCCATTACCAGTGTTCAGGAGCTAAGAGACTTTACAGTCTATTTAAAGCCATTCTGGAACAAGAGTCTTTGCTTTGCTCTGCCTCCCGGCTCAACTGCATCTTTCCCATTTTCTGCAAATAAAGTCTTGATTTGGATGGATGGCTGAATAGAGAGCAAGGCGGGGGGATGGGTAAGAAAGGAAGAAATGGAAATAAAAAGACAGACAGAAACAAAGAAAATGAATAGCTATATTTCCTCTTTTGTTTTACCCCTTTGACCTTTATATTATTCATAGCCATGTCTTTTTTGAGTGCATGTCAGAAAACATGAGGAAATGCATGAAAGATATCTTAATCATCAAAATGCAGCGACGAACAGACGTGGAATAACACGCTCTCTCTGGTAGCACAGTTTAATTGGTAATGTGTGGACTAGAGCCATAAAGCGAATGCCTGTTTAAAGACATGAAGCAATAGTATGAAAGTCTTACAGCGGTAACAGACAGGGTGCTTAGAAATGATCAGTGATTGCTCACAGCTGTAAGGTCTCCATTATCGCTGTCAAACAATCATACTGTTTCTGCTGCACTTCTTTTTTTGATGAAGCAGAAGGATGTAGATGAAAGATGCATTGTATGTAAGCCACTATATTCTCAAAGACTATTCATAACTCTACCAAATAGCAGGATGATTTTTGCAGTATCATGCCTGAGGATTATGAACCCATATTTTTCCCAGAGCATAAAGCTATAGGCATTATGCTGCTCATATTACATAGTAGATTGTACAGAACGTTTCTAACTCCTTCATAAACCCATATATGATGGGGTTCCTTTCATGTATTTGAGAAAACAATTACATACAATTTCTAGTTTCATTAGTCACATCAGATTATAAATTTCTGCACTTTGCATTGTAATGCTATGAATCTACAGTATGAATCTGAAATGGAGAAACTGCCGAATTATTGGCACCCTTTAAGAAAATGGGAAATAGCCAACAAAACAAACATACATTACACACAATTCTTTAAACTCCACTCAAACGATTTCCTATAACCGCTTATTATCACGCAAACTATATTTCATTTGCTAGAATACATTCAAGCAAGAGAAATTCTACTGGTTTTTAAATTGCTGTCAGTTCACATCCATACACATTTTAAAACAATATGCTGGTGCATCATTAATGTTTTTTTGGATGTTTGATAAAACGTAAGGTTTAGTGTAAGATTTTAAACAACATAATGAACTATCCCAATAATTCTAAAGTTAACTGTAATGTTAGCAATTTACTAAAGCAGTGACTTTCCCCAAACTTCCTAAGCACATACATGCAGCTATTCCAAAGGAATGCAAACACAGCTTTTAGGTTTGAGAGAAAAATGTTTTAGGTATTTTTTGCCTTCATTGAAATATTAAAACATGACTGCTAAGTGAGGAATATGTTAACACTTAGACACTATACACAATAAACTTTGAGACTCTGAAAGAGTGCAGCCTATAATAAAGCATAGCAAATGATTTTGTCTAAAAAACAGAAAAAAAACCTGAAATGAAATGGGGTGAAAAAAAACCTCAATTAGTACTTAGCACTTAACACAAAACAGCTCCCTGAATAGATGGCAATTCGGGAAATTTCAGTGAAGATGTAAAAAAAAAATCTTAAGAAAGGTTTTTCCTTGTTAAGTGTCTTGGCTTGTTATTGAGTTATTCTAAATTATTGCAAAACATTATTCATTAACTACCATGAATTGTCCAGTGGCTAGGAAAAGATAGTTAGTCATGTAATGGTTAGAGTTTAAGGTTTAAGGTTTAACTCAGGCTACTTGCCAATGAATCACTAATGAATATAAATGAGCCCACGTTGCCTCTATCAGGATAAGACTTTCAACAGGATGCTGATGAATTCTGGAGTTGGTCATAACTTCAGCACTTTACTAAACCTTCCCTGACTGAACTGAGACTGTACCATTAAGATGTTCATAGCAGTTTTGTGTAGTTACCTGCAAGGACTCAGTTCCTGGTTGCTGTAGAAGTTTGACAGTACGACCACCTGCTGTTTTGTTCCCACGACACTCATGCCAGGTAAGATTGCCACCGGTGCAGCGGCTCAGCTGGTACTTAAAGTCCTCTGGAAGTGCCTTGTACTCCACCGCAGGACGACAGAAACTAAAGCTGGATGCAGCTATCGGACAAGAGAGAATAAGAGAGCTTGACATATTGAGAAAGTTACCTTCATCCTGGCTGTTTTGTTTCACCTTCAGGCAAACCAAAAACTTGGCAGACAGAAACCCAGACAGTGTGAATTCTCCATTCATTTTATAGATGTTTAATACTTAATTAAAGGAAACACTATGCTTTTGCATGCAGGACATAGTAAGGCTGTAAAACTACAGTGGTTTTGTGGATTATGGGTTAGTGTAATTAATAGCATATGGATTTTCCACAACTCCAAGGGAAAACGGATATCATAAGTATCATACTAACTCACATTTAAACAATCAGCAGATTTTTTTTTTTTCATATCTGACCTGGAGAAAAAGAAAAAAAAAAACACCACTCTGAAGCTAAACAAACGGAAAACTGCACCACCATTTCTTTTCCACAAAATATTTGCATGATTGATCATTCACTTCAAGGGACTGCCACAGAGTTCCTTGGATCTAAATGATGTACTGTTTCTGTTTACTGCTGTGTGCAACTACTGTTCTTGTTTCCTCACATCCACCTACAGACACTGAAAGGCGAAGTGATTTACAGCACTGGACAAAGACTCTCTCTCAAGTTGACTCCTGTGTCAGATGTTGGCCAACCCAAAGCAGCATAGCTTATGTCAGCTGCCAGATATGATATTAGTCTTGCATCCAGAGCTTCACTGGCCCTCTGATCACTGGTATGCGAGTGTGTGCACACATCCTGGCTTGCTCGCCATGCATATTCCAGCACCAGCGCTGGCATTAATGATTCAAGAGGCAGTCTGAGTATGTTTTCCGAGTGAAGGGCGAGTGGCCAGTGTGTTTACAGGCAAGTGTTCAGTCAGTGTGCACAGGCTCATTAAAATCTCACTCCTCTAATTGACAATGTTGTCATAGCTGAACCGAGGACAACCAGTCAACCGTGATAATGTTAAGGGGTTTGTGCATGTGTGTGTTACAGAAGGTGGGGAACTGGATGAGATGAAATCTTGCTTATCTCTCATGCCCTTGTCACCCACCCCCATCTCCTCCAGACCCACAGACCTACAAAGGCAGTTCTCATCAAGTCTGTTCATCTGACCATGGTCTATGTGAAGTAAACACAATCCGCTTCGCTTCGGGGATAGAGTCACACACTAACAAAGTGGCTTTCATTACAGAGCTTCTGAAGTAGGTATGGGAGGAATGGGATTTGTGGGGGAATGTGGGGAGTTTGGGATAAGGAAGTTAGATAAATTCATGGATTATTATGCTGCATATATGCTTTGTAGATCCAGTCTCTCTTTTATAGACCCCAACAACCAGCAGACATGAGCTCTACCAAAGATGCTATAAGATTTAAAAAAAATTGTTAAGATGCAAATATCTTGCTTGGTTTAAGCTTCAAATTTACCACAGGAGAAGAAGTTGTCATTCTTCAACACCTGTGTTTACTTTGGGATTGAAATACTTCATTCAGACTTGGAAGTGTTACAAATGTTAAGCCACTGCTAAAACTCTGAAATGGTAATGCATTAAGAGAATAAATAATGCTATAAATATTCTTACTTGCATTGTTTCAGAAGGGTGATTCAAGGTGAATGAATCTCATTTATTTATTCACACTACAACTCCACTCATTAAAATTCTAACTAAATGAAAGTTAAATAAATAAATAAACAAACAAATAAATTAATAATAATAATAATAATAATAATAATAAAAGGAGCCCAGACTTTTATTTTTATATCTGATATACTCTCTCAGGTCAACTGGTGCAAGTTCATCATGCAGTCTGTATGTATCCTGCAGGCTATGCAAACCAGTGCTGGCAATAGTGTGAGGGGCTTTGAACTTCAGAGGACGAGTGAAATGCAACATCTGTGCGGAGTAATGAGCTAGAAGGGAAAGGCTGAGACAGGTTTGCAGCCAACCCCTCCAGCACTAGTGCTTAATTACTGATGCAGACGAATGGCAGGGTGAATTTGCAAGTCACTATTAAAGCAGTGGCAAGCCTCTCGGCAGGTAAATAGATCTGCCGGTAATAGCACCAAAGATCAAAAGCTGAAGTTTTCCATGTGTCTGGGTTTATATGCTTGTATATATCTGTGTGTGTGTGTGTGTTAGGTGGTAGTTTTGTGTGTGTATAGATGGATGTGTGGGAGGTAGTATTGTGCATATGTTGGTCATATTGGTGGGCGGTAGGTTTTTTGGATGTATTTGTATGAATGGGTACTTGGGTGAGTGGGTAATAGGTGATTTTTGTGGATGGGTTTTTGGGTAAGAAAAAGATAGTGTGTTTGTAATGTCTAGGATAATGCTTTGTTATTCTGCACTTACTTTGTGTTGATTGCAGGATCTAGTTCCTGGTGCTCTGATTTTTATTGTAGAAGTAGTAGCAGTAGTAGTAGTAGTAGCAGTAGTAGTAGCAGTAGTGGTAGTAGTAGCAGTAGTAGTTTTGTTTACACACTTGGGTCTCAAATGGTCCTTTATGTTATTGTCCAGACCAGTCTAGCACTTCTACAAACCAGCATTTGTCTCTGATACATTCTCATAGTGCTTTGTATTTGTGTTGTATTGTTTGTTGTTAGCCTATACGTCTCTTAACAAAAGCTTCTGCCAAATGGCTAAATGTAAAATGTAAATGAAAATGTAAATGTGTGTGTGTGTGTGTGTGTGAGTGAGTGAGAGAGAGAGAGAGAGAGAGAGAATGGGTAGATAAATGATTGGTGCTTTCAGGTAGGACAAGTTCAAGCCAGGAAGAAAGAATCACTGTAATAACAGACCAGTACTGTGGTTTATTAGTCCCTTGTAATCTGCAAAACAATTCCTATAAGCTCTAAGTAAACCACTGTTAATGACAAGACACCATTCCTATAACCGGAACTGCACAGATTAAAGAATTCATAGAATTACAGCAACAGAGCAAAAGCACAAACACTAACAGTGCACAAAAGGAAACAAGAAAATACACAGTTTAAGTGCTTTCTCTTTCTCAGACGGAAGTATTTATACAATTTCTTTAACAAATTCAAAGTTTCTTCGCGTGGGTGAGAAACATTTTGGATTATACTTATAGATGTATTAATACTAGGCTAATGAAAATAAAAAAATAAAAAATAAACCCACGACAAGAACACAAGCCCCGCGCTGTTTAACATGAATGAACTCCCATGTGAAGTGGAACCTCATTTTGTCGGATTAAACGGGAAGAATATTTGAAACCCGTTCCGGTATAATTACAGTAAGCTTAACGAAAAGAGTTTTAGCCTCTAATAGTTTGCACATAACATTTCTTCATTCGACAACAAACTAAAGGTTAACGTGTGAAAGTTTCACACCTTATTAACATTTATATACCCTGTCTGGTCGAAAGTGCCAACCATTTGGCCCCACAAAACCATGCCCATCTGTTTACAACAAATAAAAATGATTTACCGTCGACAGCCATGCCATAGATCCGTCTGGAATTCCTCTTAGTGAAAAAGTTGTGAGACGTAATATCCCATTTTACTCTGCACGACCCGACAATTTGGCACAGAAACGTCTCCGGTCGTTTCGCTTCGCGCTGCGCGCTGAGTTCGTGGGCGAGTGAGAGGAGAAATTACACCGCGCCAATGAGAACCCTGTAGCCCCGCCCCTTTTAGCACAGGTGACGGCGACGTCAATCAACAAACGAGCCAAACACCTCTCGCGCCGCTTCCGAGAAATTCCTGAATTAGACATTAACTCTAACCATTTCACCTTGTTTGCGAAAAAGAGGTTTGTTTAAAAAAAAAAAAAAAATTCGAAGTCGCAATTTGAACATTTAAAACCTATTCTGAATAGCTGTCATTTCCTATAAATCATGGCGTATAGGAATCAAGCTATTATGTGACAATGTCTCTCCCTTTTATAAAGGAATTGTCACCCAGACCTACTTTTTTATATTTTAAAAAAATTAACATTTTTTTAAAAAATTGTTGTTTGCTTAAATTAACTCCAAACACTGCGGTTTAGACTTATCAACGTAACTATTGGCAGTACAACAATTAGTTAAGCGATGCCAAAAGGTAATAACCTAAAAGTACCCTGACTAGACCAAATGTAAACAAAGGTGAAAAGGGAAAACGAATAAGCATTCTACTGGGAATAAAGCACTCTTACAAGATTACCTCCCCATAATTTCAAGTGTTAGGCTATATACTGCAGTAGTAGGCTAGTTATTATTAAATATCTAAGAAATCTTTACACGTTTAACATTTGATTTCACTTGACACAAAGAGATGGACTGTTCAGAATAGCTACTTACAAATAGCTATGTTTGTTTCTACTGGATCAAATTCATTCATTCATTCATTCAAAGTTGGGAACAGCTTTATCCTGGTCAGGCCTATCCTGTCCTGGGAACACTGGGCACAAGGCAGGAATACCCCTTGGGGTTCTATGCATACACACACAATCACAGGACACCATGCACACACACATTCAAAACTAGGTGCAATCTAGAGTCCCAATGCAGGTGGCATGGTAGTGCAGAGGGTAGTGTCGCTGCCACACAGCTCCAAGGTACTTGGTTCAGTTCTGAGCTCTGGTCTACTGTCTGTCTTTCACATTTTCCCTTGTCTGTGTGGGTTTATTCCAGGTTCTCTATGGTTTCCTCCCACTTCTGCTGAATCTGTGCTTGCACGTGTACTGCCATGGACTTTGGTCCATGAACACTATGAATAAATCAACAAACCTATACTTGATTTGCTGGGGGGAGTTGGCAAGAAATGGAGGAAACCATCTGGATCAAATTTTACCAATTCAAATGTTAGCTAAGTAGCTGCACTTTACAGCAGCCCTACAGCATGTGCTCAATCACGGACTTCAGTAAAAGCCGCTGAAATGTATGTTCCTAAATTGGGGCAACGAGTCACATCTGATTTCTGCTCCCCACTGGCCTAACAGCCAGAAGCAGATGTAAAGTATCCTTTCAACAGAGCAAAAATCTCTAATCAGTGAAATGAGCTAGATATTTAATGAACTAGTCACCAACATTTCTAGTGGCAAACCACACAAACAGAAAGAAAATGTAGCCTAAGCAAAACACACAAATAAATCCATTGCAATTCATTACAACCAAATGTTTCTATCCATAACACTGTATTGACATTAATGTGTCCAACGTCCCTGTTGTCAAATTACTCCTATGCCCTTGCTTTAAATCACTGCTTAACAGGAATGGAAAATAGCACACCTGGATCTTCAGCTTTTTTCAGTCTACAGTTCCAGTGTTACATATTTTGAAATTAAACAGAAAATCTGATATAGCTAATGTATCAGTTTTCTGTATTTTGTGACTATCCACCTCACTTGGCTAGAAATGCCAAGTGGCTCTCTATTAGACATAAGATGCATTGCACAGGACACAGAAGTCACTATATTATACCTTATTAAGTACCCATACAGAGAGTGAAGAGAGTTATTTTGGATTCAGCCTGTGACTAGCCATGTCTTCTGAGAAACAGCCCCATAGACGTGTCCCACCGCAGTCTGTAATTAAATTAATTAAATCTTCAAGTGGGCTCTTGAAAAATAACACTGCAGGTGCAGAAGGGTATGGAGGAAATAAACAGCCAAACTGATTTATTGAATAGGACAACTTTATATTCTTCACAGTCACCACAGGGATTCGTCTGTATGGCAAGCTTAATAAACTGATAATATTAGTAGTCATAGCTATTCATAATAGTATTATATAGAGTCATAATCATAATATGCTGTGTAGCTTACTACTACCACCACCACATGTACTACAACCACTACTACTACTACTACTACTACTACTACTAATAATAATAATAATAATAATAATAATTAGTGGTGGTGCAGTTAGCATTGCTGCCTCACAGCTTCAGGGTCCCTGGTTCAATCATGAGCTCAGGTCACTGTGAGGAGTTTCACATGTTCTCCCTGTGTCCTTGTGGGTTTTTCTTTGGATTCCCTGGATTCCTCACACCTCCCAAAAACATACTGGTAAGTAAATTGTTGACTCTAAATTGCCCCTAGGTGTGAATGTATGTGTGCATGGTGCTTGCAATGGTTTTCCCAGGGTAGGCTCCGGGTTCACTGCAATAACAACCCGCACTTTCTCAAGATGAATGAATAATAATAGTATTAGTAATAGTATTAATAGTAACAGTCTCAGCTTATTTTTCAGTTATTCATGTTAAATCGTATTATTCAGTAACTACAAAGAAACCCACAGGAAAAAGTACGAGAGTAAGAAATCTGGCCCCAACAACAGGTTCCTTTTATTCTATGGAATAATTATTATGCAAAAATATTCACACATGTAAAAATAAGGTTTGTGCACTGCAACACTTATTAATGTGTTCTGTATACTGAATACATAGCATTGTATATTGCAACATATTATGAATACATAGCATTGTGTCATTGAAAAGGGACTCACTCAATGCATTTTACTTTGCTTTTGAAACTTTTTACTGTGAGCTTTAGTCATTTTGCTAATTCCCACCTTCTAGCTTTTCTTCCTCTATCAGACAACACCTACCATCCGGGAAGGCTTAAGGAGTAACAGGCTTCTTCTTACACATTTATTTGTACCACTGCCCTAGCAACATCACAAAATAGCTGAACACAATAGGAGGAAAGCTCACAGGCATGTAGTGAATAATAGGACAGTGTCTCTGTCACCTTAGTGGTTAGCACGTTCGCCTCACACCTCCAGGGTCGGGGGCTCGATTCCCACCGTGGCCCTGTGTGTGCGGAGTTTGTATGTTTTTGCATGTTCTCCCCGTGCTGCGGGGGTTTCCTCCGGGTACTCCAGTTTCCTCCCCCAGTCCAAAGACATGCATGGTAGGCTGATTGGCATGTCAAAAGTATCCGGAGTGTGTGTGATTGTGCCATGCGATAGATTGGCACCCTGTCCAGGGTGTACCCCGCCTTGTGCCCGATGCTCCCTGGGATAGGCTCCAGGTTCCCCGTGACCCTGAAAAGGATAAGTGGTATAGAAGATGGATGGATGGATGGATGGATGTCTCCATAGACATCTGTAAGAAAAAAAGCAGCATCTACAATCATGATATCATACTATGTGGCCTCTTTCCAGTTTGTTTCTTGTCTGCAAAAAATGTGCACTGACAACACGCAACACTAAAATTTGATGTACCAAGCAGCACAAACATATCTGATTCCAATAGCATCTAAAAACACATATACATGGCTATGTGGATTGCCAGATAATGTCAACACATCCTATTAACATTAACAGCAAACATTCTTTCACAATATTTCTAATAAATTACTGGCTTATTAGCCAGTGAACTAACATTATTTACCAAACATTACAGGGAGCTAGTTACCTCTTCGTTTACTTAAAGAGATTTACACATTTGCAAAACATTTTTAAATTCTTTTTTAAATTTTTATTTGCTTAACTGTTTTAGTCTTCTATACTTGTGAGACACAATATTGCATACAGAGAGATATTACTAAGTATCTGAATTGTTTTTACTGTTCAGTCATATTTCATATGTGAATGAAATCTGAAGTGGATATGTTTGCCACTGTAATAATTCCATACTATTTTTTAAAAACAATGTTCAGTATAATAAGTGGCATATTGTGTTGATGGTCAACTTAGTATCATACAATGTGGTTTGGGACACAGCCAGTGTGCTCTCCTTAGACTATGTTGTACACTAGAGTGCAGCATTTCAACACCATGTGTGTAGGCAAACAGTTGAACATTCTAAAACTACTGTTTTCTCTTTTTTTTTAACAGCTGAGGGCTACGTGACAGTATATCTTGAAGGTTCGTTGAAATGTGCAAGGTTTCTTTAAAACTGGGCCATGTGTTGAAGTATTTTCTGATCTTGCTAAATAAGGTTTAACTTACTTCCAGAAAGAGGTGAGTAATGTTCTTGCTTTATTTCCTCAGAGAAATGCTGTAGTTGGGTGGGTAAGGTGTATCCATTTACATTTTCATGAAGAATAAAGATTTGTTGTTGCTGACTGTACAAGGAGCTTATTGTAAGACCCAGCTCAAATACAAGCATCATACACATAAAACCATGTTTCACTTCCACTACAAGATTTGGTCAGTTAAATGGGTCCCATTACTTTGCAGTGAATTGCAGGGTGTTGCAGCTTACAGAACAGTAATAGTCCTTATCAGATTGGAAGAACACCCTTGATTTATCCAATCAGAACCAAGTAAGAGTGCTGACACTTCCTCTCTATACCCATATTAAAGCTGTCTGTTTGTCCCTGCATATGAATTCAGATATGCATCGATTTAATTTACATCTATTTACAGTGTGTGGCAAGGAATCACAAGCTTGACACCTTTCCGCAGAAGCTCCTAGATAGCAAACAAATTTAGTCATGGAAGCAGAGGCTGTGAAATTAACAGTCTCTGTATTTCTCTAAGTAAAGAGACAGCATAAGAACATCTTAGACAAGTGTTTATTAGTTTGTATAGCATTTCTTCTATCATCTTTACACATAGAAAATTACTTAGGGGGAATTTTGTAGGTGATTCATTTCTATTTGTTTATCTAGTTAGAAAACCATTTCAACAATCTATATGCAATTCAGTATACATGAACAGAATTCATTGCAGTGTGGAAAAGACCACATCTTTTTGATTGTATTATGTTTGTCTCCAGGTAATATTACATGTAGTCTTGTGGTAGGCATTTAAGTAAATAAATAAATAAATAAATAAAATAAATGAATAAATAAAACCCTTAATTTTAATAATTTAATAAAACTGTTTGTTGTTTTATTTTTCCAACAAGGAATACATACCCAAACAACAACAAATAACTTCATTGGCGTGATTTGACAAAATGTTACATAAGGAATATTGATAAGGAAAGTTTCGATGAGGAAAACAGCTACATATAAACCAATTGTAGTAAATATAATTCCATGACAAGATGTTATGTTATCAGGGTATATAAAAATAGCAAATGGAGAATGTAGACCAGAGGCAAAAGGAAAATATACATGCATAGTTATATTGTAAACTGTATAGCTGGAACTGTATATTGTACTGAACATAAACAATCCAAAGATTGTGGAAGTCAGGCCTAATTTTAGCAAAATTAGGCATTTGTGCCAACAAGGTAACAAATGGGTCTCTTTTTTTTAAGTGAATAATTATAACATGGGTGATTCAAGAAGATGTATAGGGTTAGAAAGATATAAAACATGTATGTAGCAAAGCTTTGAGGGCATCTGTTACAAACTGGACCCCCATCATTAAATAGCTTCGAGACTCTAAACTTCATGAGTTGTGCCACATCATTACTTTTGTATGGGGTTAGCCTATGTTTGTTGCAAGTAACTAAAGAGTGTACTCTTCCAAGAGTCTTCTCCCAAAATGCCTTGGGATCTTCCTCCCCATAATATTAATTCTACTTTAACAGAATTAAGCATAGGGAACATTCTGCATTTGAGCATAAAATATGTTATATAGGGTGGATATTAGTGTGTGGTAGCTGTCAACGACAGTCAGTCCAGATTATAAAGGGAAAATGAATATTTTTTCCCCCATTTGGTTTTTCACTGCTTATCAAGAGTGCCTGATTGCCACCGCTAAAAGCTCTGGGGGTGCGGAATGTGAGAAATAAGTTGTTCTTTTGTTCAGGGAATGCAGTTTCTTAAGCGCCCCCTGGTGTTAATTCTTTTTCACTACAGTTTTGCCCAAACATTAGTTAGTGATTGTGGTTTTCTTTCTCTATTTGTAAAAGTATATTTCTCTATTTTTATGGAGTGGTATTGTTCTGGTTGAGATATGCATTTTCATATGATATTATATTTTTTATGACCCGGTGTATGCAAGCAAACGTTAGTAAATCAGCTGGAATGCTTAGAAAATGCAGTACCTAATAAAGGAGAAAACTATGGGTCTATGCAGAGGAGGAGTCTTTCTTACTTATAAGAGATACAATCCATAAGTAATGCACATTCGAAGTCAGACAACTTATATGTCTCTGTGATATTCAGGCTCTAGTTTCACTTAAGGGAAGATTCAATTTATTGGGTGAATATCTTACAACTGTTGGTGGGATTTTTTAATCAAGTATACTAGATTACATCACACTGTGTACCTGTAATATATTTGACATAAGATTTGGTTGACATTTACCATATGTGTAACCCTAAAATGTGGCACTATACTTTCTCTGTCTCCCCCTATAATGATATGTCAAGTATAGTCAAGTATTTATTTCTTGTATCCATGTTAATGATCTCATCTCTAGGGGTCGGTGATACTGCTAATATTATTACCATACTATGCCCCAATTTAGATTACATACACAAAACAATTTAGGTTGTTTCATGTACGAAGGGGCAAGATGGCAGTTTCTCTGCGATGTCAATTTTAAAGAATCTTAAGCAGCAATTTTTGGTATGAGCTGCCTTGTAGATTTAAAAGCTGTTGTTGAAAGTTATGCAAACCAATTTGTAATCTTCCATTAAAATGAAAGGCACTGTTTCTAAACAAATTAAACTGATGAAAGTAATATAAAAGGCAATCCATTACATTCCTTTGTTCTTGTACATTTTGATTGTCACTATTCCTTGCCAAAAGCTGCAACAAACTAAATTTAAAGTGTTCTCTCAGTCCTTTACTTTACCCATTAATGTTAGAACCATTAGCTACAGTCACACACAAATACTGCTTATTTCATGATGTGCAATTATACAAGCATCATTGTACCTTTTTTGGCAACCTTACCCAAAAAAGGGCATTAAAAAATCTCAGTATCACAACTCATTTTAAATGTTTTCATTTGCCTGATTTAACTCAGTCTTACAAGTTTTGTTTTAAATTCCGCTTTATTGGAAATCCTTGTTTGACCAAGGAATTACAACTCATGGAAATCTGTATGATGGAGATATATTTAAGGTCTTCAGTAATCTGAAAAAAGTGTAATCTAACAAAGCAACAATTTTAGAGATATTAGAAGCTCTTTGGCTTCCCTTTATGCCACCCCAGCACCCTTTTCCATCCCCAAACGCGAATATTATCTGAGATTCCTGAAAAAGCACACATATTATTATATAATACTATTGAGCCACACAGATAAAAATGCCTCATCTTCTAGATTGGTGTGGGAAGCGAATCCTGGAGTATTGATTGCAGAGCGAGACTGTGAGATGTTGGAAATTTGAAAAAGGTCTCCGGAGACTTGAACTCTAAATCCATTCAATTTAAAACCTTTAATGGAATTTATTTGATACCTTCTAGGCTGTGTTGAAGATGTAAGGAGCATATGACTGCTATTGCTGCAATGAATATAAAGGCACAGAAAGTTCTTGTATAGACTATTCATTCAACAGCTTAGCTAGTATTTGTGCTGAGTGACACATCTCCTCTCTCTAATCTATGCCCCTTTGATGGGTACATACAGCTCTACTGTTGAAACATAATTATGTGTAATGAGAGGACTTCATTTCCTTGGCTCAGTAAGCTTGGCAAACTGGACTAGGACAGCTGTCCTTCACACTGCAGAATAAGATTGAAATCATTTTCTTAAATGGTATTAACAGACAGAGGAGGGAGCTGAGGATAAAATCCTAATTACCTAATTGAACCTAGTCCCAATATTTTGTAGAACCACTTCCTACTGTAGGAATACATGAAATTCAAGCTAAATCCCTGGTGGGATTTGGTCAGACCATTAGTGTTCTGATTAGTATTTTGCAGTAATATATGTACATTCTCCAGTGTGTTGTCAACAAGACACCTGAGAGCAGTTTCTTGGGTGTGCACTTTACACATCCATGTTTAAAGTACCAGCAACTTAAATGCTGTCTTCGTTAAACAAAGAAACAACAAGGAAGGAAGTTCGGAGGAAGATGGTAGGATTGGAAGTCATTATAATATTTCTCCTTCAGTGATAAGGTGACAGGATCAAATAAGCTATAAATATGGCAATTGCCTTATGACTATTGTTTGGTAAGGAAATTGCTATTTTGGTAGTTTTCTAAGTTTGAAATAAATAAATAAAAGCACTTTCTGCCAAAAGCATTGCCTTTTTATTAAACATGAGACGTTTTGCTTTAAGCATTAAAATGTTTTAAGTATCTGATTAAATGCGTTTGCACAATATTCATTAACTGAGATACTCAAAAACTGATAAATACTCATGTCACGAAAACAGGATACTCGTTGAAGGCTTCGTCACGATGAGGCCCGCAACATCATCCCTTGACAAACTTAAAAGAGAGCTTATCACTTTTGACTGGATAAGGCGGTGATAGTTAAGTGTACATTAATGCAATGCCCTATGTAGATGAAACTTTTCTTGTCATATATTGACTCTGTACTATTTCAGGAGACACCTGGATTTAAAAAACAAATTATATTTAGACTATTCAAGAGCAGTCAGCTCAAGAAGTGGCAAAATTAGAATGATGCTCAGGTCATACACGGTTTGGGATTTCAAATAAGTCCAGCATTCTGTTTTCTGTTTGAGTCTTACCTGTTCATATGAGTGCTGTTTTTTTTTATCAGTCCTTGCCAAAGCTTGACTATACCTGTATTCAGTGTCCTTTCAGATCATGCCCCTTTCTGATGATGAGTAATTTGATGATGAGTAATTTATACATTGCCATCCCCTTTTGTCAGATTATAAGAATGAAATTAAAGTTATAAGGAACTGTATTTTGTGACGTCTTGACAGTCTGTGACCAAAATAATAACAATTATTTGATGTACAGAGCAAATTCAGATGGACTGTTTAGTTCATTAAAATTGTGCAATAATGGATGCAGTACAGACCCTGAAGTAGTAGAGAGGTGGAACAGAGCACAGATGGTCTGTTCTGGGTTGGCTGATGCTCTAGTAAAATAAAGTGTGTGTGTGTGTGTGTGTGTGTGTGTGTGTGTGTGTGTGTGTGTGTTGTTTAATAAACTGATAGATAGCAGGGACATTGTATCTGACTTTTAATGACATTTAACTGCTTCCTGTGGATGAACGTTATGATATTTTTTAAACTGGGAAATATGAGCAAAGGAGAATGAAGAAAATGACATTATGGAAAGTCCAAATCCAAATATTTTAAAGCTGATCTGTTCGTTGGTGTGAACTGAGTTCCACTAAACTACAAAGAGGGTGAGTTTTCCTCAGAATGGAGTGAGGCATCACACTTATTTGGTATGTAATTCTCATCCTCCTGCCCTTCTTTCAGAATTGGGCATCCCTTACACCCCTAGTCCTGCCACTCTTATGCTTAAACTGTGACATTCCTACAGTAAAACTCAGAAATGGAACAAAATGATGCAAAAAGATTTATAGCACTTTATTCCACATTTGTCTTAAATCTAACTAAGACTTAAATGGAGAGGAGATTAGGCATAAAGCTGTTGCGGAGTGTGCTGGTGGTGGCACGAATGATCCTGTACCTTCTGCCAGATGGCAGGAGGGTGAAGAGTCCATGAGAGGGATGAGAGGGGTCATCCGCAGTACTGGTGGCTTTGCGAATGCAGCCGTTGTTGAATGAGGTGTCAGTGGTGGGTAGGGAGACTCCGATGATCTTTTCAGCTGTTTTCACAATGCGCTGCAGGGTCTTGCAGTTGGAGGCTGTGCAGTTCCCGTACCACATGGTGAGACAGCTGGTCGGGATTCCCTCTATCGTCTCTTTGTAGAAGGAAGTGGAGGCACTGCTGGGCCTTTTTGGCCAAGTAGGTGGTGTTAAGGGTCCAGGAGAGGTCCTCCGTCATGTTGCAGAAAAACTAGTTCAAGCTTCTGTTACCTCTAGGTTGTACTACTGAAACACCTTGCACTCTAGATATTCTAGTAGGGGCATAAACAAGCCTAAGTTAACCCAGAATACAGCAGCCTTACTTCGAGTCCTTACAAAAACCAGAAGATTTGATTTTAAAATATGATTAATGATATATAAAGCACTTAATGGTCTTGCACCACAGTAGCTAAACAAACCTTTGGTCTATTATGATTTGCTGTGCCTGCTTTGATCAAAAGGTGCAGGCTCTATTTTAGTACCTCCAATAATGAAGACTACTACAGGAGGCACAGCCTCTTCTTGCACAGCTCTCCAGTTATGGAACAGCCTTCCAATTACTATTCACTACTCAGACACGGTCTCAATCTTTAACGTCTAGGCTGAAAATCCATTTGCTCAGTCAAGCTTTTTGTTAATAGCTTTTTCTTAGGTAAAAGCACAGATCTGGATGGTTCATGATCATAGAGAGCTTTGGTAAACTGGGATGTAACCCCCCCGACTCTCCTGTTTTCATTCAAGCTTGTTGATGGTGGCCATGTGCTTTATGTCCCAGGGCACCCTTATACCTGTGTTACCTTCTGTTACCTTTTAGTTATGCTGTCATAGCTAGTCCTGCCAGAGTGCCTGCTTGCACTTTTTTGCAATAGGCCTCATTTATCAATAATTTAGTAAAATTGTGTGTAAAAGTTTGCATAAGCCAAACCAAACAAAAAAATCTCTGGTAGATTTACAAAAGTTTCAGAAATGCTGATTTTCTTTGTCTTCACATGCATATGTTGCTCACCTGTAACATGCAAAGCACGTTTGCCACACAGCTCATATGCACTTAGTGCTGCCCACAAAACTACATAAATAAACTACATAAATGAAGTAAAAACTACATAAATGGCTGGAAACATGAAATGACTCCTGAATGGTAAAATAAAAGGTAGAAGGTCACGATATGGAGGTTGAGACGGATGCAAGTGCAGATTTTTAAAGTTTAATAAAGAACTAAACAAAATACAAAAAGACACTATGACATTGGGGCAAAACACTGTGGCAAAGACTAAACAAAAACCAAAGAACAAACCACGGAAACAGAGATAAAGGCAAAGAAAGACAAACGTGAGACAAAGTGTGTAGTGCAAACTGTGGCTATACACATGAGTGCTCAATTAACAGGAATGTGATTCAGGTGCAGGTGGTCATGTGACTGTGATGCAGTGGCTGCTGGGAACTGTAGTGCAGAATTCCTTCTCTGTTTACATGACATGGAAGTTATTTTGACTCACTTCTATGCCAGTAAAAATACTTAGCTGTGTAATAGCACCTGAAAAGGTCAATGAATGTATTACTATTAAATTTTCTCTATGGTATTCTTAGTCCATGACCTAGTGGACTAGTATGCGGACTAGTATAAGCATAAGCACTAATATAAGTGGCTCTGGATAAGGGCATTGTCATGGAATGGTAGCAGTGGTATTCCATTTTCATGGAATCAAAACCAAGAAATGGGTGAGCATAAGAACCATAAATATGAACTATAGATACAAGGCAAGAATTATACATCTAGAAGTAACAGCATGGCACACATGGAACAATGACAACAACAGCAAAAGCTTGACAAAATGTGCTACACAAGACAATACAAGTGCTCATTACCCCACAGTGTCATTCAGATGCAAACAGTAATGTGAAACAGTGAGTGTGTAGTGTTTTGGTGTTGGTGTTGTGCAGTGGTATTGTACTTCTGCACCTTTGGCACTACCCTGGCAGGCATCTGCTTAATGCTGTAAATGTAAATAAATAAGCAATTTATACCATATTATTTAATTCATATATATAAAAGTGTAGTAATCCATACAAATGATATGATTTGAAGCCAGTCAGTGAAGGTTTACATTAGTTAGTCTTCTTGCAGTATGTGTAAATTTACACACACTCAGGAGCACAAGTAGGATACAAACATTAATCAAAATTACAAAATTATGGGATTTTCATGAATAACAATTTTCTTGAGTCAATGCTCCTACAAATGATTTACAAATACATCTGTTTGTATCGAGTTTAATAAAAGAAGCCTATTTTAGCATTGTAATCTTTTATCACTTCCCCCACCTCTTCTCTCTCTCTCTCTCTCTCTCTCTCTCTGGCAAGCTACACACTACTCTTGCAGGCTGATGAAATGCCGGTGATCCTGACTCCTTTTGCCCTTTGGCCCTGCATGATCCATCTTGATTCTACTTCTGCTTGGAGCTTACTTCACCTGAGAATTACTCACTGCTGCTGAGGTTGGCCCAACATGGCTGGCCTAAAGTTTGCCATGAGATTGCGGTGAATGGTACCACATGGATACCCTAAAGATTGCTGTGGATGGTCTCACTTGGATAGCCAAAAGATGGAAAGCCTAAAGCACTTACTGAAAACGGTCTATGCTCAAGTCTCGTTCATTATTCAGAGGATAACTTAACTTGGATACTATAAACTTGAAGCTAAAAAAGGTCTAATAAATTTTTTTAAATGAGTCTGATGCTCCTACTGAGGATCCTTTCAACACACTCAGTACTGTTTGACTTTCAAGTATACAATTGTGTATGAGGAATGACTCATAATCGCACTCATAATCTGGTGTCACACAGAAGAGGATAGGTTCCCTTTTGAGTCTGATTCCTCTCAAGGTTTCTTCTTAATGTTGTTAATTTAATCAAAAGAATAGAAAAGAGTTAGTTCAGTATCTTCAATGACTGAGAAATATAATCAGATTAGGCAGTATGGTAAACGGTAAATGGTAAATGGTCTGCACTTATTTAGCGCATTTTTAACCTTAGCAGTTTTACAAAGTGCTTTACACTTTTTCTCATTCAGCCATTCACCCACACACTCACACACCAATGGCTGCATGTATTTTCACGTACAGTATTTCCATTAAACCCAAAAATGGCTATACAAATTGATTTCATAAGGCAGCTTTCATTGCACATCAGAACTTGGGTAATGAATGAGGAAGATAAAGACCCTCAGTTTTTTCTAGTTGCAATGTGGCCTTTGAATGGGGCAGCTGTTAACAAAGATCAAGAACGAAAAGTTTTTAACTCGTATTGGTGCATATGACTAAAGCTGCAGCTGACTCATGAGGGAATGCACAGCCATTGCATGGACTAGATGCACTTGCTATCTGACAACATCATGATGAAAGATACTGGACTGAGAAAATACTGAGCATTCCAATAAAAACAGCACAAACGTAATGTCATAGTCTATACTGTAACACTGTCCACATCCTTGCTCCATCTGTGAACGAGTAGAGTATATGGGCAAGGGTGATTTGCATCACACTATACCAACTAAAAAGAAAGTGGTATTGTGTTCCAGTTTTCCGATATGACAGGATTTACAGTCTGCCACGACTCAGAGTCCAGCAGTTCTAAAGTCTAATGTTTCAAATAAGTCCTCCTTATAAAGTCATTTTTTTGATGAATTGTTAAGAATATAAAATATTAATTGTCAAAATATTTTCTTTTCTATAGATAGTTAACTGGAGATGTTTCTGTTTTGGATTATTTGTGCCATGCTTATGGGACAATTTCCATGAGCCAGAAGAAAAAAAAAAGTCAGGATATTTGATCATTAAAAAAATACTCAAATAGTCTCTAGCTTCTGATAAACACAAGCTAAGGATATGTGGATGCATGATTTTAATGTAGAAACCAAAATGGGTACGGGGTTTTAGAAGATGGTGACAAATAAAATTCTTATTTTACTAACTTTGCTACTTATTTATTTTCCCACATGCAATGACTGCACTTTATACCATATATTCACTTGTGTGCATACAGTTCATTTAGGCATTATTTTCATATTTATATTTATCTTTTTATTTTATTAATGGTCATAATGATGGTCCATTTTGGCACTACGTTTGGAAACCAAATTAAACCCTGTTTCCGAAATAATCTTCAGCTACACTCCACACCAAACACTTCAGCTCTGCTAAAACAAACACAGAGCTGCCTTTAAGAACCTTACAGTTAGTGGTGGAATGTGGATAGTTTGTGTCATGTACAACCAGTGTTGTAGGAAGAACAAGCACCACATGTGCAAAAGAAAGAAGGAGAAAAGAAAATATTGAGGAAGATTTCACAAGCCTAAAAGGCTGACACATGTGTATACTCATGCTGGAACCAATACATACACACATACTTTCCATGTTCTACAACTTCTACAGCATTCACTAGCTTTCATTTCTACAAGGAACATATTGTAGTCAGAGGGAGGAGAAATGAACCCCACCTCATTTAGACATGGAGTTTTTTTTGAAGAACATGGGTGGTGCATGCCAGTGAAATAAAGCCCACCTTTCTTCTGGGAAGTTGATTTTGGTCCTGAACAGTTGCTGTATTATGCATTTCCTGGGTGGAGGTGGCAGGGAAGGAAAGAGAGACAGGAAAATGTGTACTGTGGCTGCGATCTGGTGAGCAGAGACAGAACCCTGAACCAGTTTAGAGAAACAGTTTGTATGTCAGCAACACCTGCAAAAATTAATCATCAGGCTTCATATTGTTAATTTGAAAAACGAGAAGCTAATAATGACCGAACATCAACACAAATGCTTATTTTTATTTGCAGAGATATTATTTATATGAAGAGCATATCAGTCAACTAATTCTCTACCTAACATCGAAAGGAAAAAAATATCAGACACTCCTTGTACTTCTACAATGATATCAATATTAATAAACATAAAACTAATTAATGCAGAAAACAGTATTTTTTTAGTAAGAGAGAAGCAAAAGAAAATCTGCTTATTCTGGTCATCTGATATTCTGTCCATTGCTTAAGATTCTGTTCATACAAATTTAATTAATATTACTTAATACAGGAAATTTACAGTCAAAACTAAATACTATATACTAAATAATATAGTCCAGACTCATAAAACTTAGAGTACCAACATGAGCATACATGTCAAACTATTAACAATTTGCATTTTTCATTTCAAACATTGCACATGTGAAATGCAGCCAAAATGGAGACTTTCTAAGAAATCCATTGCATCAGTACCAATAAAGGTCTTGGAAACACAGTGAACACTGTCTACTTATTAGCCTCTCATTAGCAACTAAACAAAGATGTGGGTTGTGTTTAAACCTGGTGGTTTAAGGGAGAGGTATATTGTGGTGGTGGGGTAGCGGGGGTTGGGGGGGTCGGGGGCTTTGGGGAGGAGGTGTTACTGAGGTGTGGTGTACACTGAATGTGTGCTTGAGCAGTCTGAATGGTCACTTCCAGATGTGGTCCAAGAATTCACAGTTTACCACAAAGACACCACAGAGAAAACCACAACTAAACAAAGAACAGCTAAACTCACATATAATGGTCACAAAAAAGAAAATCTGACTCCTTAAGAATACATTTTACATTGTGGTCATGGTCATAATTATCAAGTGTATGTGTGTGTGTGTGTGTGTGTGTGTGTGTGTGGGTGTGTGGGTGGGTGTTTTCATTACTGCAATTTTGGTCTTATCAGCTAATTGTTATTAATTGCATTTTAACTGGTCTTATTTACCTGATATCAAGTGTATTTATTCTACATCTCTGTGTCAGCATGTGCTTTTGTGCCAGACTGTAAGTCCATATGTCCTCTTTGCAGTGATTAATCGATGCACAGTACACTGTAAAATGAGAAGACGAGATATAAAGTCCAACAAAATATTGACTATGTTATAAAAAAAAACTAAATATAAACTAATTTGTTTAATTTATATAGTTATATGATTCTACACCAGTTATTTAATTTGGAGTAATCTTGATATGAGTGTTGAAATAGTTACTGCTACAGTATATTTGTCATATTGTCTCTACTACCTTATTTTAAATGACCTAATAGCCATCCACCATTCTGTTTTCCATTTCATTATATTATTCTGTTCAGCTCCAAGCAAAAATTTGGTGTGGCTTTTATGAGGACTAAAATAACAAACAAATAAAAAAGATTACACCAAAAAGGGGTGGGGGGGAATCATAACATTCATATGTGTGTGTTAAAATGCCACACTTCTGTATGTTGTATTTTTTTAAATGAAGGGTGGGACTATGTAAATCAGGTCACACAGTGCTTTATTAGTTGGCTGTGAGGGCTGGTGCCCAGACCACAGAAGCCTCCAGAGCATCACCACTACAAATGGGCATTTGACACATTTTGTTAAGATAATCCTGAACTTCCTACTGGACTTTCTTTGGATTCATCACTTTGCGGAAGATGCTGTGGCTAGATTTCCTAAGCCCACTCATTTTTATGAGTGTTAGCATAGCTGTGGCTTTCCATCCCATACCCAACCGTTTCAGCTTATACAAGTCAGGAGCCAATCCTCATTATAGTTCTGGCAAACCCACTGCTAGACACAAGTGAGTATTACCAGTACATTGTACAAAAAAATATCTATCTATCTATCTATCTATCTATCTATAAATTCTGTACAGTCAAGCAATCAAGAAAGTTCTCTATAAAGTATGACATCTAATGTATCCCTAAACAGCTTGGTTTGTATAATATACTTTGATTGGTTTTATTATTGTTGAAGATAGCATTCTGCTCTGGTGCTATTCAAAAGGAAAATGTAACAGTTTCATTAAATTTAATCTAATTCCAGTATTCTGTAATATATATAAATATCTTTGGTAATCATTTATTATTCTCTTTACTTTTCTTAGCTCTTGCTTTATTTTCATGATCAGCCAACATTTAAATCTTTATACCTGTAAATATCCCAGATAGTTATTATAAGTCATTTTAATAATATTATTTTGGACAAAATCAAAATTATAACATGATAGAATTGCATTCTGCCTTCCCCCCTTTTTTTTCTAGAAACCACTGTGCATATGTAGTGGAAAAGAGTGTTTCCTACACTGTTCAGGATGGTGTAGCTCCTTATGTGAAGGCAGAGTACAAAAAATGTGGCTGGGGGAAGAAGTGTCCAGGACTTAGGCAAGTAATACTACAAATACCTGTTTAATTTATTTACTGCAAAGATGACCATTGGTCACTTTACTTGTCTGGGAAAAGATATAGATGGATGTATGCCATATTGAAAATACCTTTTCTAACTATGAAACTGCACAGAATCTTTACATTTGTGTATTCCCTATCTACATTCATAGGTACCGGATACTCTACAAGCCAGTGTTTAAAGTGGCATACAAGACAATGACTGAGTTAGAATGGCGCTGTTGTCCTGGATTCACTGGTGTTGTTTGTAACATTGGACCTACTGCTTATGGAATAAAAGCAATGCCCCCTTTCAAGGGTCATGTGCCATCCTACAAAGGTCCCATGCCATCTCAGAAAGGTCCACAGTTATCCATTAAAGGTCCCCAATCTTCTTACAAAGGCTCTATATCACCTTTCAAGGGCCCAATACCTGCCTTCAAAGGGCATATGCCGTCTTATAATAGCCCAGTAAATGCTTATGAAGAGCAGGTGCCTTTCCACAAAGGTCCAATGCCTCCATTTCAGGGCCAAATGTCCCAAGTCAACTATAACAGAAACCACTGGAATCAACCCTTGACACCCTCTAACATAATGGATGAATATTATGGCCCTAATGCTGCACCATCTTATCCCGAAACTTCATTTGAGCCTCATCAGGAACCTGAAGCAGATAATCCTGATACAATGCTGGAACAACACAACCCTGTGACTAATGAACAAGATTCTGTACATGATCCCATTTCAGATTATCATGAACCAGTAACAAATTACCATGATCCCATAGCAGATCGCCAACAGTCAATTCCACATCCAGAGACAAAGCCGGTTTCTGAAGCACAGGCATCTTCGGGTGACAGTGAGCTAAATCAGGGTGAGATTCCTTTTTTTCCCCCAACACTTCAATGTGCATGTTTTTATACAACAAATATAACAGTTCAATTTGTTAGTTGTCTAGGTGTGACAGTTTGTCATTCATTCATTCATTTATCTTAGGAGAAGATCCATATTTGACTATTATTTTTTAACTATTTCTTTGCATTTCTTCACCATAGCTGTTGAGGAGAACAGTGTCAGAGTTGAACGTTTAAATCAGATGGAAGAAGATGTGCAACGAATTTCACTTGGTCTTGATACACTTCATGCTAAAGTGACCAGCTTAGAAGACCACCTACGTGCCTCACTCCGGGAAGATGCAAACCGCATGCTCTCTACTCTTCTGTCTGCAGCTGCAGCTCCCATTGCTGCTGCATCTCAGGACATGACTGTTGGTTTTGGAGACCTGCCTGGGGGAGCACCGGATATAGAGGGCTCAGATGCCATAGGTCAATTCCCAAACTTGGGTGAGTTGGCTGACAAGTTGGCACAGCTGCGTGCTGAGGTACTGGTTAAGAGCACAGATTTTGTGGAGTTAAAAAAGAGAGTACTGGACCATGAGGGGGCTCTACAGAGGTTGTCTGGTGGGGGGGTGAATCTCACAGATTCGCAACAAGCCCTAGAGACTGTGGTGGAGAACAAACTTAGTAAGGCAGGAGCAGCTGTCCTGGGAGAGTTTGACAAGCGTGTGAAGACTGCAGAGCAGCGTTGTGAGGATCGGATGATGGAAGTTCATCTCCAGTGTAAGAATGAGCTAATGCAAGGTCAGGAACAGCTGGAGCAGGTCATAAATGGTAGGGTGACAGCCTTGAAAATTGAGCTTGCAAACATTTATGCCAAGCTCCAAGGTCTAGAACCTGAAGATGCTTGCTGCACTACTATTTCCATCATGACTGAAAGGCTGGTTCTCCTAGAGCAGTCAATGGATGGCTTGAACCAATCACAAGTGAACCTTCAAGCTGGACTAGGTAGTCACAAGGATCATGTAGAAGGCATGGTAGAAGGTAGACTGGCCTATGTGGAGTCGCTTCTGAGTACAACAGAGAAGCAAGAAGGAAGTGTTGGTGTAAGAACAGCTGGAATCCTAGAGGATTGCCTGGAGGAAAAGATGAAGGACCTTGAAATTCGTTTGTTTGCTGCCATGGAGGAATTGGGTAATGCTACTTCACCAGCTGTGGTTGAAAATAAGACAGTGCCCACGTTAGACACAGAAGTCAAGTCCCTCAAAAAGAGGGTAGAGGTAGATCTGGACCTCATTCAGAAGCAGCTCAACTCCCTTGAACTTGTCTGCACTTCGTCTTGTGCTCCACAGCCAGTCCCAACAGCATATGCTGGACCACTGATAACTTTGGAGGAGAAAGACAAGAAAACGTATGAAAACCTTAATGGGCAGCTCATTGCACAGACAGAAAGACTAGACCATCTGAACGCCTCCCTAAATTCATTGCTCATGCAGCTGACTGAAAGACAAGAAGAGAAGGAGCTTCAAGGTGAGGTAACCCTGCTGAAGTTGAGCATGCACTCTGTCAATCACACTCTTTGTGGGCTTAAAGACTCATTTGGGAAGGTGGTACGTGAAGTTGGACAAGCTAACCTTACCTGGCAAGAGCGAGAAGAGAGGTTAGCACAGCAGGTTAAGGGTGTTGTGCATTTGGTTGGACAGCAGGCCTCTATGTTGGGTGCTGGGGAGAGGAGGCTGACTCGTCTGAAGGGCGAGTTGCAAGATCTACGCCGCAGGCTGGCTTCAGAGCTCCAGACCTGTCGCTCAACTGCTCTGGGAGTCCAGAAAGAGGTAACTGATGTAGGTGGACGTGTGGCCCGTGTAGAAGGTCAGTGTGGTGGCTTGTCGCGGCTGGCTGAAGACTTGGAGCTGATCCGGGGAGAACTGGAGAAACATTCAGATGGATATTTTTCCCAGGTCAACAGAACCCTTGTCAGTCATTCCATCCAGCTATCTGAGCTTAGAGAAGGACTGAAAAACTGCACTAAGACCTCTGGGTTAACAGAGGATGACTTCATGGCAGTAACTCAGCTATGGGAAGAAAAATACACTGATGAACCACCTAAACCTTGAGGAGACCAGTTTCCCACACAGGTGTAAGATGACTAAGAACTCAGGAAATCTCCATAATATTATGAAATACATTTAAAAGACACACAGGTAGCATATTTAATGAATTTTTATTAATTTAAATTCTTGGTATATTGTTAATGTTTATACTTTTTGTACTGATTGAAATTGTATATTTCATTTTTTTCTGTGAAGTGTTTAATACTTGATACTGAACATTAATATGTGTCTGTAATGTATTGGGACTTTTATTTGTCACTTTTTTATACAGAGTCATTCTTATAAATACTAAAGTTGTTTTGCCTAAAAGCTTTTTTTATTGAAACAAAGTTAAATAAATTGAAAATATTTAAAATATTTTAAGTCAAAAATGAAATGTTTTAGATTACCATGTAAATTAAATTAAATTAGATCAAATTAACATATATAACATTATCTTTAAATGAGAATTCCTAGCTGTTAAAACTTAAAGCAATGGAGATCTATAATAATAAATATATAATAAATAAGGCAAACTTAACTCAAAAACATTTTTGGACATATAAACTTGCGCCTTTGCTCTTTAATTTAAGTCTCTATGGTATTTTCACTTATAGGCTCCCTGTATGGATCATCATAACACAGGTCCAGTGACCAAAACAAGGAAATAAATAAGAGTAATATCAGAAAAGAACATCTGTGGGTGTAAGCTTACATCATCTACTTTCATACTACACAGTTTACTGCAGTGTGCTTGCACACCATATTGCCAGTATTGCTGGGCAGTGTGACTGATTTTTCAAGCTGATACCAAAGCAAGTACCCCAATACTAATACAAATATGAAAAATCTTTAGACTTATCTAAAGTGTACATGAAAAGGAGGCTACACTTTGTTGTTTTTCTAGAACCTTCCTTTGTATCAGGCACCACAAGGAATTGGTTGTATTCAAGTACAGATTAAGCCAACACAGACATACAGTCATGTGAAAATTATTTGGCTTTTTATGATATATTTGGACAAGCAAACATTTGATCTTCTTTGAAATAGTGCCCATTAATAAAGGTGACACACTCAAATAATCAAATGACATAAAACTGACATTTTGTACTAATTTTCAAAATTTAAATGAAACAATATCCAATCAGTCATATGGAAAAAGTAAATATACCCCTACATTTATCACACCTTCAAATCCATACACCAGGTGTAACATTTACTCCTGTGAAATTATTTGAAATACATAATTCCACTGTAAAGAAAATCATCTACAAATGTTGTTCAGGCTAAATGAGTTCAGGGTCTCAAGTTGAAGACTTTAGTACTTGGCAAGGAAACAAGCAAATGGGGAAAATGTTCTGAAGGAAACAGTCCTGATAGTCTTCCACTCGGTCATATAACCACTATCACATATCATACATATCTAACTGTGGTACATAGTAACCAGTACTAGTACCAGATATTGTTTCAGTAAAAAGAATTATACATATTTGGCCTACAAATTCTACAAATCTACATATATGTAAATTTGTTCTGATATCCTATTATTAAATATCTTGCATATTTCTTGAATATGCATAAGAGTCTATTTTGTAAATTCTTTGCCATCATTGTAGTGGCGCACCACAGTATTTTACAGTATATAAGAAATCCACAAGAAATTTGCACAGTATAGTGTTAAGTGAACTCCTATGGATGGTAATACTGACACAGTATGTGTTTGTTAAACATTGGAAATTTTGTGGTGTACTGTTATGATCATTGAATCCTCATCACATCCAAAGTCAGGCCAAGCTCCGCTGAAAAGATCTTACACAAACCATTTTTTCTAACTTTACCGGTTATCAAAAAAGAAAAAAAAAAAGCATTCCTCTTATGACCTTATATATTTAGACAAGAATTAAGACATTTGTTTTCAACAGGATAACTTATTCTTTATTGAATTTTCCTTCATGGATTCCATAGAACAATACAACAGAATTTATGGATCATTTTGGTGATTTTTCAGCATGGTCATATTCACTGTCATCAACATCATTTGAACGCTAAGAATATATTATACACAATAAATACAACACAACCCAAAGGCATCGAGAATTTCACGAGACGTACCAAACACCACTAACAATGGAGTAGTTGAATAGCATATTTATTAGGGAGAAAGGGCATAGGATAGATTAGAGAGCGCAAGAGAGAAGAATAAGAGAGAAAGAAAAGGAAAACACAAGAGAGAGGTGCTAAGGTTGTGGGTTCACAGGCTGTCTAGATTTACTCAAAAGCTACTCAAATTGCCGTACACCCATAGACCACTAAAAGTGTGCAAATATTAGATGAGACCCAGTCATAAATTTAATCAAGCTAGACATATGAGCACATGATCATGCATAACTACAGAGCAGCTCATCATAATAATATCTACCAAATTAATGCCAAATAAACGCACTGATTGTAAGGGACTGAGTATGACTGTGATGTTCCTCAGCCTTTAGACAGTGTATATTCATCTTTCTTGCATACAGATTAATACAGCTACACAATCCATAATTCAAGGCTTATACCATACAAGAAAATGTAGATATATCGCTCATATACATTTCTGTATGAGCACATTGATGTTGGTTAAGAAGTTCATGCTTGTTACTTGAATCACACAAGTTAGTCTGAATAGACAATGCAGGCTGGTCTACAGCAATCCTGGCAGTTAGAACCAATTTCGAAAGAGCTTCCGCGATCATATAATGCCAGATATGATTGGCTTCTGCATATTGATTGATTAGTCAAGCAGATAAACCTGTGTATCCTGGCATCCACATGATACAATGATCAAATCATAAAAAAAAAAACATTTGCATTATTTTGTTCCCTAGTACTTTAATCAGTCCAGTTAGTGCATATACAGATGTTATATCTTTGACTAGATCTGTTGTTTAACATTAAAGAGTAAATCATTAGATTTTGCATGGCATATACATATATTTACACACATCTTTGAAAATATATTTCAGTATAACTACACTAAAACAAAGCCAGTGTTTCAAACTCCTTTGGACAAAATTAAGTTACAAAGAGATTTAAGTGTGTTTAAGAGCAAGAAAGTGAGACAACGGAGGGAAAAGTAGAAAAAAAAAAAGAGGGTCAAATATTTAAACTGGAAATTGAAACTGGCACATGTATCTAGACTACCACCAACTCAATACACAGGACTGATTATCTGTCTGGTGCCCACATTACACAAATAAAATCTAGTATTAGTCCTCCAATTGCATGAAACAGCACTAACACACTTGAGCGGCATAGTAAACGAAGCATAGTATTAAGGGGCTACTCAAACCACGCTAACTCATTACACACATGCTTGTCGTATTAGAGAAAGGTGTAAGAAAACAAACCAAAATTTAGTCAGAAAGAAAATTAAAAATACTTCAAGATTTGAGTTTCTCAAGTTTTGAGTTTCAACATATTTTGGCGTTTGGTCTCATATAGCCTATTGCTTTCAGCAGAAATGTCTTTCAGCTCAATGAACAAAAACAGAAAGAAAATGATATGGGTGAACAACTAAAAATTCTTCTTCAGTGAATATCTATGTAACTTGTACCATACCAGTAATTCTCAGAGAACTATTTCCAGTGGGTTCAGAGCTCATTTTCATAGTTAGAATCGTCATCAGTGAACTTCTCTAAACATAACTTATACTATAGTAGAATAATCCCATACAGATCTTTAGGAAATATTTGTATATATTTGTTCATATTGATATTTATACACCACAGACAAATACATTCTCTCAAAGTTTAGAATAACTATCATCAACATCATCAATTTAAAATTTATATAGCAATGATTTATATATCTTTTTTTTAATATGTTTTATGTATTTTGGTGCTTCTTCATCTGATCATACCTACCTTTTTATTTTAATTTATACATCACAATAATGAACAGCACACAGAATAATCCCTTCATATGCCCTACATCTTTCAGTATTTATCACCTGCCCCCATTCCCTCCCCCCAATCGTTACGTCCACAGACATATGCACAAACACACAGACAAAGAAGAGTGTGGGTGTGTGGGTAGGGTTCAGGTGCCACACTCCCTTGATCACACCAGCACCCTCTTTCTGTGGAAAAAGCAGAGAGAGTAAGGAGGGTAAGAAGAAACCAGGTTGGGATGAAAAGGGCACCAGACTGCACTGATAAGATGTAAAAAGTTATAAGCAATAAGAATAACGCACTCACCAGCCTCCATTTACCTCTTCCACAACCCCTTCCTTACATCTGGTTGGAGAAAGAGGTGGGCGCCCCCTGCTGGTTGTAGCCGCCCTGGCCGTAATCTCCAGCCTGGTTGTAGCCCTGCTGGCTGTAATCAGGCTGATACCCTCCCTGGGAGCCCGAGTATGGCTCCTGCTGCACAAAGCCCTGCTGACCATAAGAGTCAGGGGCCGGCTGCTTCTCCTGGGCAGGTGGTTGGCGCATGAAAGGAGCAACAATACCCGTTTCTTTAAACACGAACCAGATGTTGCCCGCCCACAAGATTAGATTCAAGAATCCAAAGACCTGGAAGCACAATGGCACAAATTGCTCATGTTCTCTTTACTATGCAGCAACGTAATTTCAGTTCAAATACTATAATATCATTGAATGTGATCCGTCAGTAAATCATTTACTCATCAGTCGTTCTGTAATATTTTTAATGCTTTATTTGCACAGATTTTGTACATGTAATATTGTGTCAGTACTGTACGCAGTAGGTGCAAAGGCGGGGCCCCCAAATCAGATTCAGCTGAAAGGCCAGCCCTGGATGGAGGGAATGTACCCAAGACTAAATTCATCTTTTTGTTTAACATTGGCAAAGACCAAGTAATTTTAAGACTTTTATTTCACTTTGCTTATCTCAGGTCTACATGACCAAAATCATAATTATGGTCATAATCTGAGCATAGAAACTATAACAGAAACAAAATTTTTTGCAAACAATACTTCACAGTCATTAAAGAAAATTAACCAAACGCAACGTTTTTTATGTTACAGAAAATAATTAGAAATATTGTTCAATGTTATAATAAAAATGTAAACATTTTTGGTTTCCTTCTGAAATATTTCTATAACGCACTCAGGAACCCAACTGATACTACAATAATACATGTTGCTTTTTAGACTATATAAACAAGATAGCCAGAGATAGGAAACTCCACTCACCACAGAGGTGTTGAGGCCGGACATGACAGGGTCATGAACCTCACCACAGCTGCTGCCTTCCAGATCACAGGCATGGATGAGTTCAATCACCTTCTCTGGGTCTGTGGCCGTCTTCACGTCCGACAAACCCTTTGCCCATGCTGCCGAGCTCACAAGCCACATGAAGGTGAATACACACGTCACACCAAGATCCTGAAAAGAGGAACCTAATTTTTATGGCTGCTTTGATCTTTATATACCTGATGGCAAACACAGGGCAGAGGTGGGATTTAAACCCCCAACCCCAGAGAGGCCTCTACGTACCATATTATTTTGCTGGTAGAAATTATATTTAAATTATTCAAAAAGAGGATATAGTTGTAACAGTATTACGTGAACTCACAATCAGTGGCCCCTTGTTGTTTTCACGGTATTTCTCAAAGGCAAAAACATAGACGCTAAGAGCTGCCATGGAGTACAGAAAGGCAAAAACACCGATGGTGACGAAGAACTCGGCAGAGGAGGAGTAGTCCCCCACAAGGAAGATACGGTCCGTTTGAATTCCCTTGCAGGATGGAGCATCAAAATAGACTTGATGGAGCCTGAAAGAAAAGAAAGAAGGACTCATTATTATTTGCCTTATATGGCTAGTGAACGGGCTTGGGGAGTAATAGAATAAATGTAATGGTGTTATGTAATCAGGATACAAAAAACTGGTAATTATAATCTGTTACAGTTACGTCAAAAAACAAAGTAATCAGATTACAGGTATATTTTGTAAAAAAAAAAAAAATAATGGCAATACTATCAGGATTACTTTTTTTCATTTAAAACCAAAGAAATGAATCTTTTGACAGAACACAGTATAGACAGCTGCAAATAAATTTTGTGCAAAGTTAATTTGGTATAAATGAACACAAATTGTTCTCTGAAATGCTTTTGTTAGGGTGACCATACGTCCTGTTTTTCCCGGACATGTCCTCTTTTTCTGACCTTAAATAAGCGTCCAGTCGGAATTTCTAAATTTGAGAAGCTGGCTGGGATTCGGCTTTAGTTCCATTATGATGTGTTTATGGTCTAATACTGCATCGTGTCTGCGCATATTTGCATTGCTTTAACCCCTCTTTATAATTCCCGCCTTCTTGCACACCAATTGGTCAATTCTAAAAGGCTTGCAGCAACTATTGGCAAAATTCCTGCCTCTCAACAACTAGCCTACTCTCAGCAAACATGCGAAGGTGAAGCACTGTTGTGCACGGCGTCAAACAGCTGCTTGACAATAGCAGCAAATGACAGCTGTCCTGAGTCGAAACAATGCACATGGCCATATAAGGTCATTTTTAATTTCCTGAAAATATATATATAAGTGATGCTAATAGTGTGTCTTTTTCAGTGTATTAAAGTCTGAATTCATAGTAACACTGTTCGGAATGCCAAAAAAAAAAAGGTGTCCTCTTTTTGCAAAACCAGAATATGGTCAGCCTAACTCTTATTTATTCATTTATTTATTTATTTTATTAAAACAAATCCAAACACTGAACATGTTTTTACGCTCTAAAATAAGCTCAAAATAAAAGTATTTTACATCATATTGCTTTTCTCTTAACTTTATTATGTGACCTTGAAGTAAACAAAAATTATCACATTGCATTACTTTCATATTGTGATACTTGGATTACGTTACTGATTACATTTTTATGAAGTAATTTGTCAAATGTAAAATGTAACTAACAGAATACATTTTCAAAGAAACCCTCCCAACCCTGCTAGTGAGTCCCTGAAATAATAATAATGAAAAATAATATTAATTTGTATAATTGTTTTTAAAATGTTTAACATTTGCAAAATTGTAAATAAATAAATAAATAAATATTTAAAGAACTTTGTTAAATGTTTTAAATATATAATTTATGCTTTAGTTGGCATTTGCTATACATTGGGAAAGACAATAAGGTCAAGAAATACATATTAATTTATAACACACTGAACATATCGTGTACCTGAATGGGTATTCAAAGTCTACATTTATTCTTGGGTTGCTCTCTGATCTGTTTTTGCACTCCACACGCATGCGAAAGGAGCCTGAGTAAGTCCCACAGGTGGAAAATGCGAAGATGGCAAACACCTGAAGGCATAAACAAAAAGCGCAGTATGGTGTCTATGAAAGATTGTCTACAAAGAATTCAAGAAAAACAAGAGTAGAAAGGACAACAGTGTGGGTCTGTTTAATCTGTATTAAAGTTAGTTCAAGCATCTGAAAATTTCTTGTATAAAATTAAAAACATGATCTATAATCGTCACCTTTCTATCCTATGCATGTGTACATGTCTAACTAGAGTTATCAGGTATGATCCATCCAAGCTGTCAATGTAATGCAATTAAAGGCAATTGCAAAACATTAATTCAACGTAAAGACTTCTACAATTGAGAATATAATGGTATAGATGAGGGAACTGGATTTTTTTGGTCTGCCTTAAATCTGTGAGCTTGAGTCACTGAGAGATTACATGCACAGTGGTGTGGCTGCAGGTTGGAGGAGTGTTTGAATGAAGAATGGAGCTATTAAATATCACTGAGATCCATGGCCATCTGTCACACAGTGGAACTGGAGTCTTTTTGGATATAGTCACACATGGTATTATGGAAGCTCCAGAGCAGACCACTACAGCAAACAGTGTGAAGAAAAACCAGCTGACATCAAACTGAACTAGACCAAAGCTGAACAAACGCAAACTAGAACAGTTTAAATATAATGAATGTCAGTGGTTCATATTCACACAAGAAAACGTATTCCCCATTTTAGAATGAAATGAACATAGTCTCAAACTCATGTATCAAATAGGATTTGTGCCAAAAGTATTAAATGTCATTTTACAAACAACAAACCAGAGTAGAAACTGAGGACTGGGCCTCCCAGCTGCATGAGACCTTGACATGTCAACATATTTCTATGGCCTATACAATGCACTCCTACATGGTCTCAGAAAACTGCATCAGAAAATCATATATGATACAGTATATGAAAACAGAATTGGGTTTTTTTTGTGCATTTTTTTGCATTTTGATTGCATTTCAATATGTATTCATCACACTATGCTTGCATAAGAAACAAAGCAATGAATCATAAGAGATGATAAATAAAAAGATGACAAAATTATCTAGAAGAGCTACAGTAAAGCGAAGATGCTTGTCTTTGGGTTTAACAAAATTATATGGGTAATACAAACATACACTTGAAGAATTAAGAAATGATGGAGAAGCACTTACCCATTCCAGGGCTTTGATGAAGCCCAGAGGCACTTTCAGCACCCTGAATTGTCCGTTAGCAACTAACTGTTAACAGCAAAATAAAAACACAGTAAATGTATTAATTTCTTATAAACAAATAAAGGTGACGGCTGAACCACTTGCTACAGGAAATAACCATCACCATAAATGACCATGCTTGAGCTCATTCTCACTATTTTCTGTGTATCCTTGGTGATTTTGTGGTAACATCACACTACTCTCAGCCTCACATAATGGTATACTTCCTATGGATCACAGGCACTTACGTTTAGCATTCTCAAAGATTTTGAATAAAATGTAAAAGGATGCTTGAAATGTCAACCAAAAAAAAGCCATGCTATGAGGTACCAACATACCTAAGGTTTTAGGAAATGACTGCCGCATTTAGGCCATTGGGCTGGGCGATGTTAACACAGATGAAGGCACATGGTGATGCCTAGTTCGCAGCATTACAGGCTTCCTGGAGCAGAATGCCTTTAAGTGATGCCCATGAGGAGACACTTGTCACGGTAGGGTCTGGACAGTCAACCTGACTTTATGCAATGGTGATGATGTGCATTACTCAGTAACTCAGTCTCTGTTAAGAAAGGGAATCCTCCAGGGTCTTTCCTCTGTGAGTGATGAACAGAACTGCTATTCAAATTGCAACCAGTTGGTCCAAATAGTACCAAAGGACACATACTGAACACTACAAGAAACACTCTGCAGGTGAACCTTCACAGAACACTGAGAGATGAGCCGATTGTCTACAATATTGGGTGATGCAAATTTGGCACAAAACCATGGTCCCACAAGGTCACCCCCAAGTTATCTGGCTACTAATGCATGCAAGGAAAGCTTATCTCCATGGCATGCAGCTCTCCCACTCTGCTGAAAAAGACTGCTTAGAGACACCCATTTCAGTTCAACATCTTGCATGGGCTCTTAAAGGGAGACCTTAAGGGACTTCATGGGGGAACTTCATCTCGGGTTCTTTAGTGGAGTGTGGCAGATAGAGGTGCCCTAATTTTTCAGAAAGGTGAGAAGCAGGGACAAGCCATCCATGGCACTGCATACTGCAATGGCTACCATATACACCTTTAGTGTAGATGAGAAACCATACAGTAGATAGTGCAGCCAGTCAGGCCTTGTCCCAGCAGACTGTTTGGCTTCATCAAGGAGCACAATAACAATCCATAGCTGACAATTAATTGATCTGTCAAAATCTGTTAAAGTGTCCACCTTGGGCTTGCCAAACATATCCCAGACCCGGGACATCACTCTTGGGTGTAAACATAACTCTATCAGGTCTACAGCTCATCTGCTGAACCATGGTAGGTGACCTGGTAGGTGAGTTGCTCTGTAAGGCTAACATTAGTGGGCCCACCTGAGGAGATTTTGTGCCAGGCAAAGAGAGTCATCTGACCTCATGCTGCCCTGTTAATGTATCTGACTGAATGTCTCAGAAAAAGTTAGAGGAACTTGAGGAGCAGATAGACCACCTTCAGTTCCAGCAGGTTGATGTCTTTTGATCTCACACTTACCCACACACACTCAGTGCCCCTGCAGCACTACTTTGCCCTGATCCAGTGAGTTAGGCGTCCATGGTGACTATCTCTCTGCAATGGGACTGCCAAAGGGGGCCCCTTTCCTGACAAAAGTCTTATGTCTCCATTGAGCTAGAGCTTTGTTATTTGGGGTCTGGCTACAGGCTGATAACCCACTTCCAAAAGTGTCTCAGTACCAGCAGTCCCACGGGAACTAATGGGTGACTAGCATTCTCAATGAATCTAACTTAATGTTAAATAATTGTGTGGCCTGTTTTGGTGTTACGGAGCTCTTTACTGAATCCACTGTTAGACTGATCACCGAAATTTATGCAAGAAGGGTGGACATGTCCCAAATGGCATGCTCTAGTGTCGAGGCGCACAGCAGGTCAGATGTCCAATTATAGCAGTATCCAGATGCCTCATGCCATCAGAGGTGACAGCAATGTTTGTCACTAAACAGGAGCTAAAATGTAGAATTTTGAATTAGAGAGCCTGCTCTTGAAAGGCAAATCTCAAAAGTATATGTCACCTGGTGGGAGTCTGAGAGCTGAGAGTCATACTGAGCAAGATGAGAACAGACTTCTCAATATTATGCCAAATCCAGCCCAGCACCAGCCAAATATATGGTTTTGGTTTCTATATGGTTTTGGTTTCATCATAAGTCATGCCTATGGTCACAGTCAACCACAATCAAGATGGGAGAGACAGAGTGCAGCAACTACATACTTGATTACTTTGTGCTAAAATCTGGGATAACAGTGTAGAAGTGCTGAATGCTCACTCTGTACTGTAATTCATCAGTGAGTCAATGTCGATATATATATATTTTTTATAAAGTATTATTTTATTTTAATTTCTGACCATATTTTGTCAATATTCTAACTGCCACTGCCCCCAGTACAGACAAATAACCTTACATAAATTAACATCTCTGATATAACACTACCATGTTTAATTTGCCTCAATTGTAAAGACAGTTACCTTGTAAAAGTAATTGGTGCAATTATGATGGTTTCTGGTTGCTGATAATTGCATTGCAAAGACATATTAACAACCAATCTATTTACACAGCTAGATATATAACAGTGTAGATTAAACTGTCTAATCACATTCTTTCTAATCAGGTAAAGAATTGATAGCTATAGACTAAAAAGTCGGTAGTGTTAAGTTTGCAAACTTATATACGATTGTTTTGGGTTTTTTAAAGTCAACTTTGTTAGATACAGAAGGTGTGGTTCCTGTTTCCATTGTCACAGTGTGCGAGCTGAACATAAAAGAGATAATATTAATGGTCCAGTCCACTTCTCCTCCTCCACTCATAAACAAAACATTCACAGAGTGAGCACGGGCAGGGTGACTCCTGCCCCAATAGGCATCTGTTAGCACTTGTTGTAGTTTCCATTTTTGACCACTAGGTGCAATAATAGCTCTACTGAACTCAGTGGGTTGCTTAGCATGCAGCCCCACAATTTTTCATCAAGAAAGGCAAACAACTCAATGGAACATTGGCTTATATCTGTCTAATAGCAACTTTTTTTTTAAATCGTTGGTCACTCAAAAGGGGTCATTAGTATTTAAACTGAATTTTATGGGGTTGAGAATGTACACTTTATTAAGATAAAATTTTGTTGAATGGCTGATATATGTGGTTGGCTTTTCCCCATCTGCCCCTATGGAGGAACCACCACTGTTGTAAAAACCTTGTTTAACCAAACAGTAAACACATTATGAGAATCATCCTGAGACAGCCTTGTAAGGCAGCCCATTTGGCACATTCTGCTCTGCTTCTGGGCTTTTGTAAGTGCAAATGAAATGACTGGCAATTAATGGGGCATTCAATATTGCTGTATAAGCAAACTGTTGATAAGGGACATCCAGTTTCTCTAAAAAAAAAAAAAAAAGTAAGGAAAATCATCTACAGGTGGTGCAGATTTCAAACGACTGTCAATTTGTCCAGGACTGGCCGTCCCAGCAAATTCAGCCCTAGAGCAGATCGTCTGATGCAAAAAAAAAAGTCTCCAAAAACCCCAAAATTTCATCACAGGATCTGCTAGTAAGTCTTACAAATGTTGGTGTCAAAGTGCATGCTTCTACAATCAGAAAGAGGTTGCACAAATTTGACCTGCATGGGAGGCGTGCCAGGAAAAAGCCTCTGCAAGACTACAATTTGCTAATAAGCATATAGGCAAAGACCAGGCCTTTTGGAATAATGTGCTGTGGACAGACGAATCAAAGACAGTTGTTTGGCCACAGTAACAGCAGACATGTTTGGTGTAGACCAAAGACAGCTTTTCAGGGGAAGCACCTCATACCAACTGTGAAGCACACCGGTGGAAATGTTATGGTTTGGGGTTGCTTCGCTGCCTCATGTACTGGACATTGCATTCATTGATTCAACTATGAATTCTGCATCAAATCAAAGAGTCCTTGAAGATAATGTGAGGCCATCTGTCTGAAAGTTGTAGTTGAACCAAAAGTGCACACTAGCAAATCAACCAAGGAATGGCTCAAAAAGAAGAAATGGTAAAATGGTCTGTACATATATAGCGCTTTTATCCAAAGCACTTTACACTGTGTCTCATTCACCCATTAACACACACACTCACACACCAATGGTAGCAGAGCTGCCATGCAAGGCACTAACTTGCCATTGGGAGCAACTTGGGGTTCAGTGTCTTGCACAAGGACACTTTGGTATGTGGAGTTATGTGGGCCAGGAATCGAACCGCCAACCCTACGATTAGTGGACATCCCGCTCTACTACCTGAGACACAGCCGCCCAAAGGGAAAGTTATGGAATGGCCTAGTCAAAGCCCAGATTTGAATCCCATTGAAATGTTGTGGGGGGGATTTGAAACAGGCAGTACATGCAAGAAAACCCTCAAACAGCTTGCAACTGAAAGAATATTGCATGGAAGAGTGGTCAAAAATTTCAGTGAGCCTGGTGGACAATTATGCAAAACACAAATAAGAAGTTTTTTTCTGCTAAAGGGGGCAATACTAGCTTCTAAGGCCAAGGGTGTACTTACTTTTTCAACAGAATAAGATCAAATCTGTTGATAATTCTGTTGAATAATTGATTGAAAAAGCTCATTTTCCTTGTGGTTTTGCTCGAGTATATCAACTTCATTAATAGGCACTGTTTCAAAGATGGTCAAATGTTTGCTTGTCCAAATATGTCAAAATAGCCAACAATTTCCATGTGGTGTACTTATTTTTTCACATGACTGTAGATAAAAGAATGAGTTAATGTTTATATCATTTGATCTCAGTTACTTTGAATTGTTAGTGCCAAATGGGCTGGTTTGTGTATTTCACAGGGGTGGAAGTAATGAATTACAACTCCTCACATCACTGTCATTAAGTAGTTTTTTCGGGTACTTGTACTTTTATGAGTATATTTTTAAGTCTGTAATTTTACTTGTACTTAAGTACAAATTAAGCTAAGTAATCTATTTCGTGGGAGGGGGGGTGGCTGGATTCCTATCTGGCTGAAAGTTGGCTTGGTAGGTAGGTACTAGCTAGCTGCACATCACCTTCAACCATCATAACTTGTCTTTCTCTCTCTGCTACTGCAGCTAGCTTGTTAGACCAGATACAAGCTACAAACATGTTCATTCTGAGCAAGCTACCTAGTGTTTGTCATGCCAACTTGCAGCAGATAGAATCCCATGACGTTCATGCACGCTTCGCGTGTGTAGTCCAGATCGATGTTGATTCAATTTTGATTCAATACTATAAATTAGCTGTATATTAAACAGCATTGTGAATACTTCCGATAAAATAAGATACAATACACCAAAAAATCAATGTAAAAACAGGAAAACATGTTTTGTGGCATTAATACGAGGTAAAAGTGGTGTCATTTGCTTCCCACCACACCCTTCCAGGCTATGCATTATGGTAAGAAGACTTCCAATATTTGTGTGATATTGTTTTCATTTTTAAATATGTTTAAGGTAATTAGCTTGGCTAGGTCTACATAAAGCCTGGGATTCAATTCAATGTTAGGTAGCTCAGTCCTTCTTGAATCCCAAGCCTGGGATTCAAGAAGGACTGAGCTACCTAACATATATATATATATATATATATATATATATATATATATATATATATATATATATAAGCAGCTATTTTCTACACGGATCTCTGATTTGATTCAATGGTTATTGCTAATTAATTAAATTTCACTGGCTAAAAAGTAACTAGTACTCTGAGTAGTTGTTGTGAAGAGTACTTTGTACTTTTACTTAAGTACTTTTTTAACACCAATACTTTTACTTGTAATTGAGTATTATTTCAGCAATGTAACAGTACTTGTACTTAAATACAAATTTTCAGTACTCTTTCCAGCACTGCTATTTCATAAATAGATAAATTGAACCTTGTAGTGGACGCATGTGCTTCAACAGCAAAGGACCACAACAGGTTCCACTGATGTGAGGCTACAGTGGGCACAGGCTCAACAAAACTCGACAGGTAAAGATTTGAAAAATGCCAGGTTATGTTTTTCCAATCCGCTCACAGAGAGATCCGTAAGCGCAGACCCACTGCTCTGAATAAGACTAGTTTTGGGGAAACCCTTTAAAAAAAAAAAAAAAAAAAGGCTTTCCAAATAGAATCATTTTAGGAAGCGAAGAACCCTAAATTAGGCCTGCAATATACAGACCCTTTGCCAAGATTCCTCGATTACTGACTGAAATGTACATTTACACAGATCCAGTTTGGACAAATGATCCCGATCATTAAAGCTAGAATGAAATGATGTTTCTGTGTGTTTGTAAGTGTTCATAACTGTTTACATTTTTTTATTTCGTTTTGCCAGTTGTTCAGATCATCGTTCAGAGAGCCATAAGGATAGACCCATTACACTGAATAAGACCTGTCTGCAACGCACATTATGCTAATATGGTATTATATAAATTATCATGACACTAAACAACATCAAAAACAACGACAATGGGTTTATTAGGCTCAGCGGTGTGTGACAATCATATGTTAAGACATGGGGGAAGAGAGGGGGGTTGGAGTGACGTCAGAAGACGCGGTTGAACGCGACATCAGTCGGAGTCTTAATAATAAATCATAAATAAATGAAATCCTACGATTTACTTGTTCACCCCGTGTCGTTTCATTAATTCGTTTTTGATTTACATTTTGTAATAAATATGTAATAGCACACGCCTACTCACATTTTTCACTGATGATGAATCAAGGTGAATAAGGCACGATTTTTCAAACCACATCCATTGCAAACCAATGGCGTCCAAAAAAAAAAAAAAAAAAAGACAGATGGCTTTGAATGGAAATGATGGTCTGAGTCACAAGCGGCTCGGCAAAGTCAGCTGCCATTTTCCACAGCAACCTCTCCAGTTGTAGCTGCATATAAACCCAAGGCCTTTCGTGCGACAGATCTGGATGCGCTTCTTTTATTATGTACCATCAAACCGAAAAAAACAAATATTTTTCTTTTGGGGGAAAAACAAAACAAAACAACAACAACAACAAAAAACGCACACACACACAGACATATATATATATATATATATATATATATATATATATATATATATATATATATATATATATATATAATACACACACAACCTCAATTTATATAAATAAACACATGTATATGCTAATCAAATAAGGTCTAGACGCATGATTTTATGCACGAATATTAACACACAAAAAAATCTTGAATGTGCAGAACATCACCAGGGCATTTCCTCCTCTGCTCAGATTCTGCCATCACTTCACGAGCGCATCTTCATAACTGGCCATAATCACTGATTTATCATCCTACTCACTTTGTCAGTTTTAAATTCCTGTAACATTTAGATAATGTGCATTTCTTTTTTTGTATCCGAAATGTCCTACCTGGTTTACAATGTCCATCTTGGCTGCTTGCTGCTAGATTAGAGAAATAGGAAATCGGGGGGAGGTGAAGGCAGCAACAGAAACAGCCTATACAGGGGAGGGGAGGAGGGGCAGGCGTATCACCGGAACAGCCTATTCCGTCATACGCGGTCAAAGTGGGGTTGCCAGATTGGACTGTTTTTATCCCCAGTTGGCCTATTGGGCTGAAAAATATTCATGATAGCCTATTTTTTTTTCTTTTTTTCAAAATCATCTCTATCAAAATCAAATTGTAATTGTACCCTTGAATAGTGAAGTGCAATGATGACCTTCTGTCTATGAAAAATCTGATTTACAGCCCTTGTGGAAAAATCAAATAAATTTCACATGATCATAAGTGTGGGGGGAATGGTGGCTTAGTTGTTTTGCTTCATACCTCCAGGGTTGGGGGTTCGAATCCCACCTCTGCCTTGCATGTGTTGAGTTTGCATGTTCTCCCAGTGCCTCAAGGGTTTCCTCTGGGTACTCTGGTTTCCTCTGCCAGTCCAAAGACATGAAAGAGCTGATTGGCAGCGCCTTGTGCCCTGAGTTCCCTGGGATAGGTTCCAAGTATAGATAAGAGGTATGGAAAATGGATGGATCATAAGTGTTTCACATGTGATTGTCATGTGATGGGCACATGTGAAAAATATGTGAAACATAAGATGTGAAATGTTTAAAAACCACATCAGGGTCACCAGTAAGAATTTCAGGTCCCCTAACAGTTTAATACACCTGGCCCAACAAGCAGCTTAATACACTGTTTGTTTGTTTTCTGGGGTCTCTATGGGTCTCTATGTCTAATTTGGCCTCAAATGCAGCACCCCTGCTTCATGTCATTGAACAGTGCCAGAAGAGCCTCCATTTAGACAACAGCCAATCTCAGAATATAAAATGTTCTTCCTAAATGTTTTGTTTCTGTGTTGTAGACGTTAAAACTGCAGTGGCCTCTCATAGTTTCTTGCTCTCCACTGCACATAGCATATTCTACTGCTGAATGAAAAAAAAAGACTGTCTGGTGTTTGACACTTATTTCTACATTTTTGTTAACCATTATCACTTTTTGTAAGCCCTGATTTACAGTTTAAAATATCATATATCTCATTTTACATTTGGTTATTAGCTATCTGCATGTATTCTGCGTGGTGTTACATTGGATGTGGGGCGGATTCCATCCATCCATCCATCCATCCATCTTCAACCGCTTACTCCTTTTCAGGGTCATGGGGAAACCTGGAGCCTATCCCAGGGAGCATCGGGCACAAGGCGGGGTACACCCTGGACAGGGTGCCAGTCCATCGCAGGGCAGTGGGGCGGATTATAATTTATAAATTATAGGGCCACCATATCCTGGATCACAGACTACCTGTCTGACAGACTGGGTAGCAGCATGTCTAAATGGGAGGTAAATCTGTCTTCATTCCTGTTCACACTCTACACCTCGGACTTCCAATATGGCACTGAGTCACACCACTTGCAGAAGTTCTCTGGTGACTCTGCGGAGATAGGATGTATTAAGGATGGGCAGGAGGTGGAGTACAGGATGATGGTGGACAGATTTGTGGAGTGGTGCAAGAACAACAAACTGCTACTCAACATGTCCAAGACCAAGGAGTTGGTGGTAGACTATAGGAGGAAGAAAACGGTAACCCAACCCGTCTTCATCAAGGGAGAGGAAATCATGGTGGTCAGTGATTATAAATACCTTGAGGTCCACCTCAACAACAGACCGGACTGGTGGACCAACAGCAAGGTAGTCTCATATTTCATCCCGTTAATCTGTACAGGAATCTTAGTCTGCAAATAACTTGGAAAGCTATTTATATGTATATTTTTATTCCCTCTTATTTGTGAGTTTATTGAGCTAGTTTATCTTTAATGTCTTGGAACTGTTAAGTCTTAATCCTCCCTGTCAGTCTTGTGTTGTGGCTGTTGTGACACAAATTTCAATAAATTACTCTCTCGATACAGGTAATTATATAATTATAATTGTGCAGTCTTCCTGTCACGGTGTCCATCAATTATAATAAAATGTCAATGCTGCTCCAACACAGTTAGGCTGGTCTGCATCTACCCTGAGAATACTGTGGTTTAAAAGAGCGGTTACAATCTGGCAACCCGACGAGGAAGGCGTGTTTAGTGCGCAAAGCACAAAGCGATGACTCGACCTGCGTCTGTAGAGATGATGAACATCTTCACAGACCTTGAATTATCCACTGTTTTTATATATGTACGATATGTATGTGTAAATCATATATATAGTTACGTAAATATGAGACTGAAGCAGATTAATCGCTTTAGAGAAAAAGAAAAATTCCCAGAAACTCCCACAGGCCTCCATAGGACACTAAATCCTAAATTATTATTATTTATATAGTACCATTAAAATCCTCAAAAGTGTTATTTTCATGTGATTATTTTTTTTAAACCACTGTTTTACTGCTCTGGGCTTATTTGATCGTTGATGGTATTAAAGGTGATGTTCTCTGCCACTTTCTACAATGTGTAATGTAATGTAATATAATATAATATAATATAATATAATATAATGGCTCAGAGGTAAAACTCTGGTAACTGTGGCACCCTGTATTCTGTCCAGAGGATTAATGTTCTTCAAATATTAAAAAGAAAATCATGCTACTTTTCAAAATAATCAGGTAACTGTGGATATTATGCTAAACATTGTTCATAAATACCTTCATGTAAGTTTATTTCACAGATGGTAGAAAAGAGGAGAATAAATCACTCGTGGAGTCAATGAAAATGCAACAGACAGACTGTGGCTCTGCTCTCAGGACAATATAATTTTCCCAAAAATCTTTGATAGATGTCTTTAACTTTTACAATGATATAGAACATCTACTATGATATAGACAAGTATTTACATATTTCAATTCCAGAAGAACTGGTATATATAATGAGTTTCACTTTAGGCCATAGGTTTGGGAGCAGTGCAATTATTATTTTTTTTTGTAAGTGAACAGTAATATCAACACAGGACAAAACAGTTTTCTGAAGTGTCTACATCAGTATACATCTAAATCATTTAAATTCATATTTATATTGATTTTGTTTAGTTAAACTGAATTAATTGTAAAATAATTTCATTCATTCATCTTCAGTAACAGCTTTCTCCTGGTCAGGTCACAGTGGATCCTAGAACGCTGGACACAAGGCAGGAGTACTTTGAAACGTTAAATATTTCTGTTTTCATACTTTTGGCCTGTAGCGCGTGTAAAAGTCTCAAAAGAAAGGAAAATCAGATATCTCTTTGTAATTCATTTCAAGAAAACATTATACGACTGACCCTACAATTAAACATGGTAGCTATTCTTATTCACATCAAGCCTGACATAAGCCGATACAGCTAAAAATAAATAAATAAATAAATAAATAAATAAATAAATAAAAGCTCTAGTTCTGTTCAGAGAGAACAACATCATTGTAAATATTTGTGAATAAATAAATAAATAAATGTGAAGAATAAGTTGAAGTAAATATGTTAAAGAACAAGTAAAGCAAAGAAGTTGCAAACAATTTAAATAAAATAAACCAAAATACTCAGCTGTACTCGGTTCCGATTTGACCGGTCTCATACACTAAACTTGTTTTTATAAAAGCCGGTAGAGTCAAGGTTTTATAAAACAATCACAGGAAAAATAAAAACACAACAGAAAAATGTACAGTCGTGAACCGTGGAAAATGATGTGCAGTGATCATTTGTAAAAACATAAAAGTTCAATGTTAACATTTGGGATTTCATACACTCATACACAAAGTATTGCTTTGTATTAGATAAGCAGCAGAATTACTTTAAACATTTTATGAATTTGTTCAGATATAGAGCAGAAAGTAAAAACATATTTAACATCATGTACAATTAAGTTTCCACTTTATTAGGTACAAATCTTTCACCTTTACACAATATAAATTCCATACGTCATGTGATATCAGGCAGGCTAGCACTTCTTGCATCAGTTAGTGTTGGACTGAACAGTGTACTGGGCACAACAAGTCCGCTTTAAAGCACATCAGGGCCCTTGAGATCCACTGAGGAACATTTGAACGGCATAACCTTCATAACTACAGATTATACACACCGAGATCAACACTTCCAGGATGATAATGAATCCTGTTTCAAGGCACTTATTGTCACATGGTTCCACTTACAAGACAGTGAGTTTCACTGCTTCAGCAGACTGCACAGTCCTCAGAACCCTACCCAGAATCATGGGGATGCAGGGGAAAGGCTACAGCAAGGCTGTGCAGCCATGCAATTTGCAACTGCCAACAAATCATTTCTGCACAGCACATCAAGCATCTCATAGAATCCGTGCACTGGCAAATTAATGCTGTTCTGTAGGACCAAGAAAGTGCAAGATAATGCTAGATAGGTCTACATAGTATGCTGGCAACTCTGTATCAATCTTATTCAACATGATTTCTGGTATTTAAAAAAAAAAAAAAAAAAAAAAACGTCTCTCTGGAATTCATCCGTATACCTTCAAAGAAACCATGATCTTTCTTTTTTCAGTAACCTACTTCACTTTTACCTTGCTTGTATAACCTACAGCTTCAATTCTCTGCCTCTCTGACAGAGTCACTGGCTACCTCAGTGGCCTGCCTGTGCTTGCTTCCTTGACTATCCTCTTCCTTGACCCATTCAATTTCTGACTGGCTTCATCGATGTGAGAGTCAGAAGGAGGTAACACATGTCATCTCATCAGCAAGCTCATCCTCATCATGGCTCCTGACGAGTTCCTCGTCACTGTAGATCCCTCCCAAGTCTGTGTGATTGAGGAAGCCGCCTCCAGAGCTCCCTGTGCTGCCTCGACTTAGCAGGTCACTGGCTGCACTCTCCATTTCATCTATGGTCATGTGACAAGCATCTGCAATCTCTTGCTTGGCAAAGGCAACAAACTTGGGGTCCTTGGCGTATAGGCCAAGGCCCTCGGAGATGAGTACCTGAGGAAAGGTGTTTACATTTTAGAATTTAGCACATAATACATGGCACTGCTGCGAAAACTATTTATCCTTTACTCAAATCAGCTCCAAATAAAGAAAATAAAAAAATTAAGAATATAAAGAATTTGGAAATCTTGATGATTACAGCTTACAGCTCATGGAAATCAAAAATCCAGTATCTCAAAATATTAGAATAAAGAATTTATAATATAGAAATGCCGACCTTCTGAAAAGTATGTTATTTTATGCATATGCGTCTTACGTGGGCTAAGGAGAAAAAGAACTGGAACGTTGTTTAGTGGTCCAAAGTCCTCTTTTCAGATGAAAGTAAATTTTGCATTTCATTTGGAAATCAAGGTCCCAGAGTCTGGAGGAAGAGAGGAGAGGCACAGAATCCAACTTTCTTGACATCCAGTGTGAAGTTTCCACAGATGAGTCAATAGAGTCAAGAGTCAATGCAGCGTCTACCAGGAGATTTTAGAGCACTTCATGCTTCCATCTGCTGAAAAGCTTTATGGAGATGCTGATTTCCTTTTCCAGCAGGACTTGGTACCTGCCCACAGTGTCAAAACTACTAGTAACTGGTTTGCTGACCATGGTATTACTGTGCTTGATTGGCCAGTCAACTCACCTGACCTGAACCCCATAGAGAATCTATAAGAGACACCAGACCCAACAATACAGACGAGCTGAAGGCCGCTATCAAAGCAACCTGGGCTTCCACAACACCTCAGCAGTGCCACAGGCTGACGCATGCCACGCCGCATTGATGCAGTAATTTGTGCAAAAAGAGCTCTGACCAAGTATTGAGTGCATAAATGAACATACTTTCCAGAAGGTCGACAATTCTGTATTATAAATTATTTATTCTAATATTTTGAGATACTGGATTTTTGATTTCCATGAGCTGTAAGCTGTAATCATCAAGATTAAAACAAAAAAAGGCTTGAAATATTTCACTTTATGTGTAATGAATCTAGAATATCTAGAAAGGTCCACCTTTTGAAAAAAAATGAACTTTTCCATGATATTCAAATTTTTTGAGATGTACCTGTACATATTCATGTAGCACGTGGCAGAGTAAAATAAAAGCCAAAAACATAAATGCTCATTTCACATTGGCTAAGAGGAACTCAGTATCCTATGACAAGATATTAAATGGGTCCTTGTTTGGCTAGTGTAAAACAAATTGCAATATCTTACACTAAGAAAATGAACAGGCATACAATATGGCAGTGTGGTGTGAAGGTGAAAGTTTAGGAAGAGTGGGCTAAAATTTCTCCACAGTGATACTGTATGAAAGACCGACTGAATGCAACTATGAGTATGGTCACTTCAATTAACAGTACAAGTTATGCATTTCTTGTTAAGCATGAGGTATTTTATCAAATAAAATGTATAATCAATAATAAAGTATTGTATCTACTTTCAGAATTTATCTCTTAATATCCAGTGTGATGAAAAGTAGGAAAATAGATAAGCTCAGAAATATAATACAGTATATTTAGAATTGTGTTGACTCTCTCATGTCTTACCGCCTCCACCAGGCTGTCAGCACTGCCTCTCTTCTCGCTGTAGTGCGGGTTGAGCTGTGTAGGCACTCTCAGGGTGGTGTAGGCCACTCTCCCTGCCACAGGCACACTAGCACCATCCTCAGCCTTCTTCTGCCAGAGGCCCATGCTGCTTGTGCCAGCTGACCTCTCATTCTCTACTAGTATGAGGGGGGCATAAAGAAGACGACTGCGGCGGGGGCTGGGGTTTGCCCAGGAGGCCGTGGAGCCTGTGGAAGAACAGCTGCTGCTGTGGCGTGAGTCATAACTGCCATACGCCTGAGGGGAAAGATAGGAAGAGAGAGCGAGGGAGACAAAGGGAGAGATGATAATAAAGAGGTAATTTTGCCTACAAGCGCCTTGTATTATATTAATTTGACATGCAAGGGCTGCACAACTGATGAAAAAGGAATAACTTGTTTTGGGTTTTCATTAAACGGTAGCTACATGCCAAGCCAGCCAAGTTTGAGGCATGCATGGCCAGCTATAGTAAGTAAGTAAAACTTCTTTATATAGCACGTTTCACACAGCAAAGCTCACCAAAGTGCTGAACAGAGTAAGGAAAGTAAAATAGAAACAGAATTAAACCAAATAAAAACAGACAATAGACAATAGAAAAAATTGATTAAAAATTTGTTTAAACAATTAAAAATTTGATCAAAAAGCCTGGCAGAAGAGATATGTTTTAAGCCTATTTTTAAAAGTGGTAATAGAAGGTGCAAGGCGGATGTCCAGTGGCAGTTGAGTCCATAGACGGGGTGCAGCAACAGCAAAAGCTCTATCCCCCTTTGTTTTTAACCAGGAACGAGGGACATGCAAAAGAAACCTATCAGAAGATCTTAGAAATCTGTTTGATGAATGTGGTTTAAGAAGATCCTCGAGATAGGAAGGAGCTTGATTATTAAGAGTTTTAAAAACAAACATCAGAACCTTAAACTGAATCCTAAAACGGACTGGGAGCCAATGAAGCGATGCTAAAATTGGGGTGACACGATCAAACTTCTTTGCCCTGGTCAACAGCCTTGCAGCTGCATTCTGAACCATCTGAAGACGAGCCACAGATGACTGAGGAAGACCCAAGTATAATGAATTACAGTAATCTAAGCAAGAAATAATAAAAGCATGAATAACCTTCTCCAAATCCTGTAAATACAAAAATGTTCTGAGTTATGCACAAGAAAAGCCTTTTCAGGACAGCCCACTTGCTGTGACTATGAGTGTCACTCTTGATCCTTTGAATAATTTTGTAAGGAATAATGTGTACTGCATATTTATTAAATTGCTACAATACTCTAGCAGACTGTTGCAACATTATTCTAGCAGATGATTGTGAATGACGGCTTGTCTAAATTTTGTATTATTGATTTAATGGCACATTTTTACTACAATAGCTGAAATTCTGAGCAAAAAAATAACCACTGTTTAGTATAGCACTTTAATCATATTAGTGTTCCATGAATGCAGTGTGTCCTCCCAAGGAGAACAAGAAAACCAGCAATATAATATTACCTAAATTAAGCTAAATTGTCTCCTTACTCTTCTCACACTTCAGGTCTGTGCGTAAGCTCATGTGGTACAATGCCTATGGTCACAGTGAATAAGGAAGAATAGTGGCAGAGTGGAAGTTGTTCTTGAATCAAATTGCATTGAAATACTAATAAAGGTCATGATTTTAATTATTTTCCTGCATCCCTATATCATGACACTATGTAGCTCTCTAACAGAAACAGATCCTACAAAATATACAGTAATAATGTAAACTAAATATTGAATAGGCAAATAAAAAAGCAATATAGAATGCCCATGGAGTACATGACTGCGTATGTATATCTAATACAGGAAGAGTTACCTGAGAGCGTGCTCGGCACGGAGGGAAATTCTGGTGGTAGGTGCCTGGGATGGGGAGATCATCACTGCTCCCCTGTCTTCTCAAACACTGGATGGTAAAAGATGACTTCCGGCCTGACAGATATGGAAAATAGACAGTTGGCACTTGTTGCGACGGTGTCCACATTGTCTCATTTTAAGAGTTTCAGTAGGGATTTTCAATCACTTGACCTGAGTCAAAACAGCTTCCACTTCTGCCTCTTGAGAATTTTTTTTTTTGCCCTTTTGTTCTCATTTCGTGAAATTTTACACTGGACGCTGCAGCAGTGAAGCAGGAGTTTCGAGCTGTTCGCGCTGAATTAAAGAACCAGTACACCGTTGAAAGATTTAAATGAAGATGAGTTGACAAAAAAAGTACATATTGCACAGAAAAATATATTTGTAGAGTAGTATAATGTTAATATATATATATATATATATATATATATATATATATATATATATATATATATATATATATATATATATATATATATATATATATAAAAGTTATATTATATTATATATCACCAGTTTGATGTTCAGTGATGGATTAGAAATGCTTTTGTTTGTGGAGAGTGAGTGTGAAGCCTAACAGGAGGTTTTTTAGAATTCAGTCAATTAATACAGTTAATATGAATTAATAACATTCAATAAGTTAAGGAATCTTACTTTTAATCTTCAGAATTGAGTTCATGTGTTAATGTTAATTAGAGTAATGTGTTTTCTGTTTATGAGACCAGTTACTGTGAAACAACTTGTTGAAATGGAGAGAATAAAGTTTTTATTTGCATTTCCTTCAGAATTAATTATTATTAATTATTATTCATTTAAAAGAAGACATAAAAGGCAGAACCAATCGGTATTGGTTATCGGTATTGGCCGATATCATTGAATAATCGGTTATCGGTATCGGCTGAGAAATTTGTTATTGGTGCATCTCTAAAATCTGGAAGAATTGTTTTTCTTTAGGCCTATAAAAACATTCACACACAACTTTACACAAAAATTTATGTGTGTGATATGGTAATATGGATATAGCAATGATAATGGTATTCATAGTGTGTAATGGTAATGTTTGGTGCATCGACACTGTGCACACTTAACTGGCCACTTTAGTAGATAATACTACATTCAAGTCACCTCATGAACATACAGTTAAAAACTTGATCAGTATGAGTTTCTTTGTTTAATAAAACAAAACAAAAAAAAAATAAATGAAAAAAAGATCACCGTTTAAAGACAAGTAGACAGATATGTATGCATTTCAAAACTCATGTCTATTGTCCATGTCCCTATTCAAAAGTGGTAACAAGAAATGGCAATGCGAAACAAAAGAACAGCTTCAAATTGATGTCTTATTTATAGGCAGGAACTAATAATTGATAGCATTAAAAGGAAATATTGTCGCGATTTGGTCATGTTGCATGTTAGTTTCTTATCCAGATTTTGTAAGCAAGGAATTTTATATACTGTAACTACACTTTTTTCATACTGTTTAGTCGAATCTCCCTGTTGTAGAGGTTGGCTGACAGATGGACTACTGTCAGTGATTGTTCATCTACAAAGTACAACTATACTTAATAAAGTGGCCACTGAGTGTGAATATATATTATGAAAATAATGACAATAAAAACTATGTAATGTAATAAATGTAATAAAAACTGTGACACTGAGTTGCAAATATATGATAGTGGGTATGATTTAACAGATTTGTCTTAACATTCTCCACTTACTGCAATGCTCAGAGGAACAATTTAGTGAAAGGGCAAGTATATGCACAAAGAGACAGAGTTAAAGGGATTATTGATTGTACCAGTGGGGGTTGCAGGCAGGAGTCGTCTTCTGGCTGACCTTCTGACCTCGCCATAACTGCTGCCATACTGGTTAGTGTATGCAGGCTGTCCATCATACCCATGAGCTCGATGGCCAGCATGCATGGGGATTTCGTCTGGGTAACCATGCCTGAGGAAAGATAAAAAGGGAAATAATTCTGAAGGACACAGTCATAGATCAAAACAACACAGATCACGTTTGTTTCACAGTATCTGGGTCATTGCTGTCAGTTTGGTAAAAGACTTTAACAAACATAATACTAGGTTTTTAGCAGGTAGTGTTGCCGCCTCACAGCTCCAGGGTCCCTAGTTCGATTCTGAGCTCGGGTCAATGTCTTTATGGAGTTTCTGTGTTCTATCTGTGTCCATGTGGGTTTCCATTGGGTTTTCCCATTTCCTTCCACCTCCCAAAGACGTATGTACAGTATCTCACAAAAGTGAGTACACCCCTCACATTTTTGTAAATATTTGATTATACCTTTTCACGTGACAACACTGAAGAAATTACACTTTGCTACAATGTAAAGTAGTGAGTGTACAGCTTGTCTAACAGTGTAAATTTGCTGTCCCCTCAAAATAACTGAAAACACAGCCATTAATGTCTAAACTGCTGGCAACAAAAGTGAGTACACCCCTAAGTGAAAATGTCCACATTGGGCCCAAAGTGTCAATATTTTGTGTGGCCACCATTATTTTCCAACACTGCCTTAACCCTCTTGGGCATGGAGTTCACCAGAGCTTCAGAGGTTGCCACTGGAGTCCTCTTCCACTCCTGCATGACGACATCATGGAGCTGGTGGATGTTAGAGACCTTGTGCTCCTCCACCTTCCGTTTGAGGATGCCCCACAGATGCTCAATAGGGTTTAGTCCATCACCTTCACCCTCAGCTTCTTTAGCATGGCAGTGGTCATCTTGGAGGTGTGTTTGGGGTCGTTATCATGCTTGAATACTGCCCTGCGACCCAGTCTCTGAAGGGAGGGGATCATGCTCTGCTTCAGTATGTAACAGTACATGTTGGCGTTCATGGTTCCCTCAATGAACTGTAGCTCCCCAGTGCTGGCAGCACTCATGCAGCCCCAGACCATGACACTCCCACCACCATGCTTGACTGTAGGCAAGACACACTTGTCTTTGTACTCCTCACCTGGTTGCCGCCACACACGCTTGACACCATCTGAACAAATTAGGTTATTTTGGTCTCAACAGACCACAGGACATGGTTCCAGTAATCCATGTCCTTAGTCTGTTTGTCTTCAGCAAACTGTTTGCGGGCTTTCTTGTGCATCATCTTTAGAAGAGGCTTCCTTCTGGGATGCCAGCCATGCAACCAATTTGATGCAGTGTGCGGCATATGGTCTGAGCACTGACAGGCTGACCCCCCACCCCTTCAACCTCTGCAGCAATGCTGGCAGCACTCATACGTCTATTTCCCAAACACAACCTCTGGATATGACGCTGAGCATGTGCACTCAACTTCTTTGGTCGACCATGGCGAGGCCTGTTCTGAGTGGAACCTGTCCTGTTAAACCGCTGTATGGTCTTAGCCACCGTGCTACAGCTCAGTGTCAGGGTCTTGGCAATCTTCTTATAGCCTAGGCCATCTTTATGTAGAGCAACAATTCTTTTGTTCAGATCCTCAGAGAGTTATTTGCCATGAGGTGCCATGTTGAACTTCCAGTGACCAGTATGAGGGAGTGTGAGAGCGATGATACCAAACTTAACACACCTGCTCCCCATTTACACCTGAGACCTTGTAAGACTAACAAGTCACATGACACCGGGGAGGGAAAATGGCTAATTGGGCCCAATTTGGACATTTTCACTTAGGGGTGTACTCACTTTTGTTGCCAGCGGTTTAGACATTAATGGCTATGTGTTGAGTTATTTTGAGGGGACAGCAAATTTAGACTGTTAGACAAGCTGTACACTCACTACTTTACATTGTAGCAAAGTGTAATTTCTTCAGTGTTGTCACATGAAAAGTTATAATCAAATATTTACAAAAATGTGAGGGGTGTACTCACTTTTGTGAGATATTGTAGGTACATTGGCTATACTCAAATTGCCAGTAGGTGTGAATATGTGTGTCCAGGGTGTATTCCTGGCTCATACCCAGTGTTCCCAAGATAGGTTCTGTATGCACCGTCACCCTGACCAGGATAAGTGGTTACTGAAGATGAATTAATGAATAAACATCAATGCATTTGGCTTTATTATAGGCTTTATCTAGCCTTCCTAATTATTTACTCAGTGTAAATCGAAAATGATGAAATTCACATTCCTAACTGAATATGTTCTGCTGCTGATGTGACCAACTCACTATTTCTGTTGTTTTCATGATCTATTTTCTGACATATCAATGTACTACTCTTATTGCATGTGCTGGTGTACAATATACAGTATGTGATTGTGACGGCGGGCCTCCAGTCTGCACACACCAAGGACTGCACGCTCCTCACACGACTGCCAACGGGGTGCTGAATGGACAGCACCATTTCAGCACCACCATTTTGGAGAGCAAGCGAGCACATGGCAGAGGGGCAATATGAATAGAGTACGACTGGCGACTGATAATGACTGTGGAGACTCCACACCCTCACAGGGCGCTGCAGCTACAGCAGGCTGAGCAGATTCTGTCTCACACCTGATGTTGCTTGCTTTCTGTCTCTTTGTTACAGGGACAGCAAAGCTCACATCCTGTGCCGCGCCGAGAGCTCTCTTCCCCAGCACCCACAGGACCGCCACCCAACAGCCCACACCACTACGCCAGGCCCATGTAGCCTACTGAGACACACCTCCCTAGCGCCTACGTTCACAAAGCCGGCACTGCTCACACCACCTACACCACCACCCTGTTACTTCCACCTCACCCTAAGAAAATAAATTCACCTTTGTTTACACAAAGCCTTTCTCTGCTGTGTCTGTGTTCTTCTTATTATTTGTTTACTTGTTAATTGCTTGCTGTTGGACTCTGTAAAGCAACCTTTTGAGAAAGGCACTATTATAGATTTACTATATAGATTAACTTTTTATTATTATTCAAATTATAACTCAGAGGTGGAGTTTGATTTTAACCCACACCCACACAACTACATATTACAATGTGCTATTTTTATATTTTGGAATGTATTGTGCCATTTACAGTACAAGTCATTTCCATAAGGATATAGAGTGTAGGAGGAGAGACGAAGACCTGTCTCTGGGTGCTATGACCTCCTCATCTTCTTCCCTCCTGTAGAAAAGCTGCTCCCTAGGGTACCCCTCCTCTCCATCTACACTTTGTGAGAGTGAAGAGCTGAATTGGTCCCTTGAGTCTCTCCTGAGGTGGGTGAAGCAACACAATGTCATGACGATGGTACAAAAAACAACCTTATTACAAGGAAACACTGATAAGTTGTAAGCTGTATCCTGGACTTACCGTGGATGCTTGTAATATGATAATCTATAAAAGAACAGATAGATAGTTAATAGAGAAATTATTACAGCAGAATGAGTACATGGGGAAATAAGGAGTGATTAATCACGCACAGATTGTAGCAGAACATGCAGTAAATTTAAATATATGTAGCATTGTGGTGGTTGTCAGTGGTTTGTCCAAATGGGTTTCTGTTTTATTTTAAACTGTTTAAATTTTTTGCCAGTTGACAAGATAAATTCACCAGTCCACCACATCAATTTTAAGCTGTGTCTGTGAAAGATACTGATATTGTTGAAGGTATTTATCTGTTTTCAGTTGTTTTCAGTCCCACTCTTTAATGCAGAAATAATTAAAGTATAAGGACTGGGGTTCCAAACAAAATTTTCTCTTAAAGTAACAAAACTGTTCGTTTTTTTTTTTTTTTTTTGAGAATGTGACATAGATCTGATATTTTAGAGCTGCATGAATACAAAAATGCAATGTTTTTAAATCAGATTTGTGCCACATTCATAAGTGATACTATATGTGGCAATTTGATTATAGTGATAATGTTTGGGAGGTTTTTTTGTAAATTATTTTGGTATATTATTGAAGAATAGTCATATGACTTCTGGTTATTCACAAACACATTTTTGAAATAGTGGAAAAAACTGCAAAAGCTAATAATATTTGAAGGCTTGTGTTACTAGTTAGTTTAGTTTCTAGCTACTGCAATAATTGATTGTCTAACAAATTAAATGTCATTATGCATTGCAAAAATGGATCATACTTGTTATTGATTTGTTTTAAATGTGTGCTTTCAGGTCAGTACAGTGCAGAGGTTTATTCATACTAATGACAAAGCTTTTCACTTACAACCATGAATAAAAAGCATAAAAAAAACAGATAATGAAGCCTGCAATATTAAATAGCTTTATAAGTTTGTGTTTGTGTTGTGATCTGAGAGTTCTTCCTACCTGAGCCATCAAACTATGATTGATTGGTTACAGGGATTGCCTTTTACTTTATAGAAACAATCACATACAATACAGTGTCCCTAACCTCTTTGATGGCAGGTCGATCACACCATTCTTGTACTGGAAATAGAGGGAGGAGCGTCTGTTTTCTCCTCTTCTAAACTTCTCCTGCTCTAAGATGCTGCTGCCATTTGGTGTTCTGGTTAGTGAATTCCTGTGACTCAGGCCTCCATTGGAGAAGCCTTCTCCTGACACAGCAGCAGACGAACCTGTCGGTGTGGAGACCACGGAAGAGCGGCGGTCTGAGGACTCAGCGTTGCCAGCATAGCCATTTTCATTCTAGCAGAACAGAGACAGAGGCTATGTATGAGGGTAGCTGCAAGTTCAGCCCAGAAATCTACACTCTCAGAAAGTTTCAACACATGTTGCGTTAAATTATCCAATAAATGTGTTAAAAAATTTAAAAAATATCACACGAGTGACCAACACAACATGTGCTAAATTATTGTCCAATCACATTGCGGACTGCACTGCCGACGTCATCATCCATCATCCAAGCAGAGTCAGAGTCCTGAGGCGAGGAAACCAAATGACCACAGGTAAGTCGGTGTTCATCACTATTTAGCGTTAATGCTGCTGAAAATGCCTGGCCGAGTTTGTGATATTTAGGCAAGGAGCCCTCAAAAATGTATTAAATGGAAAACAGTAACTCAGCGAGTGATAATTAACTTTGCCTATCGCGACGGCTGCAACAATGAATATCATGTACTGCTTCCTCAGTGTTGGCGTTACACTACTAGTGTCATGTGTTTATGTTGGCTGTAAAATATGGACCGAATTTATTCTATAATTCTGAGTCTGCACTTTATCTGAGGCTCCGAGTTAGGGTTAGCTAGCTTCTTTTCTTTTCTTCATGTATTCGGTGAATGTTAATGCCGGGTAACAGGTGCAGACAGTCAGTGGCTAACGGAAATTAGCTAGCTCAGTAATGTCTAGGCCAAAAGTTCTTCACAAGGTTAACGTGACAAAAAGAGAGTACGGGTTTAAGTTGTAATACTTTCCACTGTCTTTGTAATGTTGGTTAAATTAATTAGGTAGAGCAAAAAAAAAAAATGGTGGTGAGGTGCTAAAGGTGGGAAAATAAATATTGTCTAGTTAGCTAGATTTTCCTGGTGAGTCTACAGCACCATTTTGTTCATTAGGAGAGTGGAGGTTACGTTTCCAAAATTACACAATTTGGGATTCTGTAACACAATTTTCTCAGTTAAAGCCCAAAGGCATTTGTCCATATTTTGTAGCTAACAACTAACCAACACTCATTTTGATATTTTTCAGCTTTTTAAATGGAAGGGAGTGGGACTCTTGTCCTCCCAGATGGCAGGGAGATTTGTAAGAAGATGCATCAACTCCAATTCTTACATCTGTCAAGGGTTTAAATGATTTTAATAAATGTCACCTGAATTTCATGCAATTGCTTGTTTATTTTGTGAGCATTTTAGTAGAATTTTACCATACAAACAAATTGCATTTTAGGATAATTGTATCCAATACCCAGTTGTTATTGGATAACTTTTTTGCTTCAATAAATAACATTATCATTTAAAAACTGCATTTGGTGTTTATTCAGGTTGCCTTTGTTTTCATTTCTGAAACTATTTAGTATGAGACATACACAAAAACAGAAGAAATCCTTTTTCACAGCACTGTCAATCATGGACCACTTTATTAAGAACACCTGCTCATGCAATGTTCATGCAATTATCTAATCAGCCCATTATGTGGCAGCAGTACAATGCATAAAATCATGCAGACGAGCCAGCATCTTCAGGTAATGTTCACATCAATCATCAGAATGGAGAACAAATGTGAACTCAGTGATTTTGACCATGGCATGATTGTTGGTGCCAGACAGGCTGGTTTGAGTTTTTCTATAACTGGTAATCTCCTGTGACTTTCACGCACTTGGGAGTTTACCCAGAATGGTGCAATAAAGAAAAAAAAAAACATTCAGTGAGCGGAGTTCTGTGGACAAAAACACCTTGTTGATGAGAGAGGTCAACGGAGAATGGACAAACTGGTCTGAACTTGCAGAAAGGCTACAGAAACTCAGATAACCACTCTGTACAATTGTGGTGAGCAGAAAAGCATCTCAGAATGCACAACACGTCAAACCTTGAGGCAGATGGGTTACAACAGCAGAAGACTGAAGAAGCTGAAGAACAGAAAGCTGAGGCTGCAGTGGGCACAGACTCACCAAAACTAGACAGTTGATAGCTGTAAAAAAAACGTAGCCTGGTTTGATGAATCTCCACTTCTGCTGAGGCACACAGATGGTGGAGTCAGGGTCATAAATCCAAGTGGTGTAATGGTGTGGGGAATGTTTTCTTGCCACACTTTGGGCCCACTAATAGCAATCAATCATCACTTGAATGCCACAGTCTGCTTGAGTATTGTTGCTGACCATGTGCATCGCTTCAGGGCCACAATTTATCCACCTTCTAATGGCTACTTCCAGCATGATAATGAGTTCAATGTTCTTCAGTGGCCTCAGTGGATTCAGTCACTGGATCTGAATCCACTAGTACACCTTAGGTATGTGGTAGATTCACAGCATGAAAGTGCACCTGAAAAATCTGCAGGAATTGCACTATGAAATCATGCCAACATGGGCCAGACTCACAAAGTAACGTTTCTAACATCTTCTGTCAGTATTAATATAGTGTTCCTAATAAAGTGTTCAGTGAGTGTGTGTGAGGGTGAGTATATGTATGTATATGTATATGTGTGTGAGGTGTGTGTGTATATATATATTTATATATATATATATATATATATATATATATATATATATATATATATATATGTATATATATATATATATATATATATATATATATATATATATATATATATATATTCGTGTGTGTGTGTGTGTATTGTCCTACATTAAATGTCCACGTGTCACATTTCAGCAGTCTTCTCTCTACCTCATAGCATACTTCATCCTCTTCTTGTTCTTCCTCCACGTTCTCCTCTTCCTCCTCGAAATCTTCATTCATGGCCAGGCGAATCTCTGGCCCAAGATCCTGCAGGGTGCGCAGACCTGCCTGACACAGATGCAAATGGAGAAAAGAGGGGCCACAGTATATATGCTGCACGAGCTCTCAACACACACACACTTGGAGACAAGTTTATATAAACATACTTTTTTTTCATTCAAACCGACAAAAACTCACAAGGGCCTCAGGTTCTGGCAATAAATACCTTTTTTGACATATATACATATATCTGTAGCTGGTTTCTGCTTGTGATGGAATAAATAAACTATTTTTATATATTTGTACATTCAAATTACATTGGTTATCATTCTGTGTGGGCTATATCTGCCTTCTATTTTCCCTGCAGGGATGATGAAAATGAAATAAAGACCAAGATTAATTCAGGAAATGTTAGAATGGATGATACATGGCATTACCTCTTCTTTAATATATACATATATATATATATATATATATATATATATATATATATACATATATATATATATATATATATATATATATATATATATATATATATAAATCATTTTAAATGCAGTATAAATCAAAGCTTATCACAAACCCAAACCTAAAGTAATACGTATTATGAGATTTTACAAACTGTAGATCAACCTTACTGCTTAAAAATAAGTGAAGGGGAAAAAAAAAAATCTCCCTTTAGCAGACTGGGTTAGACATGTACCTGTAGAGCTGATGGCATTTTGGGGTCCGGGTCTCCCATACCCACTTTCTCCTTTCTCTTACGGAACTTCCTGAAGTAGTCCTGAATTAGGAATGTAGCATAAAACTTACCCACAGTCACTTCCTCCTCTATAAAACACACAGTGAGAAACAGAGTGAGAAAAGGCAAAAGGAAAAATCATCATACCAAAAGATAAATCTGGAATAAATTATGGAAGGACAGATGAATAAATGAAGGAAGTTAGTTTAATAAAGGAAAAGGCCTATCAAAAATATGAATAATACACATTAGCACATCTAAAGCACTTGACTGCTTCTAATAAAATAGCAAATCAATTCATTTAAATTAAATTCCGTTCAATTCATAAATAGTATAAAGAGTCAAAAGTTTAAATAAATCCACAGCATACCAAAAGCATTTAAATATGAAACCATGCCTAAAAATGCTACAAAAAGAAAATGACATAAAATGAAAAGAAGAAAAAGATGATTGCACAAAATCAGAAAATGTCTCCAGAGCACCATTATGAAATCATAAGCCTCAAAGCAGCCTTTAAGCACAAAGCAAAATCACAGCCATTCTTCTCACCAGCAGGAGGAGGAATGACCTCATCCAGGATTTTGGGTTTCATGCGCTTCCAGATCTTCTTAATTATGATCCTCAGCTCCACATTTTCCTGGTCGGGGTGACCTGAGGACAAAGCAGCAGGTCTGAGTTTTCTCAGTCTGAGACAGATTTGGATCAAATGCAAACATGGCTGGTTAAATTCCTGCCATTAAAAAGGTCTAACTCCGACCCCTCAGTGTGTCGATTTCTATTACAATACATGATCTTCATGAGCATAACACGGTCCAAGTGCTTACTGTTCAATGGGGTTACTTAGTGAAAGATGGCCAAGAGACTTCAAAGTTGACTACTTTAATACCAAGCACAAATTCATCTCTGAGTGGTGTGTCAGTAAGTGTGCTTATAAATATGCCCATGTTTTTGTCTCTTTATAGGGACCAAATATAGCAGTTTTTGGAGCATTTGGCAGGACCAAGTGTTGCTTTTCTATTTAAAAAAAAAACCCAGCAGCTTTTATTTAAAGAACTGAAAGAGACTTTGGTTACTGGGGTTAAAGGTATTAGTGAGGCTATGGTACTAACCCTCAGTTTTAATCTTCAGGGCAGTTCTGACTAGGGCAAACAGAGTAGCGTTGAAAGTCACTGTGCCATCTGAGTTCAGGGGCATGTTCATAGCAACCAGTCTCTACCAGAGAGAGAGAGAGAGTGAAAGAGAGAGAAAGATTAAAAGAGTGTGACATGATGGAGTATGTGAGAGATAGCTGGCAAGCATTTAAAACTATACTTTATGTATACAGAATATATCTACAATTATACGTGTGTGTGTGTGGGTGTGTGCTACACACTTGGAAGGAAGAGCTCCTAAATGGCTGGTTTGGATGGCTAATAGTTCTCGCTTTCTGTGTTTCTGTGTTTGTGTGTGTTTCTGTGTGTGTGCGTCTGTTTCTCTGTGTGTGTGTGTGTTTGTGTTTGTTTCTCTGTGTGTGTGTGTTTGTGTTTCTCTGTGTGTGTGTGTGTGTGTTTGTTTTTGTGTGTGTATTTCTGTGTGTGTGTGTGTGTGTGTGCGTGTGTGTGTGTGTTTCTGTGTATTTCTGTGTGTGTGTGTGTGTGTGTGTGTGTGTGTGTGTGTGTGTGCACGCACGGTACCTTGCAGGCCACACGGTGGGGACAAAGTTTTCCAAATCCCAGAGGAGGCTGGATCCTCCTAAGTAGAGTCACCACATCTAAGTGTTTTATGCGACCCCTGTGTTAACACACAAACATATTTTCACACACACACACACACACACACACACACACACACACAGTAAATTCTAATAAGACAGAGATGGACAGGCAGAACAGTGAGAGAGAATCAGAGAGAGGCACGATTCTTAAAAGACAGAGTTGATCTTACTTGGCTTCTGGATCATACTCTGACCAAATCCTTTTGAACTCGTCAAGATGATGTGGCCCCAGAATTGACCAATCACGTGTCAAGTAGTCAAAATTGTCCATGATGACAGCAACAAACAAATTAATAATCTGAGAAGTGGAAAATTGTGCATTGTAAGTAATGATCAGTGGCAGATCAAAAGTCTGTGAAGCCCCCTGCAAGCCCAAAGATAGCAGCTTCTTTCAAATATGGACCTTGTTATGTTGTAATTAACATGCCTACAGATTTTTTCCAAATGCATCCTGTACATACTGAGTTGCCAGTTTATTAGATTGAACTAGCAACCAATAATCTGTGAAGCCAGAGTAGACTTTGAAGAAACATTGATGAATTTATATGGCTGGGCAAATAAAATAAAATACATTCTCACTTTTTTAAAGTGTTGTCTAGGGGTGGGAGACACAATACTTGATGAATCACTTATATTACATGATGCATCACAATATGCAGTCCCCTCTGAAAGTAATGGAACAGCAAGGCCAATTCCTTTGTTTTTGCTATCCACTAAAGACATTCGGGTTTGAGATCCTGTGCACTGTTAGACTGATTGCTTTAACAATTAATAGCTCTGAATGTCTACTCTTGGTTTGAGTCCTGGGTTTTACCTATAAAGACTGCATTTGTTGTTAAAAATGATAAACCAAGAGAGCTGTCTATGGGAGGAAAGCAAGCTATTTTGAAGCTGAGAAAATAGGAAAAATATATCACAGCAATTGCACAAGCATTTAGCATAGCCAGTACAACAATTTGGAATGCCTTGAACAAGAAAGAAACCACTTGTGTACTAACAACCAGACATGGAACAGGTCGGCCAAGGAAAAACAACAGCGGTTGATGACGAACATTGAGAGAGTTGTGAAGAAAAACCCAAAAACAACAGGCAGTGACATCACCAAAAACCCCCCACAGGGTTGGGACGAAGGTATCACAATCCACCATTAAAGAAGACCTCAAGAGCAGAAATATAGAGGCCATAGCACAAGATGCAATCCACACATCAGCAGTAAAAATCAGAAGGCCAGATTGGAATTCATAGAGTAATACAGAGATGAGCCACAAATGTTCTGGAATAAAGATTAATCTCTACCAAAGTGATGAAAAGGCCAAAGTGTGGAGAAAGAAAGCATCTGCTCATCAAGCATGGTGGAGGTAGTGTCCTCGTCCATGATGTCACTCATGATGGTAGCAGCAGAATGAATTCAGTCTACAGAGGCATTCTTTCTGCCAATTTACAGAGAAATGCATCCAATCTATTTGGCTGGAACTTCATCTTGAAGCAAGACAATGGCCTAAAAAACACTGCCAACACAACAAAGGACTTTATCAGGGGGAAAAAGTAGAAGGTTTTAGTCTGGCCAAGTCAATCACCAAGCTGTGCGACAAGCCTGGAAAAGCATCTCAAAAGAAGAATTCAACAGTTTGGTGATTTCAGTGGGTCACTGGGTTGATGCAGTTATCGCAAGCAAGGGCGATGCAACCAAATATTAACCATTATTTACTTTAATTTACTTTGACTATCTGTTCCTGTACTTTTGCTCACCTAAAAATTGGGTGATCTGCCACCAAAGTTGCCATGTTCTGAGCTGTTTAACACATCTCGATGTAGATATCAGGAAATGAAAGTTGAAATTCTGCTCTATCGTCTCATATTCATCTTTTGATCTCATACATATGTCTTTTTGTATATGTCAGTGTATAGCAAAAACCAAAGTATTGGCTTTGTTGTTCCAACACTTTCAGAGGGGGCTGTATAATTTTTCTGTGATTTTGCAAACAAACTGCCAACAAGAGCAACAGTTGATAGGTTTTTTTGTTCAGAGATTTATAAAAAAATTTAAGTATTTCCCGGAGAAGGGAAAATGAAATAATTGGTACAAAAACAAATGTCCAGTCAGTTACTTTTTACAGCGAGTAACAAATGAGTTATAAAGCAGCGTATGCTTTTATCATCATTGGTATCCTCATTACACCACTAACCATTACCACTGTCATGGTTACAAATAAACAATCAGACAATTTTCTGTGTCAAATAGCTTGTCTTTGTAGACGTTAAATAATAGTAGCATTGATCTCATGGCTCTTTACAATTTTTTTAATGCGTCCTGAAACAAACTGTAATGTATGAAAATGGTTTCAGATATTGTGGTTAGATGTGTGCTCTTTAATAAACATTGATCACACACACCTAATCCATCTCCACTGGTTAAACTCAATCAGGAGATGTGCTGCAGCATTTTCTGTCATAAGTACTTAGAGGTCTAATTCTCAATACAAATATTTATTAATAGACACTTTTATTCCAAAGTCCACCACTACAGAATACACACAAAGCAAATGAGAATTGTATTAGGTCATGCGTCTCCAATGTTCCACTTGCGGGTGGCTATTCAAAACTGCATCATTTACTAGTACAGTTTTAAGTTTTCACTCAGGTATTTGTGGTTTATTCAGGACAAAATCATTTAAGACATTCAAGTAAATTAAAATAAACGGATGTAAAAGAGCTTTGCATTACCAAGAAAGCACAGAGCATGAAGAAGCTAATGAAGTAAACAATGGCAAAATTGCTGCCACAGGTGAATTCCTCTCCGGGCTCAAAGTCTGACTCTGCATCGCAGCGCTTCCCTGGAAGACTAGCCAACATGATCTCCTGCCATGCCTCACCTGTAGCACACCTACACACACACACACACACACACACACACATACACACACACACACACACACACACACACACACAAGAGATGTGGAGTGTTATCTCAACTAGTACAAGGAGTATAATATCAAAGCAAAAAAGGAGACAAATATTTGAACGTTAAAAGCCAATGAAGTTTAAAGTAGTTCTATATCTGTTTTCAGAGGTTCACATTTTAAAATTCATATTTTCAAAAATCAAATAGGTTTCTCAGTGTTAACAAATTCAGATTCAATAAATATGTTTTTTTTATTCAGAATTTGATTGTTTTAATATTCAAATGGTGGTTGATTTACTCTCTCTCACCTGAAGAGCAGCAACACTGCCTGGGGAAATGTCTGGAAGTTGTTATTACGATTGATTGGCGTGTGGGCCTGCATTGCAATCTTCCCAAAAGTCTACGAGAGAAAGACCATCAGATAAGCATTTGTGCCCCTGAAATACAGACAGAGCAGTAGGTTTATGTCTATCTTTACAATGTTTATTAAATCATGCATATATCTATTAGGACTACTCTGAATTTGTGATCTGTGCCCCACCCACCTGCATACCAATCACAGCGTAGATAAAGAAGATCATGGCAATAAGTAGTGCTACATAAGGCAAGGCCTTTAGGATATGCAGAACAAAAGGAAAATTACTTTTGCATAAAAATGTGTGTTATTAAAGAGTAGTGAGTATATGCAATGTTGTCTGACCTGGAGAGATTTAACAAAGGTCCAGAGCAGTGTGCGAATGCCCTCCCCCTTGCTAAGCAGCTTAACCAATCGCATTACACGGAACAGACGGAAGAAAGTGATCGACACCCGAGAACTGTCCTCTGAACTCTGTGGGAAAGTCAGAATTTTAGAAAAACAGATCTGGACACAGCTAAATTCATAACCAGGTTAAAGACTTAGCAGGTTCTGGAAACTCATCAAAATCAACCTGCTAGACAATAAAAAAATCCAGTTGTAGACATAAAGATGCTGATATTCTCTTAGGGGGCTTTCACACTGGCAGTTTAGTGTGAAACAGAGCACGGTTTGCATGTGGAAGCTGTCATGCGGAATGTGAAGTGCATCACGGTACAGAACCTGAGACTACCTGTAGGAGGTGGTCTGAGTTCGGTTGCACTGGAACTGTGCCGTGATTCCCATGAATGTGAACGCAACTCGTACTCGGGTCCGCACTCATTCAGAAAGTAAAGTAACCTGCGCATTTGTTTTAGCCAATGACGACATCATTAGTTTCAACAACACGCGTGTACCATGAGTGGCAGGGGAACATTGTGGGACACAGAAGAGGTCCACTGCTGTGCATAATATCTGCTGCACATAATAGCACCAAAATAATACAAAAACAAAAAATATGGTGAGTTGCATTGTGTTTGCGTTTGTGATGATGTAAGATGAATGCAAATGCACCGGGGTTTGATAGAATCACGTGAGTCTGAAACCAGATCAGCGCTGCGAGGGAACAACTGCGACTTGACTGCGACTCGACCGCACCAAACGTACCCAGTGTACAGTAAAACCACCCAAGTCAAAATATAAACTTAGATTGCTTCTTAGAAACCGTACAATAGTGTAGAATACGGATATCAAAAAAGTGGGCCGGAACTGGCCCGAGAAAGTTTCTAATCTGGCCAAATGATTAATTAGATTTCGTATTCTAAATTAAAATAAAGACTATTTTGTAGATTCTGGACATATAATCCTAATTCATACTTATACAAGCCACTGAGTATGTATGGTAAAACTATCATTAAAGATTTTTTTCAAATGAATTTCAGACTGCTCAAGTGTTTTGCAGGTCAGATAGTTTGTGTAACTTTCAAAGTAACTTTCAGATAAATGCTGACAAATGAACACATTTAAGAGAAGTTTTGCATGTGTTCTTGTGCTGCTAAACAGATTTTTGCTCCAGCCCACTTGACATTAGACCAATTGTGTACCTAAAATGACTTTCACACCCCAGGTGTAGATGATCGGATACCATTATGCAATTTGTAAATGGCGCACTTTTTGTATATCCAGTAAGCACTAGTTTAGACCGTAAAGACAGAATTGACACACCTTCCATATACATTGAAACAGAATGAGCTTGGAGACTTACACTAAACTCGGTCACCACAATGTCCACCACGCTCCCAACCACAATCAGAGCATCAAAGGAGTTCCAAGCATCAGTAAAATAGTGCTGCAGTCAAGACAAATGGCAAACTTCAGTTACAGCTTGACATATCAAAAAAGAATTATTACATAAACGGATCATGTACATTGATTAAAAGTATTGTTGTAAAGTAAAATAAACATGATAGATAAGAAAATAACCTTGAGTCTGAGGGCTAACAACTTGACAATCATTTCCACAGTGAAGAGGCCTGTAAAGACCATGTTGAGGATGTCCATGACATAGCTGAAGAGTTTGGACTGCTCATAATGCTGAAAAGGCATGACAAGACAGACCAATTTAGACAAATGATGCAACCCTAAATAAAACATACTTGAATTTAACATAATAAATTTGAACACATTTAAACTAGTTTGATTCTTTGCCGGAGGCATGTTACAGTATCAAATTTAATAAATGTTATTAATTTCAATTGACTAAGCAAAATGATAGTAATCAATCACAGTTATACGAATTACTTTTAGTTATGTGTTTTATGAGGATGCAAAGATTAACTATACAGAGATACTACATATTTCTCATGAAATGTTCTATGGTTTACCTGAACAGCCAAAGTGACCGTGTTGAGGAGAATCAACACGAACATGATGTACTCAAACCCTGTAGAGTTGATCATCGACCAAAATTTATACTGCACTGGGTTCTTTGGGATGTACAGCTTCAGCGGCTGGGCTTTCAGAGCGTATTCTACACACTGTCTCTGTATAAATGAGAGACAGAGACTCTCTTTGAAAAACATGAAGGTGGCACAATATAGTCACGATGCAGAATTTGCTGGTAAGCAGACCACTTCTAACCTGGTTCTTGTCCAGCTCACAGTTCTTAAACTCAGCCTCTCCCTGTTCACGGAAAGTGATGATGACGAAACCCACAAAGATGTTCATCATGAAGAAAGCGATGATGATGATGTAGACAATGAAGAAGATTGAGATCTCCACATGATAGTTGTAAATGGGGCCGTGGTTCTCTGAGTTGGCATCGATAGCCTTGTAGAGGAGCCTGAGATAGATGAAGGATGGAAGATAGCATCTGTAACCCAAGGCAAGACGTTCAGTCACCTTTGACCTGTGATGTAACACCATGAATAAGTGACTTACGCGGGCCAGCCTTCGAAGGTCGACACAGTGAACAGAGCCATCATGCCCATCAGCACGTTGTCAAAGTTAAATTCGCTGTTGTGCCAGATGCGCTGCCGTACCAAGGGGTGATTCACATCGCCATCTTTATAGATCACGAATGTGCCTCTATGTCACACACACATACACACTTTGACAGCAAAACTCAATAAAAGCATAACGACATTTCATAAAGTCCACATGGATCATCGCCATGCAAGATTTGCATTTATATCACTCACTTGCACTGGTCGGGTGTGTGTTTTGCCTCATCTGTGCAGCGATAAAATTTACCCTGCAATATGAGACACAATATTTCATTCTTATGAGATCAACTTCCCATATCACAAGGACCCCTACTATTCTAACCCTCAATTTCTATTTATTTCATTAACCTACATCATCTTTTAAAAGCAATATACATAGAAGTAGAATTCATTTCAAAATGAATGCCCAATATATCACACTGTTGTCTCAATAAATGTCTCTATCTAAACAGCATTTATGGAAAGAGGCACCTGTATAAGCATGCATAATCATCCTACTTATTGCAAGTGTGTGAGCGCTGGTGTGAAGATGGTGGTAATGCAACAAGACTAACATCCACGTTTGTATAAAATCCTTTTAACACAGCTGAGAGAATATCTATGTCATTAAAGAAATGCCAGTTAAAAAAATTCATAGTGTTCGAATTATAGTTGAAGCCATAGGAAGATCAGCTGCTCTGAAAAGAATGTTGAGCTTCACTGAGAGAATAATAAATGTTCAAGCATTTGGGGGGGGGGGGGGGGTGTTACCTTTTTTTTAAATAGGTATAATCCGTTCTACGCCAAAATGACAAAATACCTCAAGCTGTATTAATGCTGCATGAATGTGTTATGAAAAGGAAGGTAGCCTACACTTTAAACTATGTTTCCAGTTTATTATTTACTAGATTGCTATACCTAATAAAAAAGGTAACTCAGACATTCATTTCAATGCTTACTGATTAAGTGGAAAGCAAAAAGCAATTTCAAACAACACACTAAGTGACCAGTCAGGAAGCATGTACATTACCTCTCTAAATAGGATGTTTAGAAAATCACTCTATGTTCTTAAGAGAAAGTGAGCCAAGAAGATGTTTCATGGTCAAACAAGTATATTTAAACAGTGCATGGGGGTTAACAATATAATTAATGAAACCAAAACATGCTGCTTGTATGACTGGTGTGACAGAGAAGACATACAGACAGAAAGTAGTGAATTATAGAATACCTTAAAGAGTTGAACACCGATGCATGCAAACATGAACTGAAGCAGAGCAGTAACAATCATAATATTCCCAATGGTTCGTATAGCCACGAACACACACTGGACCACATGCTGGAGAAACACAGAGATTAGAAAGAGCGGCACTATATAAGTGCGTTAAGCGTGTACACCGTGCACGTGCACATACACCGTGGTACCTTTAGACCTTTGGCTCTGTTGATGGCTCTGAGAGGCCTGAGCACTCGCAGCACTCTCAGGATCTTCACCACAGAGATCGCACTTGAACTGTGATGGGAAGAGAGAGGAACAGAGAGATGGAAAGACAGATGGATGTGTGTTCTAATGTTGTGTCCCTTGTATCCTCATCCAGAAATCATTTTCTGTTGCTATAATGGTGTGTGTCTGTGTGCGTGTGTGACAGAGGTTTTATATAGGTACAAGTAGGTATTAGTTTGATCATATATCGTAAATATATAGTCATTCAAGTCATAAAGCTCCATACACCAATATCATTAATTTCAAAAGATTAAAAGATTAATTAAAAAAATGATTTCATATCAGCAGTATTAGAATTAACATATTCAATAATCATAATCAAAATCACATTTAGCTTTAACATTACATTACAATCACATTAAGTAAAAGTAAGACATAAGACAATGTTCTCCACCAGAGGGCTCCATCTATCCACTTAGACTCTTATAGAACAACTCCTTGCTTTGTACTTTCACAAAATGTTACACATCAGCAGAGAACTAGAGAAAATACACGTATTTAAATAGCATTAGACAGCAGCAGGGCTGGGAGGGTTACTTTAAAAATGTATTCCGTTACAGTTACAAATTACTTCATAAAAATGTCATTCAAGTATCACAATATGAGAGTAATGTCATCTTTATTCTTTTTTAAATAAAGTTAAGAGAAAAGCAATATGATCGAAAATATTTTTATTTAGAGCTTATTTTAGAGCTTAAAAACATGTTCAGTGTTTGGATTTGTTTTAATAAAGTAAATAAATTTGTTGCTCGTGTGAGTCACAACTGGCAAGAAAGAACCAGAACTACAATCACGCAGCCGTCTATATTGTGTTATGTCAAAAGATTAATATCTTTAGTTTTAAACAAAAAAAAATTGTAATCCTGATAGTATTCCCATTGTTTACAAAATGTACCTGAAATCTGATTACTTTGTTTTTTGGCGTAACTGTAACAGATTACAGTTACCAGTTTTTTGTATCCTGATTACTTAAAGCCATTACATGTATTCCGTTATTCCCCAAGCCTTGACATCAGACATGAAATTGTGTGTTAAATGGAGAATAGTAGTTTTAATGTAAGTTAGACTCACTGTAGGAAGAAGGAAACCAGAGACACACTGACAACCAGGAGATCCAACAGATTAAACCAGTTCCTACAGAAAGAGCCCTTATGCAAAAACGCCCCATAGACTGTCATCTGCAGGGAAAATGAGGGAAAGAAAAAGACTAACAGCTGTGCCTTAAGTATAATGTATATTTTGAGCATTTTAAATATAAATAATGTGAGTTTCTGCAATGTGTAATTTTGTCTTTATATTTTGGCATGCCTATCTAGGAAGTACTATATTCTTATAAAATTGTCTGGGTTACGCATGTAACCCTGTTCCCTGAGAAGGGACCGAGGCACGTGACTGGTATCTGAAGTCTGTCAAAAATTACGCTTATTTATAGGCCTGTCACCTGTCAAGTGACGTGGCATTTCACACGTCGCGCAATTATGAAACGGCACATGTAAACCACATCATTAGATTCTATTAGCTGAAGCGAAGACACAATTCACAGGCATGCCCCAGTATGACAAAGCCACGCAACATCTTGTCTTGTCTTCTCAGGGAACAGGGTTACATGCGTAACCAAGACATTTCCTTTCAAAGGGAAGCTCAACGTTGTGTGAGCTTCATGCTGTAGGAACAAGTACACCCACTCCATCATACTGAGGGTATGGTCTGTTTAAAAAGGTCAGAGCCTGAGGGTCACTGCAAGACACTCGAGCCCGGGGTGAAATCCATGTCCAAACTGTAATATCGAATAAATGTGTGCAGCGTAGACCACCCCGCCATAGCACACACATCCTGTAAGAGTACCCCTTTGGATAAAGCCTTCGAGGAGACGACCTCCCTAGTGGAATGAGCCCTTATGTGAGACCACGTGCCTCATAAGCAATAGAGATAGCTTCTGCTATCCAATTAGAGATGCACTGCTTTGAGACAGCATCACCTCTACTGTCGCCGCCAAAGCAGACCAGTAACTGTCCCGACTTATGCCACTGGCCGGAGCGGTGGACATAAATACAGAGATTTCTCTTGTTCCAGTGTGAGGAACAGAGGAGGGCAGAAAACCTGCAACACTACCTGGGCAGCTGGGCAGCAGACGTAGACACTTTAGGAATATAATCTGGCCTAGGATATAAGAAAGCATTGGCTAATGCAGGGGCAAAGTCAAAGCAGAAAGGGGCAACAGAGAGAGCTTGTAGATCTCCTACTCGCTTGACACATGTCAGGCTCAGCAGAAGAGCTACCTTTAGAGTCAGAAGGTTCTCTGAGACTAACTCTAATGGCTCAAATGGGGTGCCTGACAGACCTTCCGGGACCACAGACAGGTCCCAGGAAGGTATGTGTGGTCTGCCTCAGCCGCCTAACACGATGCATAAATCTCAATGTTAGAGGGTGTTGCCTCACAGAGGCTCCATCAATAGGTGCATGGCTGGCCGAAATGGCAGCCACATAGACCGTAATTGTAGAAGGAGCCAACCCTGCTGAGAAACATCATTGAAAGAACTCCAAGACTGTAGCTATTGTGCAGTTTACTGGGTCTAACTAACATTCCTCACACCACAAGACACAATTTCGCCACTTGAGCGCATACAATTTTCTTATGGATGGCGCTCTAGCATTCAACATGGTCTCTACAACCTCGGTTGAGAGACCAGAATCTATGAGCTGGTGCCCCACAGGGTCCAGACCCACAGTTTCCATACTTCCGGCCGAGGGTGATAAATCAACCCTCTGGCTTGAAAGAGTAGATCCCTGCGAACGGGAATCTCAGAATGAGTGCCATCTAGTAGGGATATCATCTCCGAGAACCATATTCGAGCTGGCCAATAAGGTGCTACTAGCAGCAGATGTAGACAGTCTTGGCGAACTCTTGCTAGAACTTGTGGGAGCAGAGTGATCGGGGGAAAGGCGTACAGATGTGACCTTGGCCACATGTATACCATGGCGTCCAGCCCCAGTGTTGCAAGAGGAGTGAGGGCGAACCACAACGGGCAGTGTGTTGCCTACTCGGAGGCAAACACATCCACTTCGGCTTGACCAAACCATACAGACCTCACTACTTGTGGATAGAGCCTCCAATCCCTGGGCCTCAGTCCCTGCCTCAACAGGATGTCTGCCCCCACATTCCGGCTGCCCGGAATGTACATTGCACTCATTGACAAAAACTTTCCCTCCATCCAGAGAAGAATTAGTTGTGCCTGCCTGAACAGGGGCCACGAACGTAACCCTCCCTGGTGGTTGATATGTGAGACCGCCGCTGTATTGACTGTCACAACTAGCAAATGGTAACCTCTCAATTGAAGAAGAAAGAATTTCAGTGCTAAAAATATGATCCACATTTCTAGACGATTTATATGCCACTCTAGATGAGGGCTGAGCTGGACGGCTGTCTAAGACCACATCACAGACCATGAGGTCTGTCATTACAGTTTTGCGATAAGGAGACGCCCTGAGATTGTGACCCGAGGCTAGAAACTGGGAACACCTCCAAATTCTCAGAGCACGTAGGCATCGCCATGTGACACTGATGATTACTCTCAGGGGTTTCGTCCTCGGAGGAAACCCCTGACTTTTCATCCCATATAACCCCTAGAAAAGTTGTCCTCTGCACTGGAGAAAGCATATTTATCTTGGGGTTCAACCTGAGCCCCAAGCTCCTCATGTGGGCGAGAACAACACCTCGATGTCGAATTGCCAACTCCCTGGATCACGCTAGAATTAACCAGTCGTCCAGGTAATTTAGTACACGGATACCCTGGAGTCACAAGGGAGCCAGGGCGGCATCCATGCACTTTGTGAAGACGCAGGGGGATAAAGCCAGACTGAAGAAAAGAACGCGATATTGGTATGCACTGCCTCCAAACGCGAACCTCAGGAACTTCCTGTAATTGGGCAATATTTCTATGTGGAAATATGTGTCTTTTAGATCTATCGTCACAAACCAGTCCTCGAACTGAATCTGTGGAACGATAAGTTTGATGGTCAACATCTTGAACCTGTATGTCTGAAGAGTATGGTATTCAATAGATGTTAATTACATTTTATTTTGCAGTCCTTTCATCTGTATACTCCAAAATACATACAGTAAATATAAATCAATTGTGTACAATATAAAACACAGCTGGATTGGTACCTTGAGAAGAATTTCTACTGTGAATATGGAGGTGAAGGCATAATCAGCATAGCCCAGGACCTGATAAAATCACACAGACCAAGAGAATTCAGAAGTCAGGAAGACAGAGAGCCAGATAGTAAAACACAGACAGATGTAGACATGAGGAGTCTGTAAATATGCCATGGCACATGGCATCCCTCTGCGTCTGATGAGCTCAGAGGTGACTGATTGCATAGTTCAGGATAACACTTCCTCAGCTGGCATGAAGAGTAGCATCCAACATGCCAATCAGGACATCTGCAGTGTGTGTGTGTGTGTGTGACATGTGTTTGGGCACTTCACTGCAACAAGGTCACTGAGTGCATTCATTCCTCTAAGAGCTATTTTGTCTAAACTTTTTCATAGATAGTTAAAAAAAAATGTTTTTCATGTCTAATGACTATTTATGTAATCATGTGTACTGACTGCTCCATGCATAAAAATAAATATTTTTGGTTTAATGATGATTTTACTCCATATTTCTCTCAGATTGTTTAAAGCCAGATGCAGAGAAAAAAGAGAGCGATGATCTCAGTCTATGTGTACTTGCAGCAGACCCAATAAACTCTTAATCCCTTATGCATGTTTCCCAGTGTCTGTAGTTCATGTACTTTATCATGTGAAGTAAATTTGCAGCCAGAATTACAGTACGATAAGCCAGAAGATCTAAAGGGATCACTCTGGGTTCAGGCTACTCTCTAGCTACACTGTTAATGGTGCTTAATTAAAAGGCTGTTGTCAGGTAAGGAATAAACTGCCTTTCCTCTAAGCCTAGGAAAATGAATTCATATATATTATATGCTATATAGGGCATTTTCCCACAGCCCATTCAAACACAAGAACAGGCCCAGTACTGGACCAGTCACATTCAGTACAAGCAACGGGATCATCACTACAGCACAATAACTGCTTTATTATTAAACCCATTATTAAATTCACCATGGTTGAATTGCTTGGAATAACATTGCTCCTATATCATCTACAAGAAAAATGACCTAACAAAACATTGTTGTACAAACATAGCACAAACAAACCAAACTGCTCGAGGGTTCCTGCTCCCTGGTGGAGTTTCACATGTTCTCCCTGTGACCATAAGTGTTTCATCCCAATTCCCAAAAACATGCCGGTAGGTGAATTAAGTACTTTAAAGTGGGACTGTGTATGTGAACCTGTGTGTATGGTGCTGATGCCCTGTAATGAATTCCTGTCCCATCGCAGGATCCACCATGACGCTGTCCAGGAAAAAGTGCTTACTGAAAATGAATGTTGACTCACATTATTTCTGAAGGAATGTGCTCTGATTGGGTCCTCGGCAGCCAGAGAGATACTACTGAGGATGATGAATACCAGGATCAGGTTAGTGAAGATGTGATGATTGATCACAATATGACAGCCTACTCTTATTCTACAGAGAGAGAGAAAGAGAGAGAGAGAGAGAGAGAGAGAGAGAGAGAGAGAGAGAGAGAGAGAGAGAAAGGGTGAGAGCAGAATCAAAATCTTGACTGTTACACTTTATCATGTACGCTCACTGGCCACTTTATTAGGAACACCTGTACACCTGCTCATTCATGCAGTTATCTAATCAGCCAATCATGTTGCAGCAGCACAATGCATAAAATCATGCAGATACAGGTCAAGAGTTCCAGTTAATGTTTACATCAAATATAAAAATGGGGGGAAATGTAATCTCATTAACTTCAACTGTGGCATGGTTGGTGCTGCCAGATGAGCTGGTTTGAGAATCTTAGAAACTGATGGTCTCCTGCGATTTTCAAGCAAAACAGTCTTTTACACAGAATCGTGCAAAAACAAACAAACAAATAAACAAACAAATCCAATGAGTGACAGTTCTGCAGGTGAAAATGCCTTGTAGATGAGAAAGATCAGAGGAGAGGGGTCAGGCTGTTCTGAGCTAACAGGACAGCTACGGAAACTCATATAACCAATCTTTACCACCGCGGTGGGTGGAAAAGCATGTTGGAACACATCTCACCACAGCTGTAAAGAGTGGTTATTTGATTTACTTTAGCTTTCTTGCCTCCAGCTTGGCCTTCAGCTTGGTCAAAGTCACTGAGATCACATTATTTGCGCATTCTGATCTTTGATGTGACCATTAACTAAAGCCTTGACCTAAAGACACATCTTTAGCCTAGCATTCACATAATGCATCTCATAACCTTGTACTCCAGTCATCTGTGATAAAATGATAACAAATGCGCATGGTCATCTCTGCCTGAAATGCAATGAACAGCAGCTATGCTAATCCTTCTCCATTTGTTTCCTTTTCCTGGGCATCCTGAGGTAATCAGTGAATGTTCCAGCTCCAGTTCAGAACCAGCCTCTACAAAGATTCTAGATTACGGCAATACCTGTGAAGACTTTGGATGACACCAACATCTAACCGTCACAATCACAAGCTCTACACATGTTGCTCCTGGGGTAGCAGTGGGCCTGACCTGTTCTGCTCTCTGGGCCAGCCTGGTCCAACCTGGTGCCCTACTTTTGGAGTTCTCGTCACTTGGAGGCCACTCGCTGTTGCTGAGAATGGCCGCATATGGACAGCCTGGGGACACACTTGGAAGCCGTGAAGATAGCATTGTACTACAATTGATGCGGACAGTTTTGGTGCGGTGTTTTGGGACTGCAATTGCCACAAACAACTGCACAAACAGACATTACTCTCGGGTCTCCATCGATGGACAGTTCTTGACTTTAGCGGAATAGACTTCATGTTGAGACTATGGTGAATTTCCTGATTACACAGTTGCACTTTTTTTTTTTATCATGTAGAACACAGTTATAGAAGAGACTTATTTATAATTCATCTGGTGTTACCCAGATGAGGATGGATTCCTTTTTGAGTCTGGTTTATCTCAAGGTTTCTTCTTCATATTGTCTCAGGGAGTTTTTCCTTGCCACCATCACCTCTGGCTTGCTCATTAGGGACAAATTTATCAATTTAAAATTTAGATCCGAAATTTCTATATTTCTGTAAGGCTGCTTTGTGACAATGTCCACTGTTAAAAGCACAATACAAATGAAACTGAATTGAATTGACCTGTATCTGCATGATTTTATGTATTGTGCTGCTACGACAAGACTGACTAATTGGATGAATACACAAATGATCAGAAGTACAGGTGTTCCTGTTAAAGTGGCTGGTGAGTGTATTTGGTTGTTGCATGTGTATTTGTTTGCGAGTGCGTGTTTCTCAGGCTTACGGGTTGGTCTTGCTGAGGCAGAAGAAAGCAGTGCCTTCTGGAATTGGCACAACTTTTTCTTTAGGAGGAACAAAATCAGCCACATTCAGCTGAGTCCCTCCTTCTTTTGAGGCAGAGAAAAACAGAGATAAATAAACTAATAAAATGAAAATAAAGAAAGACAGCATATGCTGCATTATAACTATATTCATCAATATTTTTGTTTACCTTCATCATCTCCTCCATCTTGCTCCTCCTCTTCCTCATACTCATCCATGTCAATCTGAATGAGGAAAACAAGTGTCAAATCCTCAGAATAGACCTGATACTCCCCTTTCATCCATTATAATAAATAAAATGTTCTGATCAAACCTTCGCCTCTGTATTGTCTTCTTCTTCCTGGCCCTTCTCTTCCGGTTTCTTTTCTCTGTAAGAAAAGAAAACAAATGAAATGCACACATAGCTGGGAGAGAGGCGCGAGACAGACTGAGAGACAGAGAGCGAGAGAGAGAGAGAGAGAGAGAGAGAGAGAGAGAGAGAGAGAGAGAGAGAGAATGGACAATCAATAGGCTTGAATAAAATCCACTACCTTCACAACTTTGAATTATAGAGATCACTGAATCTGCTTTTGTCACTCAATGGGGATGAAATCTGCCTACTTCCAGACCATATAAACATTACTACAACAACAGTGGGCAACAACCTGGAAACAGGTTTGTCAGCCAGACTTCTAGAACAGGGACCCTTTTACTTTGTGCTACCTCCCTTTGCCAAGATAACAGCTCAGAGTCTTCTCCTATAATTCCTGATGAGGTTGGAGAATACATAGCAATTTATCTGAGACCATTCCTCCATACAGAATCTCTATAGATCCTTCAAATTTCAAGGTCCACGCTGGTGGACTTTCCTCTTCAGTTCACACTACAGGTTTTCTATGGTTTTCAGGTCAGGGGACTGGGATGACCATAACAGGACCTTGATTTTGTGGTCAGTAAACCATTTTTGTGTTGATTTTGATGTATGTTTTGGATCATTG